>NC_138234.1:23507948-23958917 GCF_964197995.2 Scardinius erythrophthalmus
ATATTTATATATAAATATGAATATATTATTATTTATTTATATTAATATATAACTAATGTATAATTATTTTTTAATATATACACACAATTTATTACATTAATAAAGATTAATGAATTCATAAAAAGTTTATTTATTTCATAAAAAGTTTATTTATTTATTTATTTATTTATTTTCGTAATATAATATATCAGTGGAATTATAAATTAAGGAATTCATCTAAACTATATATATATATATATATATATATATATATATATATATATATATATATTAAATTAATATACATGACATGTATAAAATAATCTTGATTATATTACATTAATACAATACAAAAAATAATTTAAAAATAATAATAATAATAAAATATATAATAATATAATAATGATTTAATATAAACTACATATTTACAGATAAATATTAATATATATTATCATTGATTTATAATAATGTATAACTAATATATATCTAAGTTATAATACACACACACTTGTTAATAAATTGTTATATATATATATATATATATATATATATATATATATATATATATATATATATATATATATATATATATATACATACACACAATTAATTTATGGCTAATCTCTTGTAACACACCAACTATTCTTCCCTTTTTAAAATAAAAAGTGATTTGGCTGGTGACAGTTTCGGAAAACCGGGATCAGGAGGGTGAAATGAAACGGACAGCTCTCTCTCCTTGTCATCACGTCCGTAATCACAACTCTTGTTTGGCTATCGACCGCGGGCCGCTGTAATTCTGCCGTGTGTTTGCCGTGTGCGTCCAGGGCAGGAGGAGACGAGCGCACGTCTGCCGTAGACAGGGCCTTCTGCTGTAATGGGGAAGCTGTAGAAATGAGCCTGTGTGCTGTTGTACTTTAGGGCAGTTCATCTCTGCAATGAATAGTCCCCTATGGGCCGGATGCTTAATGGCATTTATTAATAGAAGCATGCAGCCAGTAGTTTGGGCCAGAGCCCTCTGAGAGCCCTTTATTAAAGTGTCTGGACATAAAGGGAGGTAGAGAGAGAGAGAGAGAGAGAGAGAGAGATGTAGAGAGAGAGAGAGGTAGAGAGGTAGAGAGAGAGAGAGAGAGAGAGAGAGAGAGAGAGAGAGAGAGAGAGAGAGAGAGAGAGAGAGAGAGAGAGAGAGAGAAACTGCAAATGTGCAAGTATATTGATTGTTCAGCAGAGGAGAGAGTGTGTAGATCGCTGTGTGTGTATCAGTGTGTGAGACGGCAAGAAAAATAGATAGGAAGGACAGCCCCAAGCATTGGTAGTGACAGAGATTAAGGTAAACTAAAGCCTGACTGTCATTCTCACTGCTTTTACTAATTGCAGTTATGCTACCAGTCCAAAAGCTCAAATATTAAAGGGTTATGTACGTAAGCCAACCAAAATAAAAATTCTGTCATCATTTACTCACCCTCGTGTCTTTTGAAACCAGTATGATTATTTTTTTTTTTTCTTCAGAGGAACTCAGATGTTTAGCTGAATGTCCAAGCTGCACTTTCCATACAGTGAAAGTGAATGGTCATGAAAAACTTCACTGAATAATGACTTCAATTTCAGTCTTCTTCATACATAACTTCAGAAGACTGGGAGGATAGAGTATGATTTGTATAAACTTCTTTTATAGTTTTTGTATTTTTTAAGCTTGCCACCTCCAGTGCCAATCAACTTTATTACGGAAAAGTCATACAAGATTGGAATGACATGAAGGTGAGTAAATGATAACAGAAATTTAATTTTTGTGAGAACTATTCCTTTAATTCATTAATCTGAGAAAGATTATATGCATTGCATGATGACTGCATATGAGGTGAAACATTGGTAGCTGGATCAAAAATGTACTAAAAATACAAAAATAATAAAGGAATCCTTTCAAATAAAAAAAAAAGACAGAAAAATCTACAAATTATATCCTTAATTGTCAAGTAAGATTCCCAGAAGCAAAACAACACAACACAAAGCAAAGCAAAAGAAAGCAAAAGAAAGCAGAACAAAGCAGAACAAAGCAAAGCAAGGCAAAGCAAAACAAAGCAAAGCAAAGCAAAGCAAAAGAAAGCAAAAGAAAGCAGAACAAAGCAAAGCAAAGCAAAGCAAAGCAAAAGAAAGCAAAAGAAAGCAGAACAAAGCAAAGCAAAGCAAAACAAAGCAAAGCAAAGCAAAACAAAAAACACAACAAAAAAACAAGACAAAACAAAACAAAAAAACAAAGCAAAACAAAAAACAAAGCAAAACAACAAAATATTTACAAACTATTTTTATTTTTTCGGGAGAAATGTTTTGAATTGCAGTGAAGCGACGCAACTGACACTGTATTGACACTGTCACATCACAATGACAACGTGGCGCATGTAATATGCCCGGGTTTCTTTCATACTACACGCATTCATACTAAATAGAACATACTTTTTTTAAATGTGAAGTATATATTTGTTTAAGGGAAACATACTCAGAAAAGATGCGATTTCGGACCCAGCCATACACTATGCAGTGATGTAAATGCAAATGTTTGGTCAACAAATCTAAGTACACAATCCTGTACATACTTACTGATGCTCTATCCTCCGTACTCAAGGGGGCGACAGAGTTATGTCTGTGCTTTTAAAACGAACATTGCTAGCTATAAACAAGTTGATAGTTTAACATTAACTTTCTGAACAAGATTTTCTTTTAAACCATCGCTCCACTATGACAGTAGTCGACCTGAAAGGAACGAAAACGAACTGGCCTAACAAACGGAAAATAAAAAAGTAAGCGTGCCACTCTAATAAACATATTTTTGATTGAAAAACCATCCACTATTGTAAATAGAAAATGTATCTTACCTGAGTTGGAGAACATGGGGAGTCATTTTGTTGAAAACATGGAAAAGAGAGAAAGAGAGAAAAAAAGAGGAGTTAGTGATAATCTCGAAACAGTTCAAAGCATTTGCAGACCGTTTCATACCTTTGGCAAGAAATCACAGAGCAAATAACAGTATTTACACAGCGGATGAATCCTCATTGGTAATGCTGGCAGTGACATCACTTTGAAATGTTATACTTTTTTCACTTTTATAGGTGCCAAATTCGATGCACACTCTGTTGGTTGTGAAGATCTAAGCGTGAAACACAGTAAGCCCTGGAACAGATAACTGTTTGATGTACGGACTCCAAATAGACACTCTAAACCGGAATGTTATGAATTTAGATGGCTTGAGCGTGTGCGCATGTGTTTAGCGTGCTAATATTGCTTTCTAATGATGCCTTGCACTCTTGACCTCTGATCAGGGGGCGTTCGGGTTCACTTGGTGCGCTTAAAACATTAAATATTCATGGATGCTTCACTTGACCCTCCCACCCACATAAGCCCCACCCACCTGCCTGCGTTTATACCATCCGAGGCCATCTGCATTAGACCGAGTCAAGCTGTGCGCTCTCTCTCACCTCCTTCAAACCCTTCCATACTTCCAGCACGGAGCCAGTTCCCCATACTCTCATCCAAGGCAACCTACACTTGGCACGGCAGGCGGAGAAAACACACAGCTTGTGTCTCGGTGCTCAATCTCGCTCTCTCCCACCACCAGTGCAGAAAATAATGTACGCCAAAGATGATTTTCATACTCCTCGCCCATGCTTAATGTTATGGAAACTGAGAGGAGATTGTATAAGGCTGGGTAATACACACAGGGACGTTTATATAAATCATAGACAGTAAAAGAGGTGTTGATGTATGTATGCTATTGGATTCAAATAATGGCAGAGCTGTAAAAATATTCTTGGCATCTTAAAAAAAATTTTTTTTTTTTTTTCAACAAACAAAATACACCAATCATCAAATATAAAAAAAAATAAAAAATAAAATAAAAATAATGTATTATTATTACTATTTTATTATATATATTCCTTAAATATTCTTGTCATCATAAGATTTTTTTTCATAATTCTTCCAACAAACACAAAATAAACCTAAACTAATTATCATCCATCCATCAATCAATCAATCAATCAATCAATCAATCAGTCAACCAATTAAATAAATAAACAAATAAATATTCTAACAGATTATTTTTGGAATCATAAAATAAATAAATAAACAAATAAATAAAAAATATATATATATATATTTTTTACAACCAACACAAAATAAACCTACACTAATAATTTAATAATCTTTGTGTTAAAATATTCTTGGCATCATAAAATAAATTTTTACAAAATATATATTTTTCAACAAACAAAATAAATCTACGCCAATCATCACATAAATAAATACTCAGTTGTAATTATTGTTATACACCAATATATTTTTTGAAAAAATCATAATATTTTAGTCTATCATATATTAACATAAGGAATTTACTTGCAATTTATAAAGAATTTCAAATTAAACAAATTAATAAATTAAGTTAGATGAGCTTCAGCACTGGACAGCGTCCTATATGGCACAATAATCTGTAATAATTTATTAAGTAATAAAAAACACAATAATCCACTTTCCCCAAACACTTCTGCCATTATCCATTGGTTGACTTAACAGATAGCCCCGCCCCCAACTCATGCAATTAGTTGAGCTAACGTTGCTTTGTTGGGCTGCTTGAGATGTTCAAACAAACAGCGGTTTTGAAAGCTCCACAGAGCCACAACGTTCACAGTCTTCGGGGGAATCAACCTAGAAAGGGCTTATTTATAGTTGTCTCTGCATATTAAGCTGGGATACGAGGAAGTATTTTAACACAGTACAAAATTACACAAACCACCTTGAAAGAATATAGCAGAGTTTGTGTTTCAGCACCGGACAGCTCCCAATGAGCCTCAACTGGGAAATGCAAGGGAGTGGCAACCGGGACGAGCTTACTGAAAAAAATAAAGGGTTTAACCAACAGCGCTTCACTCAACTCCACCGTGCTGCAACATGCCAGGCCTGGAGCGAGAGTGTGCCGGAATGATAAACAAACAAGCATTTTCTATTTTTTCCAAAGGGTGGAGGAAATAAAGCTTGGGAGGAGGGCGGTGAGAAAATAAGACTCAGGGGCATTGGAACATGAGCTGATTTCAGCTGTGCGCAAACGGGCGTCAGAGGATGAGCGCCGAGCGTCAGATGTTTGAGGAGGGCTGACGCAAGAGGGGGAGGATGAAGCTACTGGCGACGTGACGCCTCTGGAAAGTTCCATGTGAGACGAGCGGAACGGGTGCAGGCACGAGCAGAAGCTGGAGAAGCTTATGTTAAAGGATTAGTTTGTCCAAAAAAGTAAGAATTCAGTTATCATTTACTCAGCTTCATGTCATTCAAAACACTTGTTTCGTTTCTCTGTGGGATGCAAAATCTTCAAACCAAGCAGATTTCTGTTCGTCCACGTGAACAACTCTAAGCTGTTGCAAAACCTGCGTAGGGAAATATCTCACCCTCACGTAAAATTCCAGATCTTGTGGATTCCTATTGAAATTTACTGGCTGTCAAAATTCGCCAAACAACAATAAATGTGGCCGCACCTTTAGATTCATGAACGATTCATTCACACTTTGTTAGTGAACCGAATTAAATGATGTTCTGAAATAACCTGGTTCAAAAGAAAATTGAATAACGACTTAAATTTGGTCCTCCATGCAAAGCTTCAGTCCTCATTCATTGTAATAGTAGGGAAAGAGCAACCAGCACATTTCTCAGATTTTCTCCCTTTTTGGTTTGCGGAGGACAGTAAGTCCATACAAGTTTGAAACATCATAAGAGAGAGCCAATAATAAAATAATTATTTTGCAAACTAATTATTAAAGGATTGTTTCAGGGGACTATGTGGAAAAGCGACAGAACATTTTCGGTTCACACAATGCGCTGGTCAGTAATTTCCATTCAGTGAACAGGGATTGGAGCTTTCATGCTTAAAATAGGACAAAAAGACATTAAAATATCCTAAAAGTAGTCCATATGACTTGTGAGCTCTATTCCGAGTCTCTATTCACTGAAAATTTACGCCAAAAATCTTTGAAAAGTCACTGAAAATTACGCCAAAAAATTCACCTCCAGTGAGCTGATAACTATCACGACCAGACCATTGAGAATCAGATCACTCTGATTAATGAACAAATCATTCTGGGTTTGAACCGAATCAAATGATTCACTGAAAACATCCGGTTCAAAATAATGTGGATAATGACTAAAAATGTGTATTCGATCCAAAACTTCAGTCTTAATTCATTGTTATTATGAAGAAACGAGCAACCAGCACATTCATCCCAATTTCTCCATTTGTGGTTTGTGGAGGAAAGTTAATAATGAATACTAATCAAACTGATTCTTTAAGCATTGTTTTGGGGGACTTCATCAACCCTGACCTCTTAACAACTACCAGAATATTTGGGGCCATATTTGTCCTTTCATTTCTCTTCCAGCAATTTAAAATTCATCATCTGCTCGATAAACAGGGATACACTCCTCACATAAATAAGGATTCACACACTCACACACACACACACACCTCTGACATTTTAATCATAGACAGGAGCACTCAGAGTTCAAGACAAAGCCCAATCACTCGCAAGATAATTTGGGCCTCCACTTCAATCAGTGGCCTTGGTAATCGCATCAGCCCCTCTTACAGTCTCTTTTCTCTTTCTCTCTCCGTCTATATCCCTCACTTTTGTTTCAGGCTTGCAGGAAACACAATGGGCTCTTTCATTCTGAAGACATGTTTAAAAAAATGCCCCATTGTCCACAAGGGCGGGCTTCAAATCAGGGGCCACCTGTAATTAATGTTACTGCAATCAAATCTTAATCAAGCTTGTACATCTTGTACTTTGCCCGTAAAAATGAACCGCTCTTTTAAAATGCTAGCGTAATTACAAAAGCAGGCAACAAGTGCATGCAATAATAATGATAATAATGTAGTGCAGTGCATTTGGGATGTCATTTCCAGAGTGTATGTATCTCTCTCTCTCTCTCTCTCTCTCTCTCTCTCTCTCTCTCTCTCTCTCTCTCTCTCTCTCTCTCTCTCTCTCTCTCTCTCTCTCTCTCTCTCTCTCTCTCTCTCTATATATATATATATATATGTGTTTAAAATAATTTTATTATATGTTATGTAATATTATGTTATTAAAAAATCCTGGAGTGAAAGAAGGACAGAGGGCATAGAGAGAAAGGAGTAGAAGCGAGGGATGAGATGGAGTGATAAGTAACTGTTTTGACAAGCAGGAGCGGAGGGATGGAAGTCTTCTGTGATGCCTCATGAAGTGACACCTTGCTGACACGCAAGCGGTCGACCCCCTGCTGCACATACCAAAATAAAGATACGAAAGCACACACACACAGAGAGAGAGAGAGAAAGAGAGAGAGAGAGAGAGAGAGAGAGAGAGAGAGAGAGAGAGAGAGAGAGAGAGAGAGAGAGAGAGAGAGAGAGAGAGAGAGAGAGAGAGAGAGAGAGAGAGAGAGAGAGAGAGAGAGAGAAAGAGACCTAAACAGTCTTCCACATCGCTCTCCTTCTCCACTGTCTGACAGATCCCAGTAGGGTGACAAGGGATAACAGCAGACAGAAGGATCAATTTAAATGATCTATGAAAGATATTAGTAATGACATTTATGAATACTTTATGGAACCTAGAGAATGTCATCATAAATTTTTATATAGGGAAATGAGTCAAGAATATAAAACAAACAGCATTAAATTTTGAGCGAGACATCCATGTCAGAGGAATATGGTGTGAGTAGGGGAAAAAAACGAGAGAGAAAGAAGGAAGACGACGGTACTTTGTCATCCGCCAACTATTCTGGGCCTTCGAGACTCTAGGCGGACAGTATAGAGGCTCCGTCGGGGCTCACGGCGGCCTGTGGGGAAGGGAACTCCAAGAAAACACTGCCATCAATACGCTTATCAGACTATTGATCGCACTCTGCAGGCGTAAGCTAAGTTGATTTTCCTGGATTAGACAAAAAGCAAAGAATCGAGTAAATACAAAATCAGCAAATGTCCTTTTAAATGCTCTTGACCCCTCAAATCTCATTGGTATTTCTCTGGATAAAAAAAAAAAACTATGACTTTTCCAACCAAACGCAAGTACCCAAGATAAAAAACTAAAATCTGAGATCGTTTTCAGTTATAAAATGAATAAACATCTATTTATTTTCTATTTTATTAATCAGTAACTTCATCTAACTTTCCAGGACAAATAAATAAAATATATGCATGAATGAATAAATAAATAAATAATAGAAAAGTTTAAAGAAACTTTAGAAATATTTATATATTTTTCTTTATTTAATCAGTAATTTCATCTTACTTTCCATTATAAATACATACATAAAAAATGTACATGGATGAATTAATGAATTAATAAATAAATTATAGAAACTTAAAAGTATAAAAAATCATATATTTTTAATAAACGCCAAAGATAAAAAAATTAAATGATGTTTGATGTTTTTCAATTATAAAAACAGTTTTTTTAATTTTTATTATTTAATTATTTAAAAGTAAAAATAATAAAACATAAAACGTAAAATATAAATACATTAATGTAAAATATAAACAAATACATAATATAAGTTAAAATATAAAAATATAAATTTAAATTAAATTAAATCAATTTAAGTTCACTTAAATGGGGGGGGGGGTGGAATATTTTGGGGTTGGAATAAAGTATTTGCTTCAAGCACCTCACTAAATTCAACAAGATTATATAATTTTATACTTTTATTTAAAAAAACAAATCACATGCACATTTAATATACAGTATAATGTTACATTTTGACCAAATTTGCGAGGAATAGTGATACCCCATCAGCTTTGACAGTTTGTGCGTTCCATATGCTGCGAACATCCCGTGCACCTTTAAGTTTACATAGCCTACAGTACGGCACAAAGATCTTTCTCGACAAGATCCTCCTTCACTGAAGAGTACGCTCTCTCTAGGGAACCGAATCTGCAAAAAGTTTTCCATCTCTGAAAGCTGTTATTTTTTAGCTTTCCCCATTTACATACCAGTGAAAATGCCTGTTTTTCTACGCACTGATGCCATGACAGGTGAGGGACTATAAAAAGCTCTACTGAACCCTGCGCAGATGGCTCAGCAGAAACACAAATCAAAGATAGAGAGAGTACAAAACTCAGAGTTTTATCATTCCCCATCCTAATTAGAGGCTTTTTAAGGTTTGGCGGAGACTGGGGCAAGTTGTCACAAGTGCTATATCTCAAGTTTTTGAGTCAAAAGTCCAAGTATACAAATGTTTCTTTTCTGTAGCAATGGTTTTGATAGTTGATTTCAAACATCTACACTGGGAGAAAAAAACAAGTAAAATGTAAGTTTCCTGTCATTCAAGTAAATTTCACATATGGAATTACTGTAAGTAAACTCTACTCAACTAAGTTAAGTAAAGTTAATAAAAAAAATAAGTAACTTCAACTTGGCCAGTAAAAGTTTGTTGTGTAATTTCTAATTAGTTGAAGTTAACTTTGCAATACTTTTTACTCAAACAATACAACGCTGAATTTAACCACGCTTTTAAAGTGCATGCTTTACTTAGAAACATCTATGTAAATAATACAATAGATACTGTGTAGATACCATATCTACTGTACATAATAGAAGTAACGCAGCACCTGAACACAGAGACCTCAATACTTGTAACATGATCGTTTTTGAGCATGAATGTATAATTTTGAGTAGAAAATTAACTCCAGATATCACAAAATGTCAAGTTACTAAACCTAACAACAAAAGCAATGATAAAACAGCTGGAAATAATTAATCTGGAAATAAAGCTGGAAATAATTTATCAACCTTATTAATTATTCAAGGCCCAGTGCATGGTGTGAACACCAGTATCAGAAAAGTTGAGTAGGTTTAACTTAATTTTATAACGTTGATATTTACACTTTAATTTCTACAAGCTTGAATTGAGTCCTAATATAGAGTTTACTTAGTTTTTTGAATTCTTCCCTGAACTACCTTTTTCATGTAGAAATGACATTTGTTTTTTTCTGTAGTATCACCACATAATATTTTCTTTCAGTATAGCTCAAAACTTCCATGAATAAGAACCATTTTCAAAACTAATCTAAGTCCAATTATAATTTCTATTGAGGCATGTTGTCACAAATGTCAAAAATGAACCCCCTAAGAAATATTCACTAAAAGTGTGACATCTAACTCCACCAACCCTTATTCTGTTTTAAACGCAGGGCTGGAGTTTTAAAACTAAATGCAAAGTAGAAAAATTCAGTAAATATCCCAAATAACTCTAATATTCCACGTCCAAGCCGCATCCTCTGGGTCATGAGGAGCTTTGTATTCAAATAGCACCTGTTGGAAATAAGCACATCCAAACGGAGAATGATTACAGTGATTTGCGTAAATGCGAGGAGCGTGCTGTAATTGCAGTGTATTGCGCAAGCGGCGAGAACCCGAGCTTGCAATCTCACCCCACAGATTTCAGAGCGCCCGAGCCGGCCAGGCTGAGCTACATCAAAAGAGGGCACGGATACCAACAGTAATTAAATCTCTGTTTCCACGGCAACACGAGTGTGTGCGTTTGACACGGGCCCGATTCGGCTGCTTATTAGCTCTGGCTAAGACGAATGCAAATATTTTGATAATAAGCAGGCGCTAATGACTCTGATGTAAAGGTGCTGATATAACCATCAAGATGTAACACCGTTGACCGAACAAGACTGCATTCATTATGGACAAACTAGAGGCCAGTGACAGTGTTAGTAACTAGCCAAAAGTTGCAATGCAACTAACTTGACCTTTTCAGAGCCATGATATTAGTGCAACTATTTTTAAAATAGCTAATAAATGAACAATAAAAGTAGCAGTAAAAAAAGCAAACAAATGCAACCAAAATGTTGTTTTTGTCACACTGTTAGCGCCTGTAACTTTACTGCCGATGTGAGGCATTCTGATGGTTCACGTAAAAGAACAGCTTCACAGATTCATGCAGAGCATTCTAGGTCTTATTTATAGTGCAAAATGTATTTGAACGTTATGATGATCTCTGTTACAGAAATATATATATATATATATATATATATATATATATATATATATATATATATATATATATATATATATATTTGTTTTTTCAGTACCGTGATATTATTGCAGCTATGTTCAAAATGTATCAAAAGATTCAAAATAATAAAAAAATTATAAATAATAAATGTATGGTGGTAATAATAATTATAATAATAATATATACAATATATAAATATATAATAACAATACAGTAACTATTTTTTTTCAATACCATGAAATTAGTAAAGCTATTTTCAAAATAGCTTTGAAATAATAATAATAATAATAATAATAATAATAGATAATGAATTTATTATAAATAATAATATAAAACAATAATAATTCTTATAACGACAACTATTATTATTATTACTATTATTATTTTTAGTATCATGATAGTGCATCTATTTTTAAAATGTAAATAATAATAATAATAACAACAATAGATAATACATTTATTATAAATAGGAATATAAAACAATAACATTAATAACTAGTAGTAGTAGTAGTAGTAGTAGTAGGATCAGTACTGTGATATTAATGCAGCTATTTAATAAAAAATAATAATAACATTAATAGATAATGAATTTATTATAAATAATAAAAACAATAACAGTAATAATAATAACAATTATTATTATTATTATATTTTTATTTTATTTTTTTATAAGTACCACGCTATTAGTGCAGGTATTTTCAAAATGGTTTACAAATAATAAATGATAAAAATAATAATATTTGTACTATAAAAAACAACAACAATAAATATTTCTGTTATAAATTATTTATAATAATATAAAACGATGTCAATAATAACAATTACTATTTTTTAGTAGTTGATAGTGCATATTTTTCACAAATGTTTATAAATAATAATAATCTAAATAATTTAAACAACAATATTATTAATAATTATTTTAATAAATGCTGTTGTTATTAATAAATAAACAAATAAATATCTTTTTTAAACATGTAACTTTACCCAATTATTCACTGAAGTAGCTTTGTATGCAGAACTTTTAGCTTTGGTGTATAACTACTCTTTCAAAAGTACAACTTAACTGTAACTGACAGATAGATAGATGGTTACGGTCCAGTTATGCTTTTTGAAATCCATTACACTGTATGCCCGCTTGATTTCAAACTGACCCAGCTCTTTCCACGCTCTCAAAAGTGCACATTAAACGGCACTCTCCGTAAAACACATTGAGCTTCCCCTAGCGTGCTCATGCCCTAAAAACTCGTACAGCATCTTCACCTCGTGCGCTCTCTTGCTTCGCCATCGCCGTTGCATATTACAAATGATGTTATTTAGCAAACGTCTAAACCGACACCCGTGGGATGCGGCAGTTGATGGGAGAAAATGCATAATATTGCATAAGGCATTAGCACAGTGTAAAGGCCCGATGATTGGTGTTAAGGTTTTCATTACATGAAGTGAGTAATTGCTTGTCACTCGGAGCTGGCTAGCCCACAATCATCCTCACTTCTGTGTCATCAATCAGCCGTTAAACTGCTGACGAACCGGGCTCCCTGTTTAAGAGCAGCGGCGGAGACCCTTTGTTCGCTTTGCGGGAGAACGCGAAGGAAACGCGCTCTTGTTGAGGAATCTGATGGACAGGACAAGATGTAGCTTTGACTTTGGATCTGTTTCAATGGAAGATGAAGGGGAATAAGTGGGAAACTGGTAACTGTGATTTTTTACAGTAAGACATGTTCCTGGATCGACATATTTTGTTGACCCTGAAACAACATTCCGGTCGAAAAATTTATTCCTAACCCTATCCCTACCCCTAAACCTACCCCTTCCCATAAGTTATCCCTAAAATCAGAGTGAAATGATAGGTGAATAACACTGATGTAGAAGCACCTCACCCTGGTTGTAAGCCTAAACTTGACATAAACTGTAAACTTGTCCCTCAAATCTGATTGGTTGATTGGAATGTTGTACCAGGAAAAAAAACAAAGATGTTGATCCAGGAACAAGTTGCACTTGGTGAAATCAGATGACAGGTGCGCAAAAGTAAAATTTTTCAACTTTAATGCTTAAAGGTCTTTAAGACCTTAAAGGGGGGGTGAAATGCTATTTCATGCATACTGAGTTTTTTACACTGGTAAAGAGTTGGATTCCCATGCTAAACATGGACAAAGTTTCAAAAACTAAGTTGTACGTTTGAAGGAGTATTTTTGTTCCAAAAATACTCCTTCCGGTTTGTCACAAGCTTCGGAAAGTTTTTTTCGAGTATGGCTCTGTCTTACGTAAGATAGAGCGGAATTTCCTTATATGGGTCCTAAGGACACTTCTCCGTTAAGATCGCGGGCGCGCGCGCACTCGTAGACTAGAGCAAGAGAGTGAAAGCAGTTCGCCATCAAAGCGCCCTGCCCGGCTTTTGGGAAGCCAATGTCACCAAAGAAGTGTGTTTTTGGTTGCCAGGGCAAGACAACCCTGCACAGATTCCCAAAGAACCCGGCGTTAAGGGACCAGTGGATGGAGTTTGTTTTCCTGAGCATAAACGGAGTTGTGTAAGACTGTTGTTCCCTGCATTTCGACGATGATTGTTTTATAAACAAAGCCCAGATCAACGGATTTGCAGATCGTCTAATGCTTAAGGATCGAGCAGTCACAATGATAAAGGTTCGCGGTCGTGTGTTGGAAGGGTGAGTAAAACTGTTGAACAAATGTCTCTTTGTGTTGTTAGCTAGGCGGGTAAGCACAGCTAAGCTTCGCCCACACGGCCCGCCCCCAGCCGCTCGTTTTTTTCCGGAAAGACTCGGTACAGCCAATCTTTCAATTAAAAATATAATAAAACAAAAGACTTTTTGGAGATATGAAGGATGCAATATTACTCTATAGGTACTCAAGATTAACAGGAGATTGAGTGAAAATGAGCATTTCACCCCCCCTTTAAAAAGGATTTCTGTGGTCCTAAACGGTGGTCCCACGTTGTACAATTGAGAGAGGTTCAAAGACAGATGCGACCTAAGATAGCCTGTGATAATTTTATGACAGAAGTTTAGCATGATCATCTCACAGTGCGTTTGCTGCTACGACCTACGTCTACTGACAAGCCAATACAAACGCAATATGAAATGGTGTATTGATCAATGTGACATGGGGCTAAAACTTAAAAGTATTACCTCAAGCTCCCTTTGCAAGAGTGTCATCCCAAGTTGGCCTCTTTTCCCTAGACACGACCGTGTCCATTTTCTCCTCTTTCGCTTCCCCCACTTTTTTCAGTGCACATAAAAACCACAATTGCCAAAGTGCGATTCATCTTTCTCTATTTGTATACCACTAGCGCATATTATGACCTTTTATTCTTCTATACTAACTTGCGTCGTAGCCACGATTCAATAGGTGTCAATCGTACAGTCTACATACATGTCGAACAAGTTTATTAAATCAAATGTCATATCAGTGTGACTGGTAATGATCTTATAAAATTGTGGAAATCGCAGTCAGTAGCAGACATAAAAAGGAAAACAAAGACATGCAAAACTAAAGTAAAACACAGGCATAATCATCAATAAAGTCACTATCCGCCTAACTTTTAAATTCCTCCAGCAGTGTTTACTTGGAGAACGGAGTATGAATCTCAATGCCTCCTTGTGACACGTGGCCAGTTGCCTAGATCTCTTCCACATCCGACTGAAAGTTGAGGCAAAGCGTAAAAGACAAGCTTTTTCATTCTTTTCTCCTTATTATTAATTTCTTTTTTATGTAATGAAGTTTCCCCGTGAGAACGGAGGGTCATGTACACACTATTACTGATGTAAGTGCAATCAGGATAAAATGCCAGAGTGCCACAAATGATGATGGCTGGGAGAAAGCGTGTGTACTCTTGCATGTGATGTATGAGTGCAGCCGTGCGTGACATTAGTATTAACCTGCATGTTTGATCTGGAGATTGACTACTAACTCAACCTGTAATCATTCTATCTATCCAATCTATCTATCCATCTGTCCATCCATCTATCTGTTTATGTAAATGTTGACATCTACATTTCCATCCGTTCCCGTCTATCTACTGTAGGTGTCAATCTACTTATCTACCCCTCAGTCTAGCCATCCAACTATCTATCCTTTTTTTAAACATTCATCTATCCATCATTATATATGTCTACATATCCATCCATGCCTGTCTGTCTGTCCATTCAACTCCATATCCATCTGTCTATCCATCCATTTGACTATCCATCCATTTGACTATCCATCCATTTGACTATCTATCTATCTATCTATCTATCTATCTATCTATCTATCTATCTATCTATCTATCTATCTATCTAGATCTGTCTGTCTATGCATTCAACTATTCATCTATCCATCTACCTATACATCCATCTGTCTGTCCATCCATCTATCCATCAGTCTACACATCCATTTGTTGCCTGATCTGTCTGTCTGTCTGTCTGTCTGTCTGTCTATCTATCTATCTGTCCGTCTACACATCTACATATATCTCATTAAGTCGGCTAAATATTGCAGGTGGTTTGTTTACCGGCTCCACACCGACATCACACTCTGAGATTTCTGAAAACTTAATATCCATCATGAAAGAAGCAGCAGGGTCCAGGGGCGGGGCTCAGTCTGCTCCTCTTGCCGGAGTAAACATTGGTTGGGCAGGCAGGCAGAGAAGAGAGAAGAGCGGCAGCGAGGAGCGATGGGAGATCAATAGCTTAATGGAATTAGCCCGGCTTTGAAAACACCTCTGCCAATCATATTTACCGAGGCTTGCTTTTCAGCGCCAAGCCTGCTCAATATTTAAAGCCAGAGCCTATGAATCGCTATCAGCACCTTAACATGGCAGCTGCTGTCCGAGGTAGTTTACCTCTAAGGCTGAAAAACGCGAATCAAGGTCTTAAAGTTGGGATCCGTCTATGGGAGACTGATTTCTTTTCACTTTTTAATACTGTATGGCCAGGGGTGCATTGTTGCCCATGCACAGATGTATTTGGAAGAAAATGCGATTTGCGCTGCCCATGTACACATACGCTTGCACAAACACACTTACGGATTCCCAATGCACCCAGATAACTTGATTCTAAGTGTAGCTGCCCGTTTTGACATTTTAAGCCATTCTACCAAATTGTCTCTGCATGGCACATGCTTAAATCTATATCCTGTCTGGTTTACCTTCCAGCTTTCACCAAACCTGACCTCCTCGCTAAACAAGTTAGAGGATCCACCTAACTTGCCCAATCTGGGTGTGGGGTCAAAGCCATCAAAGACCCTGGAGATCAAGAGAGTCCAAATGCCTGGGCAGGCCAAGCGCACAGCCTAAGAGTCATGTGGCTCGGCCCGATTACGGACGCAGAGCAGATGCCCACCTGCTCCTGCTGAACCTGGCCAAGAGTCGGGCACCCGGGGTCACCCTGGGGCGCCTTAATACGCCCGCTCCATCTGTCGCCTCGAGAAGCGAAGGGCAGAGGCGGCCAAGAGAGCAAGCATTCCTCCAGATTCCATTCCATTCCGAGTCTGGCCAGGTTGGAGAACGGAGGGATGATTAAACTGCCGGTCTTCTCTAGTTACTCCGTTATCACCCACGCACAGAGGCTCGTAGTGTCCCGGCTGACAAACTTGACATTGAACGCGCTAATGTAACAAGGGAACAGGAGCGGAGAGGAAAAGTTGACAAAGCCTTCTTGTCTACTCCGATGCAGCTCAATCTTTCTATTAAACAAAGAAGGCTAGTCAGGAAATGCTGTTTCCTGCATGGCACAACAGAAAAGGTAGGAGGAGGGAAGTTAGCAGGGTGTATGAAGATAAGTCTTGTTTTATATAGTTACATTGGCCACAGAAAGCATTTGTTGATTCTGTCGAGTCAAAAACAATAGTAAAAATGTTACACATACCAAAGTAGTTACAGACGTGACTCTGTAAGGCCACAATTCTCTCACTCTTTCTCCCATCTCTCACTCCTGGTCATAAATGATTATTATCAGTTCAAAGGCTCCCTTTATTCTAATTGCCTTGTAAATAAACTTGCTTGTCATTATTTCTCAAGCCAATTACATGCTGTCTAATAGCAATGCTTAATTAGCACACACTCTGTCGGAAAAGAGTGCGGGCGAGAAAGACAAAGAGAAGAAATGAATGGAAGCACAAGACGAATGTTGGTGGGGAGGGAGGGCGGCATTCTGCGCCTAATTATATAGTCGTCAGTTTTTCTCAGCGAGCACAATGCCCGCTAGTCATTCCCTCCCCTCCCCTGCCTCTCTCGGGTACCGTTCAATGGCCCCATACAATAGCCCTCTCCATGAGGTCTGACCCACAGGCCTTAACAGCAGGTTGGCAAGCCTGGCATTACAGAAAAGATGAAAAAAGACAGTTTGTATAGGAATTACACTCCATTTCCTTTCTGTAAGGATGGCGATTGACAGTGGTAATCTCTCTCTCCAATGACGCCGGACTATTTGCACTGCACTTCAAGTCATTTTCCACTGGAGCAAAAATCATGGCTGAATGTTTCATTTGTACAACATAACAGCGCCCTTTTATTTCTTTATTTTTTTCTATAGCTCTATAGAGATCAAAGTATGATGACTGAACTATTTTATGTGTCAAATTTTATTTCAATCATGACAACTCTTGGAATGGGTTTTAGCATGTGACTGAATATGGCAATTTTAAAGGGACAGTTCACCTAAAAAATAAAATTCTGTCATCATTTACACACCCTCGTCTCATTTCAAACCTTGATGCTCTGATGCTTAAAAAAGTTCATTAAAAGATCATAAAACTAATCCTTATGAATTGAGCGGTTTAGTCCAAATTTTCCGAAGAGACTCGATCACTTTAAATGATTGCATTTAGGCTTTTATTTACATTTAAACATTTGATCAGTGAACATAAACAGAAAAAAGATCTTCATTTGTGTACCAAAGAGGAACGAAAGTCTTACGGGTTTGGATTGACATGAGGGTGAGTAATGTCGTTTTCATTTTTTGGTGAACTATCCCTTTAAAATTGCCATATTCATTCACATAATAAATCCCATGCATGTTTCATATTTCATATTTCATCATATTAATAAACTGAATACAATAACAAACAATCTCTTATTTGGGAATCAAGTTTTGTTGTTAGATACATGTTCTCACTCTGAGCACAGAAAACAGGAACCAACAAAGAAAGTAGAAAAAAGCAATACTGTCCCTCTCTCCAGGCTCTGTTATCGGGGCATTTCAACCAGACTCGGGTGGAGGTGTGGTGATTACAACTGTGTTAAGAGCCGACATAGATCTGTACATGCCAAGATTAGACTCTGGCCATTTACAGGATCCGTGAGCGCGTGTGTGCTTGCGCATGGCTTAATACAAGACACCTGCTGCAGTAATGGTGCTTCTCTTATCCTCATTCTGCATCAGTCCATTGCCACACTTTCACCCCGTTATCAGCTGCCACTCTCCCTCTATCCTGTCCAATCAAATTTGTCACGGCAATGCCGCGGGTGCGGAGGGGAGGGACACGCTGTGCTGATAAGAGCCAGACTCCCAAAGGCTACTTTATTTATTTTTATTCGGTATTTCACGTCTGACGGTTTTTTTTTTGCTCGATTTTGAAATTTCTCGCTCTGCTCCGTTATCAGTTTGGCATTAGACAGGAAGGGGGCGGATCAGGTGGAGATAATATTGGCCACTGTTCAGCTCTGCGATGGGAAACAAAGTTACGGTTTACAAGAGACTGTATAATAACAGTAATTCATCAAGACATTAAGAATGAGAGCAGATATAGACCGGTTAACATACAGTGTCTACTGTGATCCTGACAACAACCTCAAGAATATTATAAATGCACATTTACACTTAGAATTAATTCATTATTCATGAAAATATAAATACTAATATATAAATACTACATTATGTGGACTTTGTTTAAAAGGCTTATTAGACAGAGTAAATAAAATAAAAGCATCCATTAAAACCATTACATTACTCTCAGGGTGAAGTTTACGTCTACGGCCTGAAAGTCTGTTATACAACACATTTTTTAAGTCAGTTTAATGTGATTAAAGTTGAAATGACTGTTGACTGTACTTAATTTAAGGCAGCAACTTTATTTTACAGTGTACTGTTAAGTTAAACATATGGAAAAGTCCAATACATAATGGAAAAATAGAATGTTAGACAGCATTCACCCACAGTGTTATGTTAACTAAAACTATTAAAAATAAAGTAAAAAATAAATGTTAGATGAAAAAGTTAGCTTAAAAAAGTACTAAAATTAGCCTACTAAAACTAAAACTGAAAAGCTAAGTAGAAATTTGACAAACTAACACAATGACAAAATCACACAATCACAAAAATCACTAAAACTTAAATTTAAAATGAAATGAAAGAAAAGCTAATTCAAGATATTAATAAGTACTATAATAAAACTACAAAAATAAGAATGTTGAGTCACAGTGTAACTAAGCGGAATATATGAATATAATATAGAATATAAAAAATAAGAAAATATAATAGATAATAATAGAAAATAATATAAATACCTACTGAAAAACAAATGAAAAATGTTAGTAAATCTGAATCATTTGCATGCTTTTTTACTTAAAAGTGAATGTTTATGTTTAAAAAATAAAATGGTCATTGCGACTTTTTAATCTCACAGTTGTGTCTTTTTTTCTCACAATTAAGAATTTATATCTCTCAATTCTCTCAATTCGAGACAAATAGTCCAAATTGCGAGATATAAAACTCGCAACTGCAAAAAAAAAAGATAAAATATTTTTTTTTTGTTTTTTTTTATTCCATGGGGGAAACAAGCTTCTATACTTTTGATATTGATAGGCTACTACTACCGTCTTCATTTCAACATATCTTGCACCAGCAACTTCCTCCCTCAAACTTTCCTTCCTGCAATCGCTCTTCACTAGGCGCTTTCTTTGTTTCTCATCATTTGAAAAGCATATAGACCAGCAGGAGAAAAACCCCCTGCTAGAACATTTCATCCCTCCTTCTGACCATTGCAAACTACAAATGCATTGCTTTTCCTTTTATTATATGCAGCTAAATTCACAGTGAGGCGCTTAGGTTGTGCAAAGAGAAATGGGGATATTTACAGCAAAGAGACTGCTAGCAGAAACAGATGTAAAATAACAATGTGACTTGTTTGTTCTCCTTCCAGCTCCAAATAAAGTAGAACACAGATAACAGGGTGCAATGATCACTGGCACTGTGAGACGGATACCAGGCGAACATGATGGACTCTGTTTGAAAAGTGAGTTGACTACTAGAGGTATTTTTGTATTCCCCAACTGTCTCAGACAGATGAGAGATTTAGTGCATCCATTCACACTTCTACATGATTAAAACATTCTGGCTAAAATTACAAAAAAAATTCTTATATATATGAAGAGTTCAGATGCAAAAGCCTCTAAGTGCCATCTGAAATTTTCTTCTAGAATGATCATTTTTATAAAGCTTGTATATTTAATTTAAGTAATTTCACTTAAATGACAATTAATAGGTAATTTGCATTGCCATTTAAGTGAAATTACTGAACTTAAATATACAAGCTTGATAAAAATGATCATTCTAGAAGAAAATTTCAGATGGCACTAAGAGGCTTTTGCATCTGAACTCTTCATATATATATATATATATATATATATATATATATATATATATATATATATATATATAAAGCTTGAAGGGTTATATCATTGCCTTTTCCTTTAGGATAGTGCTAGATTACTAACCCTAACCTGGTTTGCTTGTTTATTTCCAGATGGGCAAAGAAACCAAATACTTTCACACATGGCAGCATATAAAGCCTTTGTGCCCGCCAATCCAGCTATGCCTCAAAATATTTACAGACAACGCCTCTGGGTTAAGCACAGCAATTTGTTAGGAAAATAAATGACAAGATGGGTTACAGTAAAAGAGGAGGAAAGGAGGACATGGAACATCAAGCCTGGCAGATATAAAAGGAAAATGTTATTTCAGTTTGCAGGTTGAGACTGAGAAAACAACTCCACAAGGTAGTAGCTGTTAAAACAGAAGATGAGTAGAGTCTGTGAAAAGCGTGGGATGAAGTTAAATTTAGACACGATTGACATTTTGTCAGGGTTGTTGCAATGAGTGATTTGCATTTGCAAAAACTGTCTTAACATATAAGCAAATGGGCACTAAGTTACAACTTAGACACTACTATATTTAAGTACAATTGAAAAAAATGTGTTAAATATATATTTTTAAAATAATATATAAATAAAATATTATTTGTTTAGTTAAGGCTTCTATATATATATTAACTAAGGCTTCTATATATACTTTTAACTATGGTGTCCCACAGGGCTTTATTCTAGGACCGTTAGCGTTTCATAATAAATAAATAAATATATATATATATATGGACCGTTATATAAATATATATCTAGGGCCGTTAGCGTTTCATAATAAATAAATATATATATATATATATATATATATATATATATATATATATATATATATATATATATATATATATATTTATTTATTTATTATGAAATGCTAACGGTCCTAGAATAAAGCCCTGTGGGACACCATAGTTAAAAGTATCAATTGGCAATTCTGAGCAAAAATACTTTCCCCAAAACTGTCCTTTCGAGTTTGTTGAAATAAGAAAAGAAATAAGAACATAATAAATATTTAGGATTCGGCAATATTTCTAGGTTGCTGATCAAAAAAGCTAATATTTATGTATAAAAATCACGCATTCACAATTACTTGAAAAAGGAGTGTTTTACTATTTGCATGCTGTGAATGGCCCTTTCTGAACTGAGCAATTTTGGGGTCACAACTCAGCAGTTTGAGAACCACAGATCTACAAAGGCAAAAACACATAAAAACACGAAAATCTCTTTCAACATTGCTGCAGTTCCTCCGTAATCTACTTCAATGGACAGCAAACTAGCAGTATTCAGGCCAGCGCCTGCATCAACACACAGATTCCTTTTGGCCTTAGACTCTGGCAAGTACCTTCCATCACACATTTCCAGTACGGAGGAGAAATGGGCAAGATTTCCTACGCCGAGCCTCCTTCTTTCCTATGCCTTTCATCAGCCGCCAATGTTCCCCACGCTTGAAACAAACAAAAAGGATGAGCGAGAGAGGGGGAGAGAGAGAGAGAGTGTGTGTGAGGGGGGGATTGGGAGATACAGCTGATGCTGTAATCACCCTGGATATATGCAATACATTTTTCTGCTGGAGCGAAGCTGCCATCTTTCCTGAGACCAGATGGCGACATTACAACACTAAGGTTGAGTGATTACACCTTACAGACCGAGAGGTTCGGGAATGGGTGCGAAGACACGATACTACACCATGAATTATTTTCCCCACTCACTTTTATGTATTCTAATATTTGTATTTTAGTTTAAGACTAAAACATGTGACATTCTTGGTAATTTAATAATACCATGGTTTATTGGACAATATATTTTGGAAAATATCTTTCCATATTGAAGAAGCTTACAGTAACATTTAACACAACGGTACGGTGGGGTCTTAAAGTCTGAGAGCACTAGAGAAATAGTTTTTTTTTTTTTTTCATAAATTACATTATCAGACAACCAATTTAAAATTTAAATAAGACTCTGAATCCCAGTTCTTTTCTTTAAATAATGACAAGCTTCTTGAAGGAAACAAAAGTAATTATTAATTTATTTATATATATATATATATATACATTATATGTATATATACATTTTTTTACTTCTTTAATTTATAAAACGGCCAAAATCTTTGAGAGAAGATAAAAAATTCTAATATATATATATATATATATATATATATGTATATATATATATATATATTTTATTTTTTTTTTATTTTTTTTGGAAAATAAATAATTGTATATTTCAAAATGTTGCTCTAAACCTTCAATTAAAACTGCCATAGATTATTATTAGTGAATAATTGCACCAAATGACACAGCTCTCTCAGAAAAAAAATAAAAAATAAAAATAAAATAAAAATTATATATATTATTTATTTTACTACTTATATCTTTATAATATTTATTACTTTAAAAAAAAACTTTACACTAATTAAATAAAACAATACAATAATTGCATTATTGTAATTATAAAACTGTTTATTTATTTGATATATTTATTTAACTTTTTTACGATTTGAATAGTGACCAAGCTCTTTGGGGAAAAAAAAAATAATTAAATGAATTCTCATGTTTCAAGATATTGTTCTTTAACTTTATTTACAGAAGATAAATTATTGTTAGTTGTTAATTGCACTAAAATTCCTAGTGGGGTTCAAACGTCTGAGATCACTGATGAAAATGCTGATGAAAATTATATTATCAGCATAACAATATGAAGTTCAAATTAGATTTTAAATCCCATTTTTTCAATGAGGTCTCAGTTGTCCAATCTATAAGAATATGGTAATCAAATATGCTAATCAAACCATTGTCTTACCATCTGATACCATCACTGAACCATGATACTCTTTTGTAAGGCCCAATAAGAAACCATCTGCCCTGTCCCACTCTAAAAACGACTCAACAGTGTGCGTGCTCTCAAACCCATCTCATATAAGAGCTACACATGGGAAATGCGCCGACAGACAAGTGTAAGCGCACCTGGGTGGCGTGGTCACACCAGAGAAACATATCCTATCAGAGCCAGGCAATCTTGTTGCTCCGTGGTGGGAACTGAGGATTCGTGAGCCGGACTAATCTTGGAGACAGAGGTCAACAAGTTTGGAGAGTGATGTGGAGAAGATATGACACACCTGTCACATTGCAGCTTCGCCGTGAAATCCAGGCATTACCCATTCAGTGGAATGAAATGGAAATGGAATGAAAGGAAGCGTTACCAAGACTACGCCTGGAGATGGAGTGCAGGGAGGTGAAAATCGGATGTGAAAAAGGAACAGAAAGGAGAGGGAGAAGAGTGAGGAGATGTCGCGGTTACAAGAACAAAGGGCTGGAAAAAGGAAAGAGAGAGTGCGAGGGGCAACTGCCACTTCTCGTGGGGAATATAACCAATAGCGCATGTATATAATCGCTCTTTCCTCCATATTCACTGTCAGTGTGGTTTGGATGTGTTTCTGGATAGCAAAAAAGCATTTAAAAACATTTAAACATTTCAAGACAGACCTACCACGAGATTATTAAATGATATCTGCTATTTATTTTTTATTTTTTTAAGTACATTTTCAGAAATTTTCTGGTGAAGAACTACTTGACCCATAATTCTAAAGAGAGATCATCTTTGAATTCACCAATCACAGAAGTCACTGTGATTGGAAATGATAAATGTGTTAAAGCATTGTGAATGACGTAATACTCTCTGCACACTTTCAAACTACTTATATTTTGTATGTATTTGAAAATTTCGCAGTAAAAAAATAATTGAAGAATAGTTTTTAATTAATATTTATGAAAAAAAAATCTGGATAGATAGATAAAATTCTCATTTCCATCTATATACATAGAAATCCTAATGGTCCAATAATAAAGCCCTGTGGGACCCCATAGTTTAGAGTATCAATAAACCATTATGCAAAAAAATGAATCCAAATGTCAGGTTTTATTACCCAATATGTTCTTGAAGATATTCTTATGAAAAAATAAAAAGAAATAAGAAAATAATAAATGTTTCAGATTCTGTACCATTTATGAGAGTTTAATATTGTACTATAGTTTACATCAACCACATCATTGACAATGCTTTATTGGATTAGTAGTTCATTCCTTTATAGAAGACGTTAGAATATTTGACGTTAGAATATCTCGAAGATAGTTAGCTTAGTTCATTGGTTTAGCTCTTGAATGAGAATTCGTCCAAAATGAGCTAAAATCCATGTCCATAAAGCATATTAAATGACGTAACAGTATCTGCAAACTAGTAGCAAATTATAATTTTTGTACGCATTTGAGTATTTTACAGTAATTGAAATCAATGTTTGAATTAAATGAAAATTTAGGAATTAATTTAAAAATTAAAAATGACATTTTTCATTTAGGCAGCAGAACAAGCTGACATTCACTCGATATTAAAATGAGGCTAACAGATGAGCCAACCTCACAGCAACATCTCTTCAGTAAAGCAAACAACAACAAAAAACACAACAATTATTTCTTTTTAAAGACAAGCTTTCGAAGAATCAGGTCATCCTGACGAGTAATAATAGCTGCGTCTTTAAATTCACAGCCAGGAACTCTCATTGGGCGAGCTTCAGATGATTAAGAACAGCGCGGAAGGGGCGAGTACATATTTGCCCAACGGCGCGAACAGCAAATACGACGACACACATGCAAGACACACCTCTGGCGTCTCTCACCAGCATCATTATTTTCTCTTTCTTTATCCTTATATCCTTCTCTCCCTCTCTGAATTTCTTAAAGTAATTCACTCCCTTCTTCCCCTCTTCTGACATTCACCATCTTTCTCTCCGCTCTCAGCCACCCCTGGCAGGCTGACAGCCGCAACCCCTCCCTGTCTCCCCAAACCCCTCAGGCGCTTTCTCTCGCACACACACTCTCCCTTTCTTTCTATCTCTCCCTCCCCCCTTCAACCTAGTGACAGGGAGTCTTACTCATCTCCAGCCATAGCCCACAGCACTCCGCCAACATCTGCTTATATAACTTGGTTTAATTTGAAGTATCTATGCCCGAACTGTCAGGCATCTCTCTCTACTCTCCTTTCCTCTCTCAACATCTCTTCTGTCCTTTTGTTCTGTTCAGATGGGATCCAATAATAATGTGTTCCGAATACGTCCTTAGCATTGTGCTAGAAATGGCAAGGTTATGGGTTCTAATACTACCAGAGAACATAAAATAATACGCCCGTATTCAAATTTTTTATCAAATTTATTAGTGTATATGATACACCAAATGATTAAGTACATACTTACTTACACTTTCACCCCCCAATGAATTATTGTAGCAGACACATAAAACATTTAATAAACAAAAACTCGACGTCATTTGAGCAATATCACAGCAACAAGAGTGTCACACAAATCAGGCAACTGCAAGATAACAATCGTTGCCTCAACAACTGTGTAATATTCCCAGTTGCTGTGTCTGTTTTCGCCTATGTAAACAGTTTAAAATATAAAGCAGAGCCATTGCATATTTCTGAGCAACATGTTGCGTTCCAGAATAAGTCAGCATTTTTGAAAGAATCAATTGAAAGATTCATTGATTCATCTCATTTCTGAATAAATCCATGTTTTTGAATGAATCAATTGAGTGAATAGGAGTGTTCAACTTGGACCGATCGGTGGTGTATGACATCAAAGCACCGCAAGAGTGATTCAAAAGCATACAAAACCGTCCGCTCTGTAATCGCTCTCGCGGTACTTTGATGTCATACACCGATTGGTCTGCGCAGCGCCACATCAAGTCGAAGACTCCTATTGAATCAATGAATCGAATGAGTTGATTGAATGATTCAATGACTCACCAGAAAAGATTTGGTTGTGAATAAATCAGTGGCTGAATCCAAAATCACCCCCTAAACCCTCAATCACTATTCCCTACGTTAGTCCACTACTGTTCACTTGAAGGAGTGAACGAAAAGGAGTGAGAGAATTTGGACAGTTCTTGAGCATATATCGGTTGTAGACTCATTAGTGCGGTGCAATGTGGGATTAATAAGTGCACTCAATAACGTCCAGTATGGTTTTGGACACCACTACAAATGGCTGTCCCTTCAAATAACGCCCTATTTGAGGGTATAGGGGGCGATTTCAGAATCATCCATTGTTTTTGATTAAATTGTTAGATCGAATGATTCAGTGACTAAGATACAGTCGCTTGTCGCCACCTACTGGCGTACAAATGTAACCTGCAGAAAATCTCTTTCACATACAAATTGCAGGCTTGATTAACTATTAAAAATTTTAACGCACTAAATTATTTAGTATACGGAGCGAACCCTTAACCCCCCCCTCCCGAAATAATTTACCCTAAATGCACTTTCCAAATAATAATACATCCCTAATCTTGTAGTATAGTGATAGTAATCAGGTTCTGAGCCTTGCAATGATGGAGGACAGTAAGAATAGTACTTGGTGCACAAAAGCAAGTCCAAACCAAATCCACACACTAGTTTGAGGAAAAATTGGGTGCCAACTCACTGCGATCCAACCTCCACCGAGTGCTCTACTTGAGTTAATGTGGAATCTTGGTCCTCCAGTGTCGTGGCAGGATACCAAGGGTCCTCTGGCTGGATGTGGGCAGGCAGTGTCGGGCTTGTGATCGCTAACGGACTTCCCCAGAGAGTACGCAAACACATGCAGCGGGAAGATAAGGCCTGTCTGGCTCCCTACTCATGCTGCTCCAGTAAGTCTCCTTGCACGGGGTGCCAAGAAGCCTCCTTGACAATCTATCGCCAAGTGATGCCTCTATTACAATGGCTGCCCCACAGCTACAAGAGGCCCTGCACCAGCTGCAGCAGATTATAATTAGAGGAACCATGAAGTGCCCCGGACACTGGCAATTGATCTGCCTCTGACAGTCCAATATTTCCACCAGGGAAATAAAACCTTGCGCCGCATCGCAGGCTGAAGCAGGGAGAAAATGTGCGTGCGTATGTGTGTGCGCGTAGAGGGAAAAAGTGTTAAGATTCAGAGTGGTTTTCGCGACTTGTCTGTTCAAAACACGCCGTTTTGTTGATTGTGCCATGCAGCCGTCACTCTTTATCACATTGATGTTCAGATGGTCGGCTATCGAGCAATAAGCACAGGCCCTTTTGTGTCCGACAAGGAAGCGGAATGGAATCGCGGCTTAACCACGTCAATTGAAGTCATGTTTTTATTTCTCAAATGAGCTGTATGGGATCTTTTGTTCGCCATTTGAGTGTGTGGCTGTTTAAGGGTAAAAGTAATTTTGTGTCAATTCAACAAATAAATTAGATTTTTTTTTCTTCATCCCGGCATGTTGAAGCCATTGAAATGTTTCCCAGTCTTTTGTCTCCTTCGTGTTTTTCCATCAAGCTAAGCAGCAGATAAGTCTCAAACTCAAAGCCTATCAATGCTGAGCCACTAAAGACGTTAAGAAACTACAAGCAAACCAGTAAGAAAGGCCCAGAAAAGACTTTTTATGGTGAAACATGATGTAATATGGAGAGCACAAGTCAAAATAAAATATTTGATTCAGCCAAATCAATCTTCTCAAATCAAGAGAAAATTGATGTTGGCGCCATATGGGTGATTGAGGGTTCAAACCTGGCTTGCAACATTTCCCATTCCATTTATTTAGCAAAAAGGTGAAAAATAAAACTAAAAATGGAATTATTTAAAGCAAAAAAAACACTATCTTTTGGTTTGTGTTTATATTAATTAGATTATGTATCAATAGCAACATTCTTAGAAAGATCATTATTATGCCAGGTCTAAATTGACAAACGTTTTCTTTCTCCATTAAAGCAATAAGATGTGAGTAATGTTGTATTCATCTCATTTCATTGTTCTCCAGCATTGTTCCATAAATTATTTGCCAATTACACACTAAATACCCCCCAATTATACATGAAGTCATCTAACCTACACGCTGACAGTCCATTATTTAATAATATAAATTTTGCATTATGACATCACAAATGAATAAACCATGAGCGGGTGTGAGGAGTAACAGATTGAAATGAGCAACTGTCCTCTTAATTCTGATTAAGCCGTCAGTCAGACTAGCCTGGCTGAGCCGAACGATCAGAAAGAAGCTTCGTCATAAATACTTGAAGACTCAGTAAAACAGACAGAAATGAATGAGCGAGAAAGAGAAACGAGAGGATTTTAATGGTGGCAATGAGGTTTTATCGTGTACCCTTTTTCATCGAAATTCCTCATGAGACCTTTGAGGACAATGAACTCTGCTGCTGTCATCTTTCATTATAAAACACAAGCGACAAAAAGCTTTTTATCTGTTTTATAACGATCGACAGGAGCAGACACTGGGGTTAGATGTGTTGTGTAGTTTGGGTGGTGGCACATCTTACCCCCATTGTTGTCACATGACTATATCATGTGCATCACATCATCTGTCTGTGATTGAGGTATTTAAAGGTTAAAAATGTGCTTGCATGTCAAAGTAACTGATTAAAAAATAAATAAATGATATATATGTGTGTGTGCATGTACATATATAATTTTAATTTAAGGATTTAAGTAAAAACGTGTCATGTAAAAACACTCAAATGTTAAAAATATAAATATATTTTAAATATTTCTATATTTATGTTAAATGATTAGTTTAATTTCCTGATAATTTACTCACCCTTACGTCATCCAAGATGTTCATGTCTTTCTTTCTTCAGTCGAAAAGAAATGATCAAACATTCCAGGATTTTTCTCCATATAGTGGACTTCAATGGGGTCCAACGGGTTGAAGGTCGAGTAAATTGTCATGAAATTTTAATTCTGAAGTGATCTGATCCTTTAATATATATATAATGTTTCAATAGACAGCAGACACCCTGAAATATAATTTGGCGTATACATTTTACCTCAGTCTCATCTCTATAAGACAAGTTAAATAGTGGCACATCTTACCCCACGTCACCCTATCATGCAGAGTCAAGCTATCAGAGATGTATCAGCCTGTGTATCTTATAGCCAAACATGGAGTACATCAAGGCTCTATGCTTACCCTCATGTCTCATCTCTCTGACAGAAAGTAATGTGCTCTCTTTTCATCTGGGGGCCATGCCTGTATTATCGGTCTATTAGATGTATGGCAAGGCAAGACAATATTAATGGTCTTTCTCCTCTGCAAAATGAAAGAGGACTCTTGAAAAAAGAAACCACTCTCAGTTTCACTCTCAAGGCCAATGATGGTGCGGCAGATGAAAGGAGATTCGAAATGACCACTCTCTTGCTTGAGTAGCTGCTTTGACATATTGTAGCAGGCCCCTGGTTAGTAAAGGTCTGGGTAATTATGGGGAAAAAATAGCATTTGTGCTGTGCACCATCGCAAATTGTATTGGCTGCAACTTAGCAATGGTTTCATGGAGAACCTTTGGCTGTCAAGGCAATGGTTTATGATTTTGGTGGGACATATCTCCTTTCGATATGTCAGAGCCAAAGAATTCATATCGGAATGCAGCGGAGAGAAAACGAAAAATGAATGACGCTCTGAAAAGGCCTCTTGCTTGATCTTTTCACCTCATATGACTACTGCTACATTTCAGCGTTTACAATCAGCTTTGTCTTGTGTAAATTATTATTACTGTTGATTTATTTATTTTTAATCAATCAATCTTTGACAGTACTGTACACACACAGTATACTGAATATATATACTGCGTATGGGCCATTCATTGCAATTGGTGCAAACTGCTGTCCCACAAACAAAAAACACATTTAAAAAGCATATAAGTATTCAAATTTTAGATGTTTACAAAGATCCTTCAATTATCTATTGAATCCCACAATAATATTTAAAATATCAGTAAGCTTAATATATATAAAATCATAATTTATTGGGTACTTTCACAAACCCTAACCCCTAAATTTCAACTTGAAAATCTGAAAATCTCTGTGTAACTTTAAGTGAAGTCACTACCAAACACTTTTTTTCTGCAATTAAGCACACTTTTCTGGGTGTTATTCCATAAAATGTAGTTTTTATGTGTGTTTTAAGTTTCGGTTGTGACATCATGATTTTTTTGAGTGCTATTCGAAAATGTGCCGTCACGACCGAAACATGTATGTTTTGTGTAAAATAAAGCATACTGAATTATCAACTAAGATGTTATTATAGTGTTTGGTTCAATGTATAGGCCTATTCAAACTAATGAAACCTTAACTTTGAAATCAGTATGATTAACTTAATGCCTTTTACAAAGAAAGATTGGGTTCAAAATACAACAAATCTTATAAATAACACTTGAAATATTGTTAAAATTATAATTGTTATTGATTTACCTGTGAAAACTTTTTTTTTAAACAGCAAAAAATGTATTTACAAAGTAGATGTAAACAAAATATTAATAGGCCAATATAAGCCTTCTTATTCAATTATTTACTATTGTGTGTGTTTGTTTTTTTGACAGGTTAGTGACAAATTTTGGGAGAGGAAAAATATTCCAAACCTTTCTGAAAATACAATATGATAATTAACTGCACAATTACTAGAAATGTGTACCTTGGATATTATACAATTTGCATACATACAAAATTTGTGAAAAAATATTTTTTTTTTCAAGACGTTTCCAACTCTGACTTTATATATATATACACACTACTGACTTTGTGTTTTGTATTGTTTATTTTTAAAGGGGTCATATAATGCCATTTTTGTACAAGCTAATATGATTCTTTAGGGTCTAAATTAAAAGTTTGTAATATACTTTAATTAAAAATTCTCATTAGTATTGCAAGAAAACACTCATTTTATCTGGTCAAAAACAGCTCTGTTTTCAGCACGCCGTTTCAGTGCATGTGTCTTTAAATGATAATGAGCTTTGCTCACCCCGCCCCTCTGTTCTGTGCGGACACCGTTTGTAACACAATAACTATAACGCGTTGTTCATTATAAACGTGGGATTATGAATTATATTGAGAACGTCATACATAGAAAACATGCTGTAATGTACCCTGAGTGTAAACCTTAGCTGCATTCAACAATCGCTTAGACGCCATTCTGCTCATAGACAGTGCTCCAGCGTATCAACAATGACCGTGCGGACTATGACTGACAGCTCGCTCACGAGCGAGGGCGGGTCTGTGTTGAAACGCTGCTGTCAATCAACAATCGTGGGAGGACCATCGATTTTGTGACGTCACAAAATCGAACGGCTTGATTTGAGACGGCTTGATTTTTTATCATTTTATGATGGTTGTGTACAGGCACTGCCAACACACATTTCAGTACAATCAACTTGTAAAAGTGCATGTACCATTATATGACCCCTTTAATACTTTCTCATAACGTATTATTATTAATAATTATTAAAAAAATATTCTTATAAAATTTAAATACATAAAATGTTATTAGTATTAAAGTATATTATTATTTTAGAGTTTAATAATAATAATAATAATAATAATAACAACAATACATTAATAAATCATAATCATACTAATCCCTTGACTGATCTTCGGCAGTGAGAAAATCAAACAACATTACTAGTCACTGTCTGGTCATGTGATCTCAACATAGCAGCATCCATTAATTGGTTTAGCCTATATGTTAGAGTAAAACTTGATAATTAGCAAAAAAATATTACAGTGCACCTTTAAAAAGAAAAGAAAAATCACTTCAGCTTAAAAAGCAACAGCAAAAGTTCTAAACCTCTCCTAACAATAGCAGATTCTCGGAAGAGTGCAGCTATCAGAGATGGCAAGGATGATTGAACTTAGAACATCTACTGCATGTAAAGTCAATACCAGGGCTGACACTGGCTTCAATGTCTGACTGCATTAAAGCAGAAATTGTGAGCTTTCTGCATGAATGCATGGGCTAGTGATCTAATTCCTCTTGCTGTGCAGCACATTGGGAAAAACGGGGGTGGACATGGTGTGTGTGTGGGGGGGGGGGGGGTGGGAGGGGGTGATTATAAAGTGGAGTTTGAAGCAAAAGGGGTCGAAGGAGCCTTTCGGCTAATTATAAAGCGCAAGCTTAATTGGAAACCAAAGCAGCTATTTCCTATCATAAGCCCAAGAACGTGTTGTTATCTTTTTTATCTGCTCCATTTATGCAGATAGTTTATAATGAGACCCCATTACAATTATGCACAAACCGAGAACAAAGGCTGACTTGCGCCAAAAGTACAGGACTTTTAAATTAAAATATCTTGTTTAGGTTTGAGCTGCACTATCATGCTAACTCAGAGACCTCAGCCCGAGATGCTTCGTGAGATGCCTTAAAGGGACAGTTCAGCCAAAAAGCAAAATGAAAATTCTGACATCATTTTCTCACACTCGTGTCGTTCCTGACTTCTGCGGAAGGCAAGCTGAGTTAGAGGTTCGCAAATACAGGAAAATGGAATTCACACCTTTCATTGGCAATAAAGACTTCGGGGTGAACGTTCTATATTTAAAAGGCATTAGGCCGGTTGGGTCAAGCAGGGAGGCTGTCTGTAGGCTGCAAACTGGCTGTAGGGAAGCTTTAGGCACAGCACTGCTTCCAATCTCTGGAGAAAAAGCATCGCCACTGAGCAAAAAAGAAAAAAAAATAGCTTTGATGGGGACGGGATTGCGAGGCGCGGGTAAATATGTAGAGCGAGAGGGGCGAGGGAGGGTTCAAAAGAAGCACAGCATTAAAGAGAGAGAGTGGGCACTCGAGCGAGTAAATCTTGGGAGTATTTTTGTCATATGGATGAACAGATTAGTACGGGCAAAGCAGTCATTAAATAGCCTGAAGGATGTGTGTTCAGGTAAGAAGACGCTTCGGTGTTGAACAGAATGATTTGCTCCTGATTTGCATCCGTCGTTAATTGTATTGCGATGCACTGAGGTGGGGAACAATCGAGGAAGGCGATGCTTTTCAACAGGATGAGTTTGTTTTCACATGCAGCACGCACACGCTTTGGCACGCTGTCAAACGTTAGAATAACATGCAAGCTGAAACTTTTTTTCTCATTTAGTCGGCTGACAATGCACGGGGATGGGAAAGCAATTATTTGTTTTCCTTTGAAAGTCAAATTTGTTAAAAGAAATGCATTTACAATCATCCAAACTGCTGAAGCAGTTGACTGTGTTCCATAATGGCAGGTAGACTGTCTGTCTGAAGCCCACGGACAGATTTCTTCACTGGAACAAACTCAATTGAATCCAATGCATAAAATGCAAAAGCTACGCCAATTTAAAACAACACAATTTAATTCTCATCTGCTCTCAACAATCCCCTTTGGCGAGCACAATTACGTAAGTGTTAAAGACAAGGAGCAAATGGCTGAACCAGTTTCAGAACCTTGGACAGCAACACTGACAGCCTGAAGACATGGGAACTAACAATGACAAACAGACAATATGTGCAAGTGTAATAGCCTGTACTAATATTTCATTTGAAATCTAACAAAAGAGGACTATTATTCAAATCATTAATCCCCATGTATAATAACATATAATTGTGCAAATGATCAAATAAATAATAAAATAAGTATAAATAATAATCATTATTTATTTATTTTATTAATAAATTAAATATGAATATAAACAACAACAACAATAATAATAATAATAATAAATAATATATTATAAATATACAGTACTGTTATAATTATTATGGCTTATTTTTATTGTATAATTTATTATTAAATAAATAACAACAATAATAAACTAACTTCAACAAAAACAACAAATATTATTATTATTACACATATTAACTGTCATTGTTCTTAATAATAATAATAATTATTATTATTATTATTATTATTATTATTATTATTATTATTATGTATTACATATAAATAGTATTACACAGATAATTATATAATAATAATTATAATAATAATAATAATTATTATTATTATTATTATAAATATTAATAACAGTTATTGTTGATAATATAATTAAAATAATTATTATGTAAAATATAAGCAACAATATTATAACAAATATTATTATTATGGCTAATTTTTATTTGATAATTTATTATAAAATAACTGTATCAACAACAACAATAATAAAATAAAATGTACAACAACAACAACAACTATTATTATTATTAATAATAAAATATTAATAGCAGTTATTGTTGTTAATAACCATACAAGTATTATTATTATTATTATTATGGTCATTATTATTATACTACATACCTATTACATATGTATTATTATTACTATTATAAATATTAACAAGTTATTGTAAATAATTATAATAATTTTAATTTATTATACAATGAATACAATATCAACAACACAAATACATTTACAACAGCTATTATTATTACTAAAAATATTAATCGCAGTTATTGTTAATAATAATAAAAAGTATTATTATTATTATACATATTTACTACAAAAAATATAGCATATTTATTATTATAATATTAATAACAGTTATTGTTGTTAATAATATTTTTATTACTATTATTATTATATATTTGATAATAAATTCTAAAATAAAAATATGCAACAATTTGTAATAATACTGCCATTAATAATAATAATAATAATAACAACAACTATTATTATTATAATTTTTTATTTATTTTTTAAGTTTAAACCACAGCTATGACCACAGAAACCTACAAAATATGTGACCAAATAAACCTAAAATAAAAATATACTAAAGTGGTACACAAACTTGTTAAAGCCTACTAGCACCCATAATCCTGTCAAAAACTTCCTATTGTGCTATTTTAGCACAACCTACAGATGATAACAAAAAGCAAAAAAAAAGAAAGAAAGAAAGAAAGAAAGAAAGAAAGAAAGAAAGAAAGAAAGAAAGAAAGAAAGAAAGAAAGAAAGAAAGAAAGAAAGAAAGAAAGAAACTCCATGAGGAGAACAAAGGCAAACAGACCAAAAAGAGGAAAGGTTCCCTTGTTAAACATGCAGCCTTGACGTATGGTAGTGCGTGGGTATGTGCGGCGCTTTAAAACAGGATTTGTAATCTTCAGGCTGCTGCTCCCAGAGCTACTGACTGCTGACAACTCACTACTGACTTCCAATCCTGTGGGTGGTGGTCTCACTAAAACCCTGTAATTCCTCATTTCAGAATAATGCATAGCTTTTATCGGAGTAAAAAACTTCTCATTCTCTTGCACATCGATTAGTTCTCAACAGCCTTACTAAATCAAATATACAAGGAGCTGTGGATGAGCTAATGCAACATTTTGTCAACTTAATTCCATTGCATGCAATCAATTTAAATTTGTAAAATGGACGTTTACTTAATACATTTGCAATGGGAATGCAAGATTTTGTTTTTCAGACCCAGACCAACAAATATCAGAAATTGATGCAATTATGATTTTAATCTAACATCCAGCATGTAGTTTATTATTATTATGAATTATTATGCTACTAAATTAAATTGTCTAAAATCATAAACTATCAACAGCCAATGTTTGGTTAAAAAAAAAGTTAAAAAATTGTTTTTATATATATATATATATATTAATCATTAAGAATAATATGAGCTTTTTGTAAAGGAAAAGAATGTCTTATTTGCAGCTCTCTCATTAGAAAATGTGTTTCGAACTCCGCCCTTACTTAAAGCACCGCACAGAGATTCATGGAGCACTTGTCTATTTTTAGCCCAGGCTAAGCCATTTAAATCTGTGCCATGATCTTAATTCGATACCTGAACTTAATTAAACTCATCCCCAGGACCAAAGGGGCTTGAATGTAGCCAATTAGTCTCATAGTGCAAATGACGACAGACTGCTTCATTTATTCTCGTGTAACTTCTCGGTAATGAATAATGCATGGACTGTTTTCAGATGCGTTCCCTCACAGATAAGAATGAGGAGATCTAGCAGAGATGGCTTTTTGTTCGTTTTGGGTTATGTAATCATTAAATGTACGATTATGACACAACATTTTTTGAGAAGCAGTATGTTTAGTTTTTTTTTATTAGCCTATTATTATCATTTACTCACCCTCATGCAAACTGATTTTTTTGTCTTCACTCACCATAAAAGGAAAAAGGAGGAGCTTTTGGAGTCCGACAGCCACTGATTGGACAAATAATTTTCACAGACTGAGATTATGCTTTGTGTTATATTACCTTGGCATTAAATCATAGAAAACTAGTTACGGCTATTGGGTCTTTCTAATACAACGGCTGAAGGAGTGGTGGCAAATTTGACATCTTTCTCTCTTCTGGCCAACGACGAAATCAATCTCTCAATATTTTTTGCAAGTTATAAAAATGCAATCATGATCTTTTCATTTGCTATAAGAGCAAATGGGAATGCAGAATGTGTTTTTCATTCACCACTATATATATAGAGGGTTCCAGAAGTAAAAACTCCATTCATTTTCTCCATAGGGAAATGCTTTTTTTAACTCTAACTTCTGACTTCTAACGATTACGGCGACCTTCTGTGAGGTGCAGTGTTGTTAATCGATGGTATTTGCTTCTCCTGAGGCCGTCAGCCCACATTATTTAAACTTATTCTTAAAATAATAATGTTTAACAGCAGAATTTGTGGTGAAAACTACATTACCCATGATGCTGAACAGAAAAATCCACCAATCAGAGAGTCGAAACAAATTAAAATGCCCAAAATAGCTCGTTAGCTCCACCCACTTACATGAAGAACTGCCAATGACTTAATCAAGTTGGTCTCCCTATGCTCTCAAAATACTTAAACATGTGTATATATGTGCATATTTTGCAATAAACTTAAAATATTTTTTTTATATATAGAAAATCAACATTTTTAAATAGGCTAAGTAGTTGTTTTTAATTTGATTCTTCTTTTCACAATGCTTCATGGGATTGTAGTTCTTTCCCTCACTAAAGTCTTTAAGTACACAGTCTTGTAACGTTATATTTTTGTCCGATTTTCAAACACTTCTTTGCTTCAAATCAAAATTTGTAATGTTATGAATTCACCTCGAAGCTGATTAGCTTGGTTCATGGCTTATAACGTCTTTACAAAGACTTTTGTAAAGAAAATCCCTATAGGAGAAATCAATGGAAAAAAAAATTCCGGAACCAGCGCCGCTGCAAAAATAAGTGGCCACTGTTGTACTCTATAGACGTTTACCCAAATATGACGACTTCCGCTTCTGAGAACAACGGAATTGTGAGAAGATTCCTTTCACTTTCTCTGTGTGAAAGTTCACAGCAATCTGAGGGCGAGTAAATTGATAATTATAACAAGCATTTATTTATTTCAAGACATTACTGTGTGTATTGTCTATTTGCTTGTTCATTAGTTGATTAATGATGAATCATAAATCAAAAATGTAATTCTAAGCACAATTAGCCACATCAATAAATGAGCCTTACACTTCATAAATGATTGTTAAAATTCCACAGAAATATATACGGTCCTATTTTATACCTACACTTGGAACTGCCAAAGTGATAAAGCATTTCATATGCTGCACACCTTGTGTTGTTTTCCCTAATGGGATACAATCTGGTCGCTATCACATTATAATGAGGGACATCTCTAGCGTGATGCACTAACAGACCCTGTCCTCCCTGACAGCAAATACTGTTTTCGAAGAGGGAAAAAAGAAGCATGGCATATTTCTGTATATCTAATTTCCACACTGTGGGATAAATAGCAATATTTCCTGCAATAAAACTAGATATAGACAAACAATAACACCATAAAACAGAATACATTTCAAAAAAGAAGTTTAACATACATAAATAGGTAAACCACTTACATCAGCTCCGCCTAGCAAAAGATGAACACTGCAGCGCTATTACAGTAATATGAATACTGAAGGCCTCTGAGGTAATTTTCACTACAAACTGAAACAAAATGGCGCCGTTGCGTTTGTAGGCCTAGCCTACCATTTATACGAGAGAGCGCGAAAGTAGCGCCGGCTGATTTCAGTTCGGTCACGTTTACTGTTATTTCGTCGAATTTTCGCGGGCAAAATCCAACCATATACACCGGAAATTATATTTTTAAACAGCTATTTAAGGGTTCAAACAGGTCATGCTTGGTTTGAAATTAACTTTTGTGTGAGCTGTGCTTCATATAGCTATACCTTCCTTTACCCCTCACAGCGGATTGGTATCGCGTTTACATTTAGACGACGGCAAAAAATTTTAAATATCAGTCGGCTAGGTGACGCAAAGACCTGTTGCTAACGTTATGTCTGACAAGCCATGCCGTTCTCACGCCACACCATGATCTCAAGCAGTGAAAAATACACCGCGAAGCAGAGAGGACACTGACAACGGCTGACAGACAGGACAGAGCATGTTACTTTTGATAAGAAACAAAGTCTCAACTTTCAAATTTGGTCATTTTTTAAATAAATTTAAACAATAAATACCGTTTTGTGGCTCTTTAATGTGTTGTGACTGATCACTGTAGTGCCTCAGTTAAAGCTGCTCGTGAACCGATCTTCTCTTCCTTCTAGTTAATGTATAAACATGAATAAACAACATCGGAAAGAATGTTAACTGTTTCAACCATGGAAAGACGTCAAGACACACCGTTTTTCAAGTTCAAATCCACCGACGTTAGCTTTGTCGGACAAAGATGGCGGATTATGATTGGTCAGATCGCCTGTCAATCAAATTCCCTGCGATGGGTGAATTGACCAATCAGAACCGAGTATATTAGAGAGCTGTGAAATAGTAACAACACAAAAAAAATAGTTTTATAAATAGTAATAACAAGCTATAATCGTTGCCTAACTTGTTCATTATGTCTTCTTAATTGACTACTAACGCTTACTAACCACATAACGCATATTATCTTATAGACAGACAGTATTTATGTGTTGAATATTAGCCTATATATTTTGACACTCATCTCTGACTGATAACAGAATACTCCCATGTAACATTCAACACTCCCAAACATTTTAACACGTTTTGATCTCTATTGTTACATTATTATGAAAAGCAATATACTTATAAACTTGAATTGAAAAAGAAATTGTTTGCTTTAATGACAACACAGACTTGTAGAGTTCATGTAATCTCAAGAGTAAAACTTGAAGGTCATGTTATCCAGAATGATCTAAAGTGCTTTAATAAAAAGAACCGCAAGATCAATGTCACTAAATTGATTACGTGATTAGTGACAATATTAAATATATCTAACTCATTTTATGTTTCTTTGCTATTAATGTCTCAACATTTGCTTGATGTTCTGTCATCTAATTGCCTTTCACCTACCCTGAGAAACAGGGAGTGGAAACTCACATGCATGCCATTTTTCCATTGCAGAATCCTGGGATAGTGCCAAGTGACTTGGACAAACCCTGTGATGGGCTGTTGCTCTTCCTAATGCCACGATGGTGCTGCACTGAAGCATGGATGGTCTCAGGATGGATGACCACAGGAGCTGGCAAGCAGGTGAAATTAGAGTCTATGATGCCTCTCTATGGAGAACCCAAAAATAAAGCCTTGGAGGAAGCTGACCCTTAGGAGCCACTACAGCGCATCCACCCACGTACAATGAATGTGGTGTTATTAGACACCGGGCAGCCCTTAAACACAGACGAGAGCTGCAGGATGTGTGAACCGGGGGGTTCATGCAGTCTGTGGCCTTTTTAAAGTGAAATATAATAAGCTGGCATCATATATCCAGTGTACATTGTGTGGGGGTTTATATCTATTTATCTTTTCCTGTTTATGTCTGAAAAGGATGCGGGTTGAACAACTGATTGGATGCATAACATGAACTCTTTTCTGTAAAAGTATGTACTGTGGCGGTACCATAGTACAGTGGTGGTAAAACTATGGTGTGCAATAAACTACACCTAATCATGCTGTGGATGGATTATCTCGGCAAAGGAGAAGTGCTCACTAACACCAATTTAGACAGATTTGTGAACAATATTTGAGAGAAATAGGCCTTTTGTGTGCATACAAAAAGTCTTAGATCTTTGAGTTCAGCTCATGAAAAATGGGGGCAAAAACAAAAGTGTTGCGTTTATAATTTTGTTCAGTGTAGTTTATGTGATTTGTATTCATAAATGTAAACATTTTCATCTTTTTAAATGTATGAATACGAATCAGAAGATTTATATGAAATGTTTTATTAAGCTCTAATTTAAATTTAATTCATAATATGAATATGTAAGGATTATTCAATTCGATTTAATGGAATTTTACTATACAATTGAAACTTGTGAATCTTTAAAAAAAAAAAAAGTAAAATAATACCATGGAACAAAATATCATGGCATTTTTTTTTTCTTTTTTTGTATTATATACACATAGTACAGTTTGTTTGCCATATTCATATACCATGGTATTTAAATTATACTTAAAGGTACTTCCAAAGGGGAAAAACTTTAAGTTTTAGTAAAATTTAACTGTAACAGTCGGTGGTACTTTTTTTAATACCTTGTTTTTTTAATACCTTGTCAAAACAAAAAAAATAGTAATGCATAATATAATTTATAATTCATGCATAATATCATGGTACCATTTAATTACCATATTCATAAATCACGTTATTTATTATTTATTTATTCCAAGGCACCATTGTTTTGCTATCAGTGTTAAAGTCCCCATGAAATCAAAATTGACCCTATTTACTTTGTTAGCGCATATTACTAGTCTTGTGGTGAACAATTAATCCATGCAAGAAAATATTTAAAAAAAAAATTTCTTACCATGGTAATCTTTAATCAAAATCTGAAAATGCCCCTCCCCTCTGCATTGGAGGACCTTCTCCGATGACGTAGGTTTGAGGAATTGGTTTGGGCAACGCGTAACCACTCCCCTCAAACCGTTAGTCTGCTATGAGCAGAGATGGAGAGGAGGAGCGCTAGAGTAAAACCCTGCCCTCTGTTCAATATTCCGTTTCACTGGGAAATACGTCATAACACTGGAGAAAAGTCGTTTGCAACTTCCGGTTCACGGGGACTTTAACTAAAACTAATAGAACTAATTTTTGCTCATTGAAATAAAGCTGAAATATATATATTTCACAGCCACATTTCTAATTTTCATTTAAGTTGAAGTACTAAAATTACTTAAACTAAAAACGAACTTAAAATAAACTAATGCTAAGTAGAAATATTAATAAAGCACATAACTAAATGACAAACATTTTAACTAAATTTTAAATATAAAAAGTGAAAATATGATACAAATATATATAAATATACATCATGGTAGTATTAAAAAAAAAAAAAAAACATCCTATTGATCTGCTTGTAATGCCAAAAAATAAGGAGGGTAAAATGAGGACATTTTTAAGTTGGGACCTTAAAAGACGCCCCTCTGTTGGGTGGCGAGTCGCTGCCGTATGCCCAAACTCGTGACTGAATCTTCCCTTTTCTAATCGAAGGGAACAATGGATAGTATATCCATGTGGAAGACTGCCTTCTGCCCGACAGTGACACAGATCGATACATCGTAAATTATAAATAAGGGGAAAATAGGGTAAATAAACCCAGTAAATAAATGTGTGGTTGTCTTGTCTCCCCCTCCTCCCGTTCTCTCACCTAATGGATCGTGGATTGTTCATCGGTCTGATATGTAGTTTTCCACTGTTGCCATGGCGACTGGCCAGCCAGCCCCGGAGGCGAGAGGTGACGGCGAGCTACAACTCAATTCAGCTCACAAACACATGCACACACAACTCAGAAACGGGCCTTAGAGCGAAGACACACACACACAAAGACAAAATATATATACACACTCATGCATGCAACAAACAGCTCGTTTAACCCCAAAGGGCCGATTTACAATAGAAGTATTACTTCAAAAGGGTGTGTTTCAGCTACAGGCAATTTTATTGGCCCCTTTACAATTCTAAATTAATGTATTGACCCTCTTGGCCGGACAATGCGCCGCTATTATATGAAAAACATGCATCACCGTAAGTTTGTGTGCTATCTGGAGGCACCAGGGCAGCGTGATTGCTTTCCTTTTTCTTTCCCCCTCAAAGAACACCACAATATTCAGTCTGCGCGCCGTATAGTGCCACGCTGACATCTTAATGATTATCCCCGGGAGGTTTTTGGTGTTCATCATGGTTCTCCATAATGGATCAGTTCGCCGTGGCACGCCGCTCAGCGCAGTTCACGACCAGAAGCCGCAGCAGCCAGACAAAGACAAAGAAAAACAGTTCGACCAATGCGCTATTCATTTTTATCTAACTTTGGGCGGCAGACTTTCCTTATGAGAGTGGACAACATGGCGTGCGGCTTTCAAAGATGTTGATCGGCTCGTCACACGGAGTGGTTGGGCTCTAAATTGCCTCCCCGACGCGCCGCGGGCGGATTGGCCCCAGCTGTGAGGCATCCGCGCTTATGCTCCGAGGAAGAGATCTCTAGATGCCGAGGCCCAGTCCCCTGCCAGCAGTGAGGCGAACAAATGACATTTGTGTCACTTGATGTCTCCTCGCAACACGCAGTTAGAGTTTGATCAGAATTTAAATATGTTTAGCCTACGTTCCTTTAAACTTTAGTCTAACTTTACTTCTGCAATTCTACATTTTGTATTATAGCAGGAATGAATGCAGCACAGTAGTGACTCAATGTATTTCAGCACCGGACAGCGACTGTACATCAGTGACTGTCTAGTAGTGGTGCACATTTTGCTTACTGTTGAAAGGATGGTTCACCTAAAAAATTAATATTCTATCATCATTTACTGACCCTCGTGTCGTGTTCCAAACCTGTATGACTTTCTTTCATCTGTAGAACACAAAAGAAGACATTTTATCAAAGTCAATAGGGTCCAAACAACATTGAAGCCCACTGACTTTTATTATATGCACAAAAAAGACTTTTTTCAAACTATATCTTCTTTTGTGTTACATAGAATTTTGATGGTTTTGATTCAATTAAAGTACTGGACAGTAGAGCAATTAGGAAAGTAAAGTTGCTAAATATAAACTTTAAATGCAGGCTTGTAGCCTTGTTTGAAAGTTTTTGGGGTTTTTTTATTAAAAGGCTTTGAATTTTAAGGTTTACACATCCTTATAGACCGAGAAAATGATAGATTGTTAGATAGAATGATAGACAGAATGGAATAACTTTAGTTAGGGCAATAGAACTTTAGATAGAACGTTAAATATAATGAAAGAATGATAGAACATTAGATAAAATGAGATAGAATGATCGAAATACCACCAGTAGAATGATAGACAGAACAATAGAAAGAATGAAAGGATGATTAAACATTAGAATAAAAGAATGATAGAATGTTAGATCAATATAAATAATGTTAGATAAAAAAGAGCAACAGAAATAACAACAGAACGACAGAAAGAACAAAAATGATGACAAAGAATGAAGGAACAACAGAAAAAACACAATGATAGAAAGAACAAGAATGAAAGAAAGAATGACAAAGAACGTCAGAAAAAAAAAGAAAGATAGATCTCTAAACATATAAATTTAGCAGAGCACCATGAATGTTCCAAGCTGCACTTGTCCCCGAGTCAATAATCAATTTCAGCACCGGACAGCGACCCTGCAGACCCTTGAGTTTCCAGCACAGGCCTTAACTACATAAAACAATTGGATTTAAACTTCCTTTTCAGGAGAACAGAGACATCTAGTCACACTTTCCGCACTTCCATATGGCATATGTTATAACCGGCTCAAAATGATCGACAAGAACTTGATAATATTCTCACATTATATTAATCAACAGGCTTCCACAAACTCTGCAGCCCGACCAGGAATATCCCTTTAAATCCGGATCAGCGTTCAATGCAAATGACCTCGACTCTACCACCTACGATGCGCTTTCCCCGTGTGCCCATGTTCAGAGTCACGACCTCACATGCTCCGCGCGTGAGTGTTGGCGGCCTCGCTTCCCTAATCTAACCTCCGGGGATCACGGACAGTCCCTTATCACGACTCCTGTCAATCAAACGTAATGACACAACCCACAGCGAATCGGACGGGGGCCTCGTATCCGCTGACAAATGCAGTGCCCTACCTTCTGCGTCCAGGGCAGATCTGCCTTTCAAATGAGCGAGGGAGAGAGAGATATAATGAGAGAGAGGAGGGGTTTCTCTCTGGTTTTAACGTGAACTTCTGCTCTCACACCCCGCTGAAAGTATGGCTTCAAGCTGTCGACATGACCCGATGTCCTCGCCTCCTCCTGATTTCTCTCTCCTTCCTCTTAGTCGTTCCCTCTAGCTAGTGCTAATCTCCCACTCCTTATTGCTCGATCTGTCTTCGCTGGATCCATCGCCTCAGAGACTCCGCTTCTTTTTGTTTGTCATTCTTTATCTCTCTAATTCTAAACAATCTTTCTAGCTCCGCAGCACAGGGCGTCTTTCATTCCCTCTTTCGACGTGATCGGAAGGGGGCACGTGTCGGAAACAATTAGGACCGGAAAAGTGTCATAAAAATCTTGGATATCTCAGCGATAACGTGTCATGAGTTATTCTATATCCCAGTTTCTGCTGAAACTCAATGGGAAAAAAAATGGTTTATATTCTAAATAACCATGTGATAATGAACAATTATGTAACTCATTTCCCTTATTTTTACATTTAGATTTCCTTTGCCGTCATCTAGTTCATCTTTAAAAACAGTCATTTAAAGGGATAGTTCACCGAAAATGAAAATTCTATCATCATTTACTCGCCCCCAAGTTGTTCTAAACCTGTAGGAGTTTCTTTGTTCCGCTGAACTCAAAAGAAGATATTTTGAAGAATGTTGGTACCCAAACAGTTTTTAGGCACCATTGACTTCCATAGTATTTATTTTCCATACTATGGAAGTTAATGTAGCCCCACAACTATCACTTACCACCTTTTACAAGACAAGTAAAAGAAATCACAAGAGGGTATTACTGATGTATTTTATATCATAGAATAAAGAGTGAAAATATCTCGGGCTTGTGTTTACCACATACCTAAAGCATTTAACCAACAAAAAAAACATTGACTTCAGGACTGGAATTGCTAAAATGCTCGTTTCCTGGTTTTGGCCCACAAAAATAAGTCATCCCTGCATCACTCTATAGCTGTGTGGACATCTACCTCCATATAAACTGACACATTTCAACAGTCACACAATATGTAACTCCATACCCAAACCTTGCCCCAAAAATATGAACACTTCGTCTATTCCAGTATCCTGGCTGCAGCCTCCAAAAACCTTCAGAAACCACTGGCCACTATTTGTCTTTCCCTTATCCTCCCCACCTTTTCGCTCTTTCAAAGAGCTCGCTGGGCCGCACCTGCGCTCACAAACCAGCTAAGGGGACAGGAAGACAGATTGGCAGGCGGGAGATGTGGGTCTTCACCGGGGCCCTCGTTCAGCCCTCATTCCTCCTGTCCTGAAGCCAGACTCCTTCAGACAAGACCCCAGAGAGAGAGCACTGTGCCGTAAGTACAACCACTACAACACCGGCTAGTGTACACACACACATACACACGCGTTACGCACGGCTAACCCAGATCACAACGTCACATGACTCAATCCCACAGACGGCTGCTCCCCGGTCCAGCTACAACCTGAAATAGACTAAAAATACCAAAATAAAACACATTAATATTTCTCTCTTTTTTCCCCCAACTCATACAGCCAACAAAAAAGTACTTGTGCCACAAGAACGCATAACTAATAGCCCGTTATGGAAGATTATTTTGTTTTCAAAGCATTTTACCATAACTAAGAGGGTCATATTTGTAATGGAAGACAGAAATTGGCAACAGTCCCGGATATCTGGAAAACATTTAGGGCTCGAACAGGCAGCAGAGCTCCACTTCAATCTGAAGCGTAAATTGTGCTTAAGAGTGAAACAGAAGGTGAGAACAAGAAATTCCAGGCAAAAAGTTGTGGTAACGGGACTGTTCTCCAATCTTAGTTAATTAAGAAAAGCCTTGTCGGCAGTGCAGATCAGGAAGCCATTAGCTTGTTTATGTGCTGTTTTTGTTGTTCCTTCTCACAGGAATGTGCCAAAGTGCACTGCCAGCTTTTCACTAAATACCTTAAAAAGAGCAAATGGCTCATGGGGGGGTGAGGTTTGGCTAAACATCTGGCAAATGTAGTACAGGGAAAAAGAAAAGAAAAAAAAACATAGTACCATGGCACTTTTTTGTTAGTATACCTTAATATACCATGGTATTTACGGGGTAGTCCAAAGTACTTCAAGGAATTATGGAAGCTGCAAATGCTTTGGTAAATCAAAATTATTACATAAAAAGTGATAATTATGAGATAAAAGTTGAAATTGAGATAAAGTCAAAATTTACATGACAAAATGTAGAAATTGGGATACAAAATATCAAAATTGACAATCAAATTATGACAAAAAGTCAAAACTATGAGATTAACAAGTCACAATTATAAGATTTAAAAAAAGCAATTATGGCGAAAATGGATACAAAGTCAAAATTGACAACATCATTTTGACAAAAAAGTCACAATTGTGACAAAAAGTTAAAATTATGGAATAAAAAAACTAAATTGGCATAATTACCTAAATTAATTGACAAATAGTCGAAATTGGGAAACAAAGTAAAAAAAAGAAAAGGGATAATTATGAGATAAAAAGTAAACATTTGCATAATACCATAATTATGGCAAAAAGTAGAAATTGGGATAAAATTGTCAAAACTGCCAAAAATAAATTGACTAAAAGTCGAAATTGGGATACAAAGTCAAAATTGACAACATAGTTATGATAAAAAGGTCATAATTATGACATAAAAAGTGATAATTATGAGATAAAAGTTGAAATTATGAGATAGTCTAAATTGACATGACAAAATGTATAAATTGGGATACAAAATATCAAAATTGACAATCAAATTATGACAAAAAGTCAAAACTATGAGATAAAAAAGTCACAATTTTAAGATTTAAAAAAAAGCAATTATGGCAAAAATGGATACAAAGTCAAAATTGACAACATCATTTTGACAAAAAAAGTCACAATTGTGACAAAAAGTTAAAATTATGGAATAAAAAAAACTAAATTGGCATAATTACCTAAATAAATTTTCAAATAGTCAAAAAAAGAAAAGGCATAATTATGAGATAAAAAGTAAACATTTGCATAATACCATAATTATGGCAAAAAGTAGAAATTGGGATAAAATTGTCAAAACTGCCAAAAATAAATTGACTAAAAGTCGAAATTGGGATACAAAGTCAAAATTGACAACATAGTTATGATAAAAAAGGTCATAATTATGACATAAAAAGTGATAATTATGAGATAAAAGTTGAAATTATGAGATAAAGTCAAAATTTACATGACAAAATGTATAAATTGGGATAAAAAATATCAAAATTGACTAAATCAAATTATGACAAAAAGCCAAAACTATGAAATTAACAAGTCACAATTATAAGATAAAAAAAAAAAGCAATTATGGCGAAAATGGGATACAAAGTCAAAATTGACAACATAGTTATGATAAAAAGGTCATAATTATGACATAAAAAGTGATAATTATGAGATAAAAAGTTTAAATGGCATAATACCATAATTATAGACAAAGTCAAAATTGACAACATAATTATGATAAAAAAGACAATTTCAACTTTTATCTCATAATCATGACTTGGTATCACATTTAGACTTTATCTCATAATTATGAGGGCTTCCGTAAAGAATACTGTGGTAAATGTATTAAAACATAATCTTACCATTTAAAAAAAAGTTTGTATATTCAGTGTCATGATATTTACAGAAAGAAAGAAAGAAAGAAAGAAAGAAAGAAAGAAAGAAAGAAAGAAAGAAAGAAAGAAAGAAAGAAAGAAAGAAAGAAAGAAAGAAAGAAAGTAAGTAAGAAAGAAAGAAAGAAAGAAAGAAAGAAAGAAAGAAAGAAAGAAAGAAAGAAAGAAAGAAAGAAAGAAAGAAAGAAAGAAAGAAAGAAAGAAAGAAAGAAAGAAAGAACTATGTTAATCCAGCTTTTTCTCTCGTTTCAGGGTTGTTGTTGAGAAGTGAAATCCCTGAGGATCACTCTAGTGCAATGGCTTTTTACTATGTACATTACAGCCCTGTGCCATTACACACACACACACACACACACACCCCGTGTAACGCTGCAGTCATATGTCTGCATCTCTCCTCCATTGTGGTAAAGCCATAACAGCGGAAGCGGCACTATAAAACTTCATGAAGTGAGAAGCACAGTCTCGTGTGCAGCTCCGCTGTGATTTCTCATATGACAGCACTGGAGACTTTCTATTCATCACACACTGCTGGCCATGTAACTGCATTACCACAAACCCCAGACGCAAATATCCACCGCAATCCACACGCTCACTTCATTGTCTATCTAGTCAATGAATCAGCGGATTTGAGAGAGAAACAGACAAATGGAGAAAGACAAGCAGGCAGTGGGAAACATGCTCAAATTTTCCAAAGTCCAAAGGCAAACAAATGTTGAAAATGATATTGGAGATTATCAGAGAAACGTAGAATAACTGTTTGCCTTGTAGATAAAAATCAACGACTAAACAAAGGCGATTTTTGCTGTGCTGTTGTTTGTGCATTGCTACTTTAAATCCATTTTCAATGTGGTTACATAATATTCAACAAAAACTGCTGTATTTATATTCTGAACATGTTGCTTATGACTTTGTGTTCCCTGAAAATGATTTTTCATTTTCTAGAAAATATTTATTTGTTTTTTAGTAGTATCTCTTACAGTTAATTAAAAAGTAATAATAAATATAAAAGAAAAAAGTAACAATGTAAAAAAAAATATTATATAATTTTTAAAATATAATTATTTAAAAAATACAGTGGGATCCAAAATAATCTATTAAAATGCAATTATAAAAATAATAAACTGTATTAAAATAATAATAATGTAATTTTAAAATATAAATGCATTATTTATTTATTTATTTTTAGACAGTGGTATATATTACTGTTACAACCATGAATTAAACTAAAAATAACAACAACAAAAATATAAAATAATAAAATAAATATAAAAAATATAATTAACAAATACAGTGGAGTCGAAAAGCATTGCAACTATTAATAAAACTTGTAATTCTAAACATAATAACATTGAACTGAATTACAATTGTATAATATATGTAAAGTATATTTAATTTTTGTATTAAATTAGTAAAAGGGCTTATATTAACAATCATCTGAGTTTTCTCCCACTTTGCTTTATTGCCAGCAGAACTGATCAGTGATCTAGAAATAGTGCAGAATATGAAATATTTATTATTCACTGTACATAATAACTTTTCTTTGTTGCAAACTTCCTAAAACTTCTGGATATAATTAGATTTCAGGCCCCACTGTATTTATAATAGTCATGCCCATCACGCTTCATTAATTTGATTTGATATGAGCGGCCGTCAGCATCCTATCAGAGTGTTTATTCTGAGAAAAGCATAAAGCTTTGTCAGCACACACAGTGTTCACACTCAGGGTAACACCTTCTGCGTTCCTTACATATTCCACGTCCATCAAAAGCTAAAAATACAGCCTTGTTAGTTTAGAAGAGCAATTACATTATTGCTGATTTGCCATTATAACAAGACTTCATCGGTTACGGATCCCAAAAAGGGATAGAGAGCATTTTGGGTTTCCCAAAGAATCATCTCACTGGACAGTTCTTAAAGGGATGGTTCGGAGTAAAATCAACCTAGGGTCCTTTGCACCATGACCTCGAGCCAAACACCCCCTCCCAGAAGCCTTTTTTCCCTTGGTCGAACATTATTAAAGTTACAGCTTATTTAGAGATATCAGCCGAATGGCTTAGTGCAGGTGCTAATGGATCCAAGGTTGTATCTCGTAAATTAAGTGACCTCGACGTCCAGGTTAGCAGTAGCATTAGCCGTCAGGCCAGTGTTATTTAAATAAACTCCTGATGTATTTACAAACTTTCCAATGCCATGTTTTATGAGTACAGAACCTATTTGTACTACTGTAGAAGTTTGGTACCATTCTGGGCATTATTAGTGGGGTAATTTACGAGATACAACCTTGGATCCATTAGCGCCTGCACTAAGCCATTCGGCTGATATCTCTAAATAAGAACCTTTTTCCACTATAAAGAACATTGGAAAGGTTCCATGTACGCCAATAAAGAACCTTAAATACTTCACCCAAAAATGTTGTTCCACACAAAAGATGATATTTAGAAAAATGTTGGTAATCAAACAGTTGATGGTCCCCATTGACTTCCATAGTATTTATTTTTTCATACTATGGAAGTCAATGGGTATGTCAAATGTTTGGTTACCAAAATTCTTCAAAATATCCTCTTTTTAGTTCAACAGAAGAAAGAAACTCAGGTTTGGAACAACATAAGGGTGAGTAAATAATGACCGAATTTTCATTTCTGGGTACACTTTCCCTTTAAGAACTGTTGACTGAGGGTTCTTTGGGAAACCAAAAAAAGTTCTTTTCTAAAGCACTTTTGGAACCTTTATTTTTAACAGTGTGTTCTTTTCCTGGCAAAAACAAAATTGGCCTTTTCACAAGTCTTCCACAGACGGAAGTGATAACAAGCAATGAATCTGGGCGTAAAACACACACCTTAAATTACACCGGATTTGCCGCGACTCCAGAGGAGCAGGTGAATTTGCAATTCCAGCAGGGGTGTGGAGCCCCGCGGACAGCATGAGCTCATACACAAACAGAAACATGGTGCAGCCGCTTTTTAAATTGCACGGCAGGGTTGAGAGAGGTGTTGTGTGTGTGCCGATACAAACCGTTTTCTTCATCTTCACAGTGTTTTGACTGTAAACACTGTAGACGGATGTATACACTGCCACACTGCAATTAAGAGGAATATAAAACACTTGTGCGAGTTGTGCCTGGAAGGTGCACCATAAATATCTTCACATATTTGTCCATCTAGATTTTTTAATACATTTTGAATCTTCACTGTAACCTTGTTTGCAACTTATGTCTGGGAATTAAAAGTAATATAGATAGATTCTAAAAATGGTTAGCTGCTATAATGCGACAAATTCAATTTGCAGTTATGAATCATCTTTTTCACCAGCTGCTTGGAAACGCCGGTGCACTTTATATAAATACACTTTAAATACTGCTGAGATTAATTCCTTCTTGTTAGCATTTTACATCAATATGTTGAGTGACCTCAATTAAATTTTCATAAAATGAAACTTTGATTCATATTGGTACGTTTGATTCATGTTAGTCACACATCCTTTAGTCACTTAGTTTATATAATGTTTATATAATGTGCATATATGTATACTGTATTATTATTGTTGTCATTAAATAAATTATGTAATATATATATATATATATATATATATATATATATATATATATATATATATATATATATATATATATATATATATATATATATATATATATGAAAGGCAGGGTTGAGAGAGGTGAAACTTTTTTTATGTAATTGAATTTAATAATGTATTATTGTTATTTTTGTTGTTGTTGTTGTTGTTGTTGTTGTTATTAATAATAATAACACATTATTAAATTTGATGAAATAAAAAAAATATATATATGAAAACTTTTGAAAACCACTGTAGGGATTTTTACCAATACCAATTACCAATAATCTAAAATTGTGAAAGACTATCTTTCAGTAATTGTATTATTATTATTTTTTTTTTTATAATAAGTAATAAAGCAATTGATTAATTGGTTTTATTTAGAGCAATGGCATAGCAAATGTATCCAACCCCTTTTTTTTTTATAATTTCCAGCTTCACCCCCTATTACTTTCTGGTCAGTACTTTTTGTTTGGCTGCAAACCTGTAAACAGTAATCGCACTACTTATTCTGCTCACTTGCCAAATCAGTTGGCCGAATGTTACATCACCTAACTAAAATTCATGAAGATAAGGTTAATAATATTTCTCCACACATTTCAGTCCATTTCTATGCCCCTGTTTTTAAGTACCAACTTAAAATGTCCACCCTGACTCTGACCAGCCACGCACACAAACAAAATCAACTATTCATCCCGCTATACACAAACATACACAGATCACTGCCGTTAGCCCTAGATGATCTTGACAAGCTGCCATGTATACATGGTGATGTTATCACCACATCTCACACATTGCGGAGCTGATGTTCCTCAGAGGTCACTGATGGGGAAGCGCACTATTGAGGCAGACAGCTGTCAGAACGCCTTCCTCGCCTTCACCCAACTTCCTCCTCCTGCTCCTCCTCTGTCCTCCGACAGACACGGCCACTCCTATAATGGGGCTCACATGTGGCCTCCCTGTCATTGCGATTCTTAGCAGTACGTTGAACGTGAAGGCTCTGTGAAATCCCAGCTGGAATTAAACTGGGAGGATCTATGTCGTGTGATCAATCTTGGCAGTTGCTACATGTGAGATGTGCTCTGGGAATGCTCCATACAGAAAAATACTCAGTTAGCTATTGTTTCTCATGTACAACTGCTAGCTGAGCACAATTTAGCCCCCTACGATATTTTGTGACAATTACTCTGTAGCCTCTGGCAATCTGCATATCAAGCAGGATTTAGCAAACAAACAACTGGCATATTTACTTACCATCAATGTTGCAAGACGGGGTTGTTGGGGAAAGATTTAGGGACAGGCCGTTTGGCCAAGACTCACTGCAGGCCAGATCAATTTAGCAGCTGTAAAAAAGCTTTTCAAAATGAACTAGCTGTGGGTTGACTGAGTGGCTAATCAGTTTTAAAGAGATAGTTCAGCCAAAAAAGAAAATGGTGTCATTATATACACTCCCCCCTAATATCAATGGGATCCAAAACAACTCCATTGACTTTCATTGACTTCAAAATATCTTCTTTTGTGTTCCGTAGAATGGCATACAGGTTTGGAACAACATGAGGGTGAGAAAACAAAGACTTTTAGGTGAACTGTCTCTTTAAGAAAAAGCCCTGAATAATTTGACTGGTTTCAGGTTCACCTGACCCAGATTGGACACATTTCTAAGAGGTTTTTAAGATGTGTTCTTGTGTTTAGAGCGCAACCGAATAAAAAAAAAAGTGTGACGCGTTTTCTTTTTTTTTTATTAGGCTACTATTTAAATTTTGAAAAATAAAATAAAAAGTTGTGTGAGACATGATGCAACAGCCAAAGATGTCTGTTTAAATTTGTATGGCTGTGGACGCAGTGTTTTTAATGTGATAAATTTAGGAGACGCACCTTTTCCTGAGAGGTTTTAACAGTGCAAACTGTAAAAGCTAACGCACGCAACACTGTCAGCATGCTAATTAAAGCACCACCACTAAAATATTAAACTAAAAAATACATACCAAAAAAAAAAGAAAGAAACGAGTCAACCATCATGTCCTATTCCTAGCAGGCAAACATAAAAACATGCCTCTAGTTCTCAGACTCTTCAACAAACACCTACTACCTTATTCGCAGTTATCTCAGGGGATGACAACACTGGTAAGTGAAGCTGATGCAATGATGTCACACATGCAGCAAGTCTGTGTGCATGTGCGCGCGTGTTTCTCTCACCCCACAGTGAGATGTATTCTCAACAGGTCTGGATGACATGTGTCACATTCTGAGTGCCCCCTCCTTCATGTGTTTTTCTCTCCTTTCAGGCTCAAATGTTCTATTAGGGGTAAAAGCATGTGTGGGTGGGTGTGTGTTTGACATAGTTGCCCTGAATCCAACGTGGCACTAAATCAAACACCACTTGTCATTTAAAAGTTTTCATTTTGAAGCTGCCAGAAAATTATCGCAGGCTATCTTTGGTCGCAAAACTTTGAACCTTTCTCACTGTACGAAGTAGGAACACCGTTTAGGAGCCACAACCAAAGAAATCCCCACGATTGGTCATGTTTCACCTGGGGAAAGCACAAAATCGTACATTGTGTACCAATCATTAGACATCTCTGAACATATTATATTACATTTCTATTTCAAATCTCTAGAATCTCTGTAAAATCAGTGTATGACTAATATGGATCATCATGTTTTGCACAAGCTTGTGGAGTTCGTGCCAACTGAGGCGCAAGAGGAAACATTTAAAATACTAAGAAATATCTATCAATTTATCCCATGCTATAATTTGCCATAATTGCAATTGTGATGAGTTTCCAGCAGGTTACTTCAGGAGATGTCTGTCTGGACTGGCAGCATGGCAACAATGTGTCATTGTCAAACCATTCACTATGGTTGTGTAAGGCCGTGCAGACTACTGTCAGACCTCCTTGTGAGTTTTGTGCTTTGAATGTCATCGCAATTGCCAGCAAAACTCAGAAGCACACAACTTTCAATGGAAACACCCTCGATGCACCCCGCTATGTTTATTTTTGTGCATCTGGAATACTTTTGTGCAACTGGGCAACAATGACTCACTGGCTTTTTGCGTAAATGGAGCAGTTTGGAAAAATTGAGAGAACAAATGAATTGACATTTGCTATCACTGCATCCCCAAGCCCTGTGCTGAAAGCATCGGATCAATGCTTGCAAATGTCCCCGGGGAGAAGTACCATGAAACGGCTCAAAGCTTGATCTTAAAAGGCTGGGTTATCGACTGATTTCTGTTCCAAAGGCTTTAACTCTCTGTCTAAAACATGCAGCTTTAGCTTTGACTGGCATGGTGGTCCTCTTAAAGAGGTGAGGCGAAAGGCTGGCAGTGGACTTACCCCCGGCAGTGTCTTCTGTTCGTGGAGAGCGTTCTGGGCTTTGATGGCCGACTCACGGGCGCAGTAGGTGAGGAACGCGCAGCCTGTGAGACAAAAAGGAAAGGAGACTTTCAATGACTTGGATAGACAGTGGTCTTGAACTCTATACTGCCAGATATCGGCGCATGGCCAAAGTCATTTGAAGTAACCAAACAGCCTCATTAGGACAAAAACATCAGCATGACATTTACATTTATTCATTTAGAGCAGATTTTAAATTACAAATCATTATACTATAAGTAGAAGCAATGGAGTAAGGAAGAAAACAATACAGATGCTGCTGGTTTGCTATTCTTGGCTAGCTTAAGAGAGTCTCCCAGCCTGACCAGACTGGAAGACCAAATAAGCCAACAGACCAGACTGGAAGACCAAATAAGACAAGCTTAGGCTGTTAAGATGGCTTGTCCAGCAGAAACCTTACCAAATTAGAGCAGAAGTGCAGAAAAGTATCATTCACTACAAGAGTAATGTTAGTCACACATTCCACAGGTTCTTGTTTTCTCTCGAGTTGTTGCACACTTTACACAACTACCTTATTTCCAAGAAAACAAGTCGCAACTGATTATAAGTCGGGTCAAAATTGCATCGTTGAGAGAGAAATAAATACACACACAGATAAGTAGCATAAATCAAATTTTATTATAGTGTCATTCATTATAAACAAGATTCATTATAAATACTAAACAAATTTATATAAATTGAAACTGAAAGTCTGGGCATGTGGGAAATGAGCTATACAAATAAAAATTGTGTTCATTTCTCTCATTCGGCACAAATCCAAAATTACGCAAGCTTTGTGTGCTTGACATTAATTGCATTATAATTTGCTTTGGAATATAAGCCACAGCATGTTTCAGATTATAAATAAAAACGTGACCGGAAAATATAGTAATTGGAAAGTAGTGTCAATTACAAGGTGGCATTACTACAATCCCAAAATGGCATCAATTATCCAATTAGCTAATATAAGGACAATGAGTTTCAGTCTTAACATTTTTCCACCACCGAGGAACAGTGAAAGTGAAGGTTTCTGAAAGCTATTCACTGACCAACACTGAGCAGGGAAGGAACATAAATCTGGGGAAATAAGTTTAGGTAAGAGCCCCAAGATGTTTGCTTTGAATCAGACAGACCAAAAGGACGAGAAGATAGACTGGTTTAATTTGAGCAAAGCAAAAAGCATTCAAGATTAATTTCATTCAAGATTCAAGTCTACCCGCAACATTGTGTTCCCATCGAGTTTCACTGATCGCCAGCACAGGAAAACGAGCCAGAACAAAGCCTCCGCGTCCCTTACAATGACAGGGCCAGAGGTGCTGTGAGGAGTCCCTGCAGACAGGCTAAATACAGACAGTCTATTTTCTAACATGGGGGAGCCTGTCCAGTCCGCTTTACACTGGATGTGCCCGTGTGTGTTTCTCCGTATGTGTGCTTGTGTGTGTGTGTTTGAGCAAGTCCATAGATCAGCCAGCAGTCCCTGTCCGAGGCTCTCGGCTGGCTGGAATAAGCCCTGACTACCCTTGACACCCTGACAGAGAGGCGAACAGTGCTGGAGAACTAGTAAGAGAAACTTTGAGTCTCTCGGGTTCCTAGACAGAGATGTGAATTCATAAAAACATGCACATATACACAGCCGATTATATAACCCTTCTGCCGAAAGTATCACAGAAAAGGAGACTTTGCGGGAAAAAGATCCCTGAGCCCATTAATTTTTGTGACGTTAACAGTGCTAACTGGTTTTACAGTAAAGCAACTCTCAGATTTGCATGATAACCGACTCACTGCAATGCGGGGATCACATTTTTGTATATGTGAAAGTAACTACTAAGCAGTCATATCGCTGTCTCTTCCTTCTGTCACCTTTTCTCTCTTAACCCATGTTCAACTGCACAGAAATAAACACTGTGTATTTATATGTTAAAGATGAAGTTTATAACATAACCAACGTCACCAAACAGAATTCCTAACATTTTTATTGTTTTCAAACAAGATTCCAAACATGTTTCCACTGTCCATCTGCTATTGGTCAAACAAAGAGATCGCCCCGCCCCAAACTCACACCACTGGTCGAGCTCAAACAAACAATCCACAATATTAACACTTAGTAGCTTAGAGTTTTATAGTAGCTTATTGTATAACTCAGTGAACTTTTGTTCTTTGACTACAGATTTTAGAGTATATCTTCCATTTAATTTGATGCAAACATAAAAAATTGTGGTGGAGAAAGCGGGCAGTTTGGTATGTCATATTTTCTTGGAAGGCCACCTGTATTTTTCATAAACCATGTTTTTCAGAGTTTTCAATGTTTTGTCAGCTGTATGATCATCACCCAAGAAAACAACACTACAAAATGTTTGTATGGATTGGAGTTCAGGCCCAGCAGACTTGTTTTTATTTGCGTCCAACTAAATGAGCCATCTATTCTCACTAAGGTCAATAGAAGCCAATTTAACTCAAAAGACAGCAGATAATAAAGAATAAATGCTAATAATCAATCAAAACCCACTATATGAGTACTTGAAGTGACTTAGGGTCATGAACAGGTAATGTTCATGTCTTCAAGAAAACATTGTCTTCACAGAAAGACTTGGACAAACAAACAAGCAAGTCACTTGTGTTACTTTATATTTATTATTGCATCAGTCCCACTAACCCTGCATTGCTTTCAAATACATCAAAGCTTTATTATGTCTCAAATTCTCCCACCAAGGTTATTTTCAATTTGTGGCGAACTTGATCTGCAAATGCTCAAAAACCAAATTGGATATATTCAAATGGCATTCACAAAGAAAATCCAGAGTAAATTAGTTGCCCCACTAATATAAGCAAAAGAATAGTGTGTGTGACGTGTCCATTAGAGAGAGAGAAAGTGACAGTAAAACAGATAGCAAGAGAAGCATTTTAATTCTAATCCCTTCACTTTAATGCATGGTGTTATTGCAGCCCATAGGCACCAATTGGAATCCAAACACGTACAAATTACTGCCCTGCTGTTGCATACCAGGCGCGCAATTTTGGGCTGCATGATGAAATTATTTGAAACTCGACATAAAAGTATCAGCCATGGAAATGGCTGATGCAGCACCCTAAGGACAGAGTGTGGAAATGATCTACCGCATTGTTTGATAAAAATCTCTATTGTTTGATCAAATGCGATTTAAAAATTAACAAAGGAAGCTGACAGTTAGTAGCTAAATTTTGAGCTCATATAATCCTTTTTCTATATGTAGCTGAAAGGTTCCTGATAAAACACTTCACTGAAAGGGAATATTAATAGAGGGTGGTTCAAAAACCTGACAAAACTTGGAAAATCTGGGATTTTTTTTACCCATTTAAACCTGGAAACGTTTTAAAAAATGAAGATAAAATATTTCAAGTTCATTAATCAACTGTTTTTACTGTAATTACATTTCTTAATGTGTTATGCTGATATTTAAATAAAAATTTGCCAAAAAAAAATATAAAATAATATGTGAAATATATTAATTAATTAGAATTAAAATGAAAAATGTAATGCTTTTCACTAGTGGTTTCATACTTTCGGATGTATTTTAAAATGATTTCTCCTGAATCACCAAAACAAAAAAGTCAAAAGCAGCAAAAATGTGCCTCTCTTTATTCCGGGGCAAAAATGACATCTAACCCCCGTGCTAATAAGCAATCACACAGACAGAGGCCCATGAGGCCTGCAGGTCTGAGGAATGGCGTAGACTAGAGTTTCATGGGGAGGTAGAGAGGCTTAGCAGTAATTAAGCAAGCTGAATTGAAGGTGCCGCTCCCTCCCTCTGCTCCTGACAGCCCCCATTTGCTGGTTGTTTTTTATAGTAAAAGCCGAGCCATCACACCACTGTTCCTGCCCCCCTTCATAACTGTGTGCAAGCCCTGAACTGTGAGGTGCCTGTTAAGTGCGAAGGTCTTGGTGCTAAATCTGCTTCCGTGCCCCCATTCTCCACGTTCTCGCCTGAGCACTTTGCAACTTCGCGAACACTCCCGTCACTCACACCTCCTACTCGTTCCCGACACGTTTAAGTTTAGCTCTGAGAACAAAGGACTGAACTTAAAACTGTTGTGTGGTTATTAAGAAAATGTTTTTAATAAAGCCCTAGCTGATTCAATATCGACATACAGTATTCCACACAGTGTACATATATAGACGGTTTCTCACTATATTGTATAGATACTTTAGATCATTGTATTTATTTTTATTTATTTTTTTATTTTTTGCATTCATATGCTTTACAAAGCGTCTAAACAATGCAAAATGAAACAGATTCACTTTTGCATTTGGTTCGGTTTCAGTCAAGATTCAATTGCAATATTGCATAAGGAGCCTTGTCAGTCTTATTTTGGTATAACAACAACATACTGTAATTTTGCCTTCACTTCTTTTTGTATTTGTCTGGAGTTACCAAAAGTCATTTCTAAGTCATTTTATGCGATATAAATGGATTGCAATTGAATCTATGGGGTTTTGAATCACATTTGTATTATGATGTGTAAGAGATTCTGCAGATTAAATGGTTAATAGACCTTATTCACAGCAGTGCCATCTTTGATATTTAACAGGAATGAAAGTGAGACTGTGAGGGATAGACATGCATCTCTTCAGTGGGTTGTACTGTTATTTAATGTTTTTGGATTGTTCTGCTGACGAAACACTGCAAAAATATCTTTCAGAGAAACTTCAGTAGACAAAAAATCCCAGACAACATGAGCTGTGGAAATTTTTTACAGCAGATGCCATTGAAAACACGGTAAGTCTATCCCTCACAGCCTCTCTTTCATACATGTCATGGTGCTGCTCTGAATAAGGTCTATGGGATGACCAGAGAAAGTGTGAGCAACGTGTTTTTTTTTTGTCAAAGGGATGGTTCAGAGTAAAATCAACCTAGGGTCCTTTGCACCATGACCTCGAGCCAAACACCCCCCCAGAAGCCTTTTTTCCCTTGGTCGAACATTATTAAAGTTAGAGATTATTTAGAGATATCAGCCGAATGGCTTAGTGCAGGCGCTAATGGATCCAAGGTTGTATCTCGTAAATTACCCCACTAATAATGCCCAGAATGGTACCAAACTTCTACAGTAGTACAAATAGGTTCTGTACTCATTAAACATGGCATTGGAAAGTTTGTAAGTACATCAGGAGTTTATTTAAATAACACTTGCCTGATGGCTAATGCTACTGCTAACCCGCATGTCGAGGTCACTTCAGTGATTTGGGAAAAGCATGTAAATCCTTATGCATCGCTTTCTGCCAGGACTTTTACGTGCTTTTCCCAAATCACGGAAGTGACCTCGACGTCCGGGTTAGCAGTAGCATTAGCCGTCAGGCAAGTGTTATTTAAATAAACTCCTGATGTACTTACAAACTTTCCAATGGCTTGTTTAATGAGTACAGAACCTATTTGTACTACTGTAGTAGTTTGGTACCATTCTGGGCATTATTAGTGGGGTAATTTACGAGATACAACCTTGGATCCATTAGCGCCTGCACTAAGCCATTCGGCTGATATCTCTAAATAAGCTCTAACTTTAATAATGTTCGACCAAGGGAATAAAAGCTTCTGGGGGGGGGGGGTGTTTGGCTCAAGGTCATGGTGCAAAGGACCCTAGGTTGATTTTACTCCGAACCATCCCTTCAAGAAACAACCTTTGTCATGTTAAGAGCAAGAGGAAAAAATACAGGCAGCCACATTACAATGGCACCAGGATCATATTAACTAAAAAAGGTAATTTATCCAAATGTGTGCGCAATGTGGCACTTGCAATCGTGCATGACAACACGTGAATGTTTCTTGTGAAATCTTTCGGCAAGCGGTGTCGCTTTCAGTGTCACTCGCAGTTAGCGCGTATCATGTAAAACACCTTAATGCGTTGACCGCCTCCCATGAAAAAACGCATATGGGCTTGATTTCCTCCGAACCTCTTTCTTAGTCACTGTCCAGACAACAATATTGTCCCTTCCCTCGCCTAATTACTTTGTAATGAGTATTGTAATATAAGCGGTGCGCTAGCGTAACCTGTAAACCTTAATTAAGCCTGCCACCTTTAAATGTGCTCAACCTCCATGTACTAGAGCAAAACTATATGTACATAGTTGCCATTATTCAGCTTATGAATTAAAGTTAAAAGTTTTTGTGGGAAATGATGCCTTGCTTGCACACTGAAAATTTATAGCAGTTCTGAAAAATTTGATGCAAACAAAATCAGCAACTGTATAAATAGTGGAAAATTTTGCACTATAGCAACTGTGGATATGGAAAATGTGGCTTCCTAATACATATGCAAGAGTTGTTTGTCATGGCAAGACTCAAATAGGTCTAGATCAGCGTTTGTGTTGTGAATTAGAAATATCGAGGGGTGACACTGTGTCTTGCGGCATGCTGGGAAGTCCTCAGCCAGAAAACTCTGATGCTGCACTGAGTGCAAGAAGGGTACAGCGGAACAAAGACACTTCCTCAGTAGGCTACATCTGTTTCTCCTCCTCTCCCTCTCTTTCTGTCTTCAGAGGATGGCTGGCATACGAGCAGTGATGCCAGCAGTGGCAGCTTAACCTATTTTCGGAAATGCCACAGATTTCTATTAATAGCCCTGCTGAGCAGCAGGCCTCTCCACACATCCCTGACGGGTCCCACAAACCCACTGATAACATCCTCTCCCATATCACCTTTCATCAATGCTCATGAGACAGCATCACTTCCCAATACTAAAATAAAAACAACAAGAATATTCGGTAGCGGATATTGTGATGAAGCAATCTGGGAAAGGTTCTGGTGAAATTCTTCAACAATGCCTGGCTCATTCATAATAAAAAGGCCTATTTGTTATACCCAATAATTAAATCCACCTAGTACGTAGTATTTTCCATAATTGACTCTAGGGGGCGTTTATGTTTGGTTAGACACTAATGCGTATAATATCAACATACGGGCAATCTTCTAAAACATAAACTCTTACAAATTTTTACGAACCCTCTATTGCACATTTCGTTTTTCAACTTGTGAGTGGAATTCCGTATATTTTGTTGTTGACGTCAAAGCATCAAATCGACATGCATCTATTCGAACGGTATTTTGCGAAAAAATACCTGCTATTGGTAAAAGAAAACAGTGTCAAACTGATATCGAACGGGTTTTGCAACACCCTAGAAAAAAGTGAACAAAATGACCGCACCAAGTCAACACTGTAAAAGATTATATGATAAATTTTCAACGTTATTATAAGTTCTACAAAATTCAACGAATTTAAGTCAGTTTGATGTAATTTAAGTTGAAATGACTTAAACATCCAAGTTGATTGTACTTAAAAATTGAAGGCAGCAACTTCTTTTTTACAGTGAATGTAGAAACCAAACTTTTCTGCTTATGTAATGTTAATAACTTTACATATTGTTAGACCTACTGAATACTAAAACAACCGTTACAATAAACAACTTTGGTATTGTTGTGTCATCATTTCATGTTCAGACCCACTGATAGAACTTCACTTTGGGTACAAGTACCTACAAATACTACGCGAACCTGATCTTTAATGCACAGTCTCATCCTGTCGTACTCTCAACATCATGACGACGTCCCCCATCTGCCCCGCCAAACCTCCCCTTTCATATTAAATCCTTTTGTTTCCACCCTCTCCTGTCTGCCGAAGTGGATCTGGCTCTCCCATCCTGTCAGAAAGGCCCGTCACTCCGCCGGTGCCTCCGGATTAAAGGCACCATTTGTTTTCAGTGGTTCTGACAATCACTCCATCTCTCTCAGTCTGTTCATCTATTGTGCTTAGCCCTTTGCCTTCCTGTCATTTTTCCCTGTCCACTCGAGCTGCCTATGTGTGTGTGCATGGCATTTGTCACAGCTCTCTGACTGACATAATGGCCATGCCCTCCTTCCTGAGATCAAAGGAAGTGGAAAAAGGCTTTTCTGCTCAAATTCCAACAAGGCATTTACATATTTCCAAGCCGTTCTCATCAACGCCAACAGAATCTTTCTTTCGCTGTTCATTAGTCAACCGTGCTGAGTGTTGATTTATTTTCCTCTCGACAATAAATCTTTCGTTCAGGAAGCTTGAAAAAACAGAACAACAGTTCGACTGCAGGAAATGTCGGAAAGAACAGACATACCGGTGTATCATACGTTTCATTCTCTGTCATCATTTTCTTTTTCCCTCCATGAAAAACAGCACCTCTGAACTAACCTTGTAAAAAATTTATTGCGCAAAACACTAAACAGAGAAGAGCAACTAATAAGCTTTAACCCAAAAGAATTGACCTCCATTTTGAAATGGATCGAGAAAATTTAGCAGTTTAACGATGAAGTGAGTAATTTATACACCCCTTGCGTCGCTAAACAGAATAAATCAAGCATCGTCTTCAGAAATTCGCGTTTTTGTCGTTTACACTGAGAACGTTTTCAGGCACCCAAAACCCTGTTGTCGTGTAGCTGAACGGCCAAAACGCATAAAAAGTTTTACATTTTTTGTTGAAAACGGTGTCGTGTAAACATCCCCCAAGACTCGCAAAGCAGCTTAGGCTGGAATTTTTTTAACCTGGTTAATGATCGTTTTCAAAAAAGTTTTTGTAAACACTTCCCCCATTTACCATTGGTCAGCCAAAGAGATAGTCCCGCCCCCAAAGTTTTACCATTGGTTGAGCAAATGTTATCATGTCAGGCTGGGGTGTGTTTCCCAAAAGCATTGTTGGTATGGTCTCATGTTCCATAGTTAGCAACACAGTTCAACGATTCAATGTTTCCTGAAACCATAGTTCCAACGAACATTTGCAAACAGCATCGTAAAGTTGTGTAGTCAAAACTACAGCTCTCGACGTGGTTATAGTTTCTGGAAGTATAGTTTCTTGTTAGTATGATGTGGAATTAAAATACAAAATACACAAACTAAAATGCAGTACAATCTTTAATTTTATGCATGTACATATTTCATTCTACGTCTTTCAGTTTGTCAAGACAATGAAAGCACTTTTTTAAAGAGATCTATATGGTTGAACCAACACGGTACAAACAATGGATATGCGAAAATGCAAAAGAAAATTTACATCATTCTACAGGAAAAGCAAGCCAGGTCAAGAAATGTTTTTAAATGAATTCGCCACAGTTGCAATATTTTCACAGAAATTGAGTAACAAACGGTTTACTTTTAGTTGTATCTGTATATTAAGATCTGATGGAAGAAAATATTTTAACATGAAAAAGAATACACATCCAAACAAATGATTTCACCTAACAGTAACATTAAATATATAATTTTCATCGCTTAAGTACAACTTAAAAAACGTAATGTTTAATACGTTTATTTTCTTGGATCCTACAGCAGTGAGATTACAAATTACAGATCAATCTGGGAAGCAGCATGGCGTAGAGGGAGTCGGGTGGGCTTTCTATTAGCAAACACAGCAGACATTATGACACGTTTGAAGACCAGCTTATTATCCGCCGTAAACACGGTCACAAGGGAGAGATACACCGCATCTTATAATAGCGCATCAATAATTTCGCTTTTGTGTTTTATGTTCGGACCACAAAACGGACATGTTACGTAAGGTCACTGAACCTCTTTCCTCAGAAGGATGTCTAGAATACTCTACTATAAGTGCCATCTCCTGATGAAATGTAATGGCCTTAAAAAAAACATTTTCCATCTTAAAAAAAAGATAAATAACCCCCTCCGCATGGAGGAAAGTCCATCTAAAAGCAGGTAAAGGGGAGATAAGTGGCCAGGTCACATGAAAAGACAAGTAGCTCAAAGCAAAGCTCGCTGGTAGAGGAGGAAACATCTCATCCTGACATTCAGAGCTACGGTTCTTCCCAGTAGAGCTGCTGAAGCATTGCATTTTTTATTAATCGGCTTTGTTGCATATTACAGAATTTACACATTTTTGGGTCTATGGACTGTCAGACTAGTTTTAAGTCATAAAGAAGCCACCGGACATATTTACCTTCCAAAGCAGAGCCAATGACCTCCTGTTTAAAGACTCCATGAAAATCGCTCGAAAAGTAGAGTTTTCATTTCTTTCTACCGACAGCTGAGGGTAGGGAGGATATGATGTAATTGACCGGCGACGCAATGACATAGACCGCGTCACTGGTTAAAATTGCATATTTCTCTGGATTAAAACATTGTTGGATAAATGTGGGATAACATAATTACACAAATCAACATAATATATCATTGTTCTAGTGGTTTTTTGATATTTTAATGCAAAAATCTTACATATTGTGCCTTAAAGAAGGGTACTCGTCCAAATGAATTGCATATCCCAACATTGGTTCTTCGAACAAAATAGGTTTTATCTTCCTATTAATAAGGGATTTATGATGTAATTTTGCTGAAAGGCAACAGAACGATTTAATTCAAACCTTTTATAACAGTGTAAATAAAACTATTCAAATCAATATCCAACAAGGTTACCTTTACATTTATATAGATTGAACCTTTCAATAGCCTGGCTTTAAATTAAAACTGTTTAATACTTTATAAGATTATTTCTAAGATGTCGGCCATAAATGCATTGGCACAATATGTCCCTTGAAAGCAAGTATTGACAATCTAGAGTAGAACATGTAAATGTGGTGGCATTAAGCACAGACATTCAGTCAGCATCAGGTTTAAGGCTAAAGAACCTTGCATATGTTGGTGTATAGTGTTCTCCATGCCCCTTGCATTGTAAGCCAACACAAGCTTATCCTTGGACATCTTCACCTGCAGAGTGCAAAATGTGCATAAGAAGCTTTCAAAGCAATGCAACAATAGTCTATTTATGCTAAACACAGCAGGAGATCTATATACCACGCTCATGTATTACAAATACAGCATAGCAAGTGTCTCCAGCTTTGCAGGCACATCTGTGGGTATAAAACCCATTTTCAACTCCATACTAAATATAAAAACTTTAATAAAATGCTGATCTCAACTGATCACAGGTGAAAAGCCTGAAGGGGAAAAGCTCACCTGTTAATACAAATCAAGAGACAGCAATTGTTAAGCCCATGGAACAGACCTCATAATAATGTTCATATTGCACACCGCAGGCTAGATGACTCCAACATGCTTTAATTGCATAGAAGCAGCCACTGTAGAGGGACAAACCAAGTGATCCGAGCGACAGCAACCTCAGACAATAACTACAGTTGCTAATCCTCCTCCGTCATTACGGTCATGGTTTATTACCACGCTTAGCAAACTAATGCTGTGTTTTCCTGTGTGGATTAGCGAGCTGACTTAGCGCCGAAACATGTTCCCTCCCTCTGAAACCTACATATGATCCCTTTAGTCTGAAGAACTGTTAAAAACAGATGCACAGATGTCTTGTTTTCACAGCTAAATCGCTTATCTTCAATGAAATTTTGCGAATTGTATTTATGCAAACTAGTACTGGCATCATCTGTTGCACTCCATCACGTTTTGAATGAAAAATTACATTAGCATCCACAGCGACATTTTAGCCAAACATTTAAACAACCTTGGGGTCTACATCACCAATGCAGTCCATATTGAGACGACATGCAAGACTGCACAATCTCTATAAGCTGACAAAAAGTGTATGTAAATATTTGCTGACTTGTTCTTATCTTCACATCCCCTCATAGAATAATACATAAGATGAAAAGAAATTCCATCCTGAAGAACAATTCTCTGTACGATCCTTTAGAACTCATTTTCAGTTCCTGTCCCAAAGGCAGCTACATCACAAGCACAATCAGGTAGTTTAGGATGAAAAAATTGGGCCTATGATGTTGTACAGACAGCAAGTTCAACTAATATGTACGCAACCAACCATAATATTCATTAAAACAACACAGCTATTCAGTAACAACGTCAATTTGTATAAGTCTTCAGGAATTACCTAGGTTTTAAGAATAATAGCTTTCATTTTATAAATTAAACAAGCCTGTAAACTCACATTCTTGTGTTTTACTGACCACTATTTTTGACGCAAAATTAGCATTTGAGGTTATTAACCACATACCTAATTTTACTTATAAATGGAAAATCACCATTATAAAACCATTGTTAATTCCTGAGGGAGCCCAATGGCTCCAAAATTTAAATTCACTACAAACTGAAAAGCTCTATATTTTAGACGTCTAACTGATGTGACTATTCAGCTCACAGTAATGCACTAGATAAGGTGTATCCACATAAGCTTGACATCCATCAATGCCCAAGAGGACTATCCTTATTGAGAAACAGTCAACTCAGATTGGATGCTCCCTGGCCTGGTGTTTCTGTCTTGTATTATTTGCTATATAAGTTATTACTTCAAATAATACAATAATTTGCATGTCACTATTGATGCAAATTGATCAAAGACGGATAGACGCGTGAGCTATCTTGTCAGAAATGGCGCGCTTTCATAACGGTCGATTGTGGTAAGTAGCTACTTTCTTAACTTCCCTCTAAAAGTTCAAATCCAATTTTGTCATGCAAATCCACCCTAGAGCTTATCATTTGTTACAGATACCTAAAATCAATAATAAGTTTGACATCTCAGCTCGTTTTCTAGACCTAAACCGTTTGGTTTAGTTCAATTTACCCAAATGAGACTCTCGCACATGAAGTCAATGTATATTCTCATTATTCTGACATGTTCAACACATAAACCCCATATGAAGAAGGGCTTCTCACGGGGTAAATATCGTGGATGAACGCTTGAGCAAATAGAGCCTTATTAGCATAATTATAAACACACCGCTGATATGAAGCCAATAGAAACTGACACTAACGAAGACAAATGTGAATATTCTGTTTCCGACACATATCGCTTCAGGAGAGTAAACGACAAGAACGAGATTATACCAAAATAGAGGTTTAATTTTAGTCTTTGTCTTCTGGTTTGAGTGGGATACATGACGTAGCCTATTCAATGTCAGTTGTCAAGTAGAACGTCACGCCACAGTGTAACGCGTTCTAGTTCCGTGACGCACAACTGAACGTGTTCTAAGAGCAAATGTGATCAGATAAGTAAAGATGCGCGTTTTTCTGTAGGCTACTATTAATATTTTCTCGCGTGTTTCATTACTCTGGCACCTGTTTGGTTCATTTAACAGTTATATTTTGAAAAATGAGGTTCGTTATGTATTGTGATTGAACGTTTTTCATATTAATATGCATATAATCATAATAAAAACGCCGGTTCATCTGCGAAAACTGCATATGTCAGATTGCACAAGGAAGCGCTGGGGTGGTGGGAGTATTTCCCCATTGGAAAGGAAAGAAGACGCAAAAGAAAGACTCTTTAAATATGAATTGTCTAAGCCTCTTTGCCCCAGTTTCGAATGAAAGCTTTCTAAATCAAATTGCCATAGAGAAAGGCAAGGTCCACAGACATGCTATATGAGGGACAATACATAATAACATTCATGCAAGCAACAATGCAAAGGTTCAAAACTGAGAAGATAAGTTCTCTCTAAACAATGCAAGTGTATAACAGTGCATGGCTAAATGGACCTGATACAGTTTCAGCAGGCTATGGGTTGAATGTTGACATGACAGTGGACCACAAAAATGGCACGTATGATTTATAATAAATATTACAATAATGCATGGTTCGTGGTTGATAATGCAGAAGACAATATTAAATAAAAATAAAAAAACATATTCACACGTCTAATTATGAATGTGTCACTAGGAAAGAAAACATTATTATAGTGTTAACCACCCAAAAATCACAGACTCTATTAAGGGGAATCACGCGTTTACCTTTGTGCATGCCGGTGTATCGGTCCTTTAATACTGTCAATTCGTGGATTTTCCCAAACTGTTCGAATAATGGTTTCAGATCTTTTTCCTCAAGGTTCCGCGGTATTTGCCCGATAAAGAGTTTTATGGCATCTTGGTCTTTCATGGTGCCGTTCTCCTGATGAATGGAGATGGATTCTGACCCGTTCATGGGATTAGGGAATGGGATCTGAGCGTACTGGTGCTGGTGCGGGATTAGGAGGAGTGGATGTTGGGTCGGAGCTGCCCCGGGTCCAGTGAAAAGCAGGCTGGAGTAAGCGGGATGGGGCGGCTGTGGGTGCTGCTCCCTTCTTGTCTCAGTCTGAGTGAATCTGGCCATTCTGAGCTGGGAGCAGACTGGATAATAATAATGACAACACACATACACACACAGGCACACACACAGTAAGAGAGAGCGAGCAGTCAGCTGGAAACACAGACTTACTTTCTCGGCGATACACACACGCACACATACACACCGTCGAAGTGGATGTTTAGGGGGTGGGGGAGACGCCGCGCCATTTGTTGCTCCAGAGCGACACCCAGTGGCCAACGCGTGCCATCAGGCCCACACTCAGCGTGGATCGACTAAAAACACTTCAGTTTTCGTCAGAGTACTTTCGTTCCGAACAAAAACAAGACAACAAATAGGATTAGACGTTTATAAACCATTTGAGCCTCTGAACACGGAGTAAAATATGAGTTCTTTGTACAAAGTGGACGTTTACAAAGCAGCGCAATGCAACGCTGAAAACTGTCTGTTTGTTGCACTTGCAACATCCGGGTAAATTAATATTAGGCTAGGAACTATACGGTTATCCGGACCACACCTATTTGGGTAGGGCAGGGTAGGGTAGGGTTAGGGTTAGGGTTAGGGTTAGGGTTAGGGTTAGGTTAACCGTGGATTGACAGTCTATAAGTGATGGCATCTATCATTTAATTTTATTACCAATGGCAGTTGGAAATTTATTTAGATATTTAAATGTAGAAATGTGTCATTAATGTTGTTAAAAGGGTATTTTAAAGTCACGAACAATGACTAATAAATGAATAAATATATAGATATAAAATAATGCAATAAACATTTACTAAACAACAAAAAATGTAACATAAAACAACTGCACATTATTTTATATCTATAAAAGTCCCGTTAAAAATACAGGAAATGTAAAAAAGAAACTTGGAGACTATATATATACATATTTTAACTTTTAACTTGCTTTGTTAATATGTTCAGAGTAAATTATAATTCATACTTTTTAGTTAAATTAAAAAATGTTATTGTAAAATTGCATGTACTTTTCTGTTAAATATATGAAGAGTTCAGATGCAAAAGCCTCTAAATGCCATCTGAAATTTTCTTCTAGAATGATCATTTTTATCAAGCTCATATATTTAAAATAAATAATTTCACTAAAATGGCAATGAAGATTACCTATTAATTGTCATTTAAGTGAAATTACTGAACTTAAATATACAAGCTTGATAAAAATGATCATTCTATAAGAAAATTTCAGATGGCACTTAGAGGCTTTTGCATCTGAACTCTTCATATTATTATTATTTATTTATTTCAGTTTAGCCTATTAACTTAGTAACTTAGAGTTTGAGGAACTTACGGTTAACTAATTGATGGTTTAACTGTAGAATTGTTCCATTTTCTTTCCATTAAAATTACTAAGAAATGTATAGTGTAGTGCCATGATATATTGTTTATAACTCTCTGAATACCATTTTTGGCCTTTTTTTTTTTTTTTTTTTGTTAGGGTGCTTACAGTGTGAGGCTTTCGATTGAATAAAAGGTAACCAGAAATTGTAATTTATTTTTTGCATTTTTGTAAGCGAAGCCATCTGAGAATTAATTGCATATGCTGACATTATCTGTCACTACGGTTACAGGTGTTATTCAAGGCCATTCTGAGAAAACAGACTGTAATTGACCTTAGTTCCCTGTCCATAAAGATAGCTTTTGTCTGCTATTATACAACACAACTTGAAATACTCATTAGTCAATGCAATTGTCGGTCCCAAATACTGACTGTGTGAATACAGCCATATTTTATAAACTAAAGCGAACAGACGCAACAGTGAGACTTGCATTAGTTTCTTTTCTCTTTTACTTATAAAACATAGGAGAATGGCCTTTGATCAGGTTGCTTTTATGTGTCAGAAGTAGCTAGCAGCATCTTTAAATAAATATGTTGTTTAGAATGGTAGAAGGCCTGCTTAGATCCCACCTCGTTGACAAAACGCAACAAGAACATCACTTCAAATTCCACTGCTCACGAGGAAAGATGTCCTTGCAGGACTTATTATAGAAGTTGTTTAGCTAGATCTCAATAACTGCAGAATATGTATCCATTTCCATGCATATTTCATGTAACCATTCATGCAAAGTTCCAAACAGTTGCTCAATTAAAAGAAAACAGTATTTTTTATGCTGCTCTTTAAAGTAGCTGTCACATCGCACCCTGGTGTGAATCTTGAATTTGTGGAAAGGATGAGAAACACAACATCAGGCTTTTGTAAACTGGCAGTATCAATGTTTCTAGGAACTATAAGACAAAGCAATTTCATAAATATAAGTGATAGAGCATAAGTGATCTACACTTCATCCTCTTGGCAGGAAGTTTATCTGGCTTCAAGTTGGTATGTAATGCACTTTTTTCACGATCCAATCAATCATTGATTTATAAAATCAAGCATTGCCCTATTATTTGTATTTTGTTGAATATCCTGAAATACATTAGTAAAGTAAAATGGTCAAACATTTTATGTTGGCTTTAAATTTATTTTATAAATTAATATATATATTTAAGTATGGAAGCTAGTTTCCGCCACAGAATAAAAAACAAAAAAGGTAATTGCGACTTTTTATCTTGCAATTCAGACAATTCAGAATTGGGTGATATAAAGGCGCAATTGTGCGTTATAAAGTCAGAATTGTGAGATATAAACTATATATATAATATATATATAGGCTATATATATCGCAATTCTGACTTTACAACACACAATTGTGAGTTCATATTTTATGACTTTATAACAAGCCAATTTTGACTTTTTTTCTCAGAATTTAAACTCGCAATTGTGAGATAAAAAGTCGCAATTATCTTTAAAAATGTTTTATTCTGTGGCAGAAACAATCTTCCATATGTTAAGCATTTGTGTGTACAATCAAATATTTTCTTTGTGCCCCGAACTTTACGAGTTGGGGGCGCCAGTGAGAAACATGTAGCTACCACAATACTTATAGGTAGTAGCCTATTTAGCAGGGACATTGTCAGGCTTTTTTATTTACAACAAAATAAGCTAATTGCCTGCACAAAATATACATTGAAATGTATAGGTATGAAACAGCTTTACAAACAGTGTGTTCAATCACACAGTTTCGTTATTTCTGTGTTACAAATATTCAAATTATCACAGAAGTACTGGGATAAAACTTTATAGTTCAGATATAAACACTGATGTCTACGGAAGTGATCAACATAGTCAAATCATTTTTAAAGTAGCTTGCCGCTTTAAATAACTGTTATATTGATTACATTGTTAGGCCACTAGGTGGCAATAAGTTACTGTTAATATGTATTTGTCATTGAATCATTCATTCAAGAGATTTGTTCAGTAATGAAACAAGTATTTATGAGTGAGTCATTCAATTTCATTTTCATTCATCTGATTTTTTTTATTTTTTTTATTATTCTTTCAAAATGATTAAACATTTTTAAATAGACGGCAACAATTACCATTTTGTCAGAACCTCTAGTAAATTACATGTTATTTTGTTTAATTGCCTGTTCAGAATCGTGATCTCTATTTGGAAAAAAAAATGTGATTCTCAATTTATCCATAATTGTGCAGCTCTAATGCAATGATAAAGTTTACAGTGGCTTCCTAAATTAATTAAAAACATAAAAAAGCAAAACACACCTGATGCAAATTCTTTGCTCTTCAATTTCTAAAATTAGAGTTAAAAAAAACCTTGCTGTATTTTTGTGTAGTTAATTAAAGGGGTGGTATAATGCCCTTTTCACAAGATGTAAAATGAACCTCTGATGTCCCAAGAGTGTGTATGTGAAGTTTTAGCTCAAAATACCCCACAGATATTTTTATATAGCATGTTAAAGTTGTCAAAGTGAGCAAAAACGCACCATTTTTGTGTCTGTCCCTTTAAATGCAAATGAGCTGCTGCTTCCGCACAGGGGGCGGAGCTTCAACAGCTCGCGTCCTTTTACCTCACACACACATGCACTGAAAATATAAAAAACTTTTAGCCTTTTATGTTCAAACTTCAAATGTTTGTTGTAGTCCTTAAAAAGCAATTTCTTTAAAAGAAAATATCTCTCTTTGCTTTGAACTTTGAGCGTCATGGCTTTGCAGATGTTGTTTATGTTCAAACAGCAACATTACACACTAAAGTTAGAAAACCCCTTTAAGAGAAGGTAGGCTACACTGCCATCTTGCTCCCAACAAAGTGTCTTGAACGCACCTGGCATCGTAAACACGACTTCCCAACTTGAAAATACGAACTTCCCCGGAGGATTTGAACGCACCATTCTTTCAGTCCATCGGTTGTTGATTGGATGGAGGCGATCTTATAATGCAAGCTTGCAATCGATTGTAAGAAAGGGGTGGAATTTAAGCAGACAAAATTAATGGAAAAGTCCAGCATACTTCACCAGAGAGAAGATTGAGTTATGATATTTTGATAAAAAAAAACTCAAAAATGCATACATGCATATTGAATTGTTAACAATAATGATTATTAAGATGCATTTAGAAAATAGATGGGTTCATTTCCATTTCAGGCCGACTTTAAGTAAGTCGGTGGTGATGCAGTATATGTGCGGGCTATTTTTAGGCCTGAGTTTGATAGAAGTGTGAGGAGGGAGAACTTCCAGTTCATGTGCTTTATTGACCACCACCATTAGTATTTCGCCTGGCTGAGGGGGCGTGACAAGAAATCAATGACACCAGCGCCATTAGCGCGAACCAAAGAAGTAGCATTACAATTTAACATGCAAACGTTTTTTAGCCGCTGGTTGTTAAGCACTCAGTGGGTGTGGAGAGGCAGTCAAGCTTGGCCTTCCCAGTCTACAGTAAGTGGCTGGGGCTCAGGGGAGAGTCGTAGACAGCTGAAGGGGGCACTTAACACACTGTGCCGCCGCTAACCTGAACAAAGATCAGACACGGCTGCAAAAGTGAGTTCATCCATGATCTCAAGCCCACATGGATGCAGCCACACACGTAGAAACGCTTTGTGCTTCCTCTTCCAGATTATGGCATTTTCACCCTACAACTGTAGAAGCAACCGGGGCTAGTTGTCACACTTTTTTCCCAACACTGTAAAAAATTATTTTCATGATTTGTTATCAAAGCATTTTTTCTTATGTTAAATCAACTTAGATCATTTATGTGGTTCAGATAACTTAATATTTTTAGTTTCTGTTGCTTAATCCAATCTCCTTCATTGTATTAACTTTTTTTTTTTACTTTACTAACTTTCATTTTAACCCTTTCATGCATAGTGGTCACTACAGTGGACAGCTATTAAAAAAGCATTTTCTTGAATTTGCTGGGGTTTGATGACATAGTTGCACATCAACCTCTTCAGTGGACCCTGGTGCATCATCCAATTCATTGCAACCAAGTGGCAAGCCGTTGTGTTTCGATTTTTTTCTCCCTCCAAACCAAGATGGCCAAGGGTCAGTCAGACATGCCAAGTTGCTCCGGAATATCCACCCATTCCTTCTATCCTAGGAGACTCTTGTAGGTAAAAAAAAATATTGCAGCATCAAGCAATATCTAATGAGTCCTATTAAATTTTCCAAGTGTTGATTTTAGATTGGGAGAAAAATCTGATAAATCATCTGTCCACTATAGTGGACCTCATGCATCAATGGCTATATTTCAACTACAATTCATACTTATACAGTGAATATTGTTTTTGAAAATACTTAATCTGCAGCAACTTTTTTTGACTGTAAATAAATGTATTTGCATTATTAGAATGTAATTTTCATTGACATCAAAAAAAGTTATGTGATTACATAATGTATGTGACTTGTAATGCATTACTTGTTAGATCAAAAAGTAATCTGATTTCATAATGCACGTTATTGTAATGTGTTTCTTTACTCATAACATCAAAAAGTAATCTGATTACATAATGCATGTTACTTGTAATGTGTTTCTTTACTCGTAACATCAAAAAGTAATCTGTTTATGTAATGCATGTTACTTGTAATACATTACTTGTAACATTAAAAAAATCTGATTACGTAATGCATGTTACTTGTAATGCGTTTCTTTACTTGTAACATCAAAAAGTAATCTGATTACGTAATACACATTACTTGTAATTAATTACTTTACTTGTTAGATCAAAAAGTAATCTGATTAGGTAATGCATGTTACTTGTAATACATTACTCGTAACATTAAAAAAAATCTGATTACGTAATGCATGTTACTTGTAACACATTACTTGTAACATCAAAAAAGTAAACTGAATGCGTTATGCATGTTACTTGTAATGTGTTACCCCCAACACTGATCATTTCAGATGAGATTGAAAAAAACGTATCACTAGGTTTTCTCAGAGGAGGGCTATGCTAGAAATGTGTCCATCTTGAACATGAATTATCAGCTAATAAGGGTAAATTGAGGGAGCATCTGAGTGGTTTCCACAGTTGTACCTTGACAGACTGTAGAAAATTCTGATGGAATCACGTCCTCATGTTCTGATATCAAAGATACGCGAAGTGCAACTTGTATGAAGTTCAATTGCCTTTGCAATATTTTGCATTTATATTTGTTGTATATATTTTAAAGTTTTCACATGATTTGATATCATTTTATTGATTAGTTTGTTAAATACACATACTTTATCTGTTTGATTATTGTATTAGGCTGTTTAATACAGTATCTCTTCAGTTTAAACCATAACCGCATGCTGTCCACTCAAGTGGACATCTGAAAATCTCTTTGAAAAAATGTATAAAAAAGAAAAAAATTCAAATCTTGTTTTTCATGCCCTAAGAACAATAAAAACACATAGGAGAAAATTCTGACTGAGGTTATCATAATTCATGCATGAAAGGGTTAAAGCAACCAGGTTACTTACTTAAACCAACAATAATTTTTTACTGTTTTTTTGAAAGTCAATTAATTAAGTCTTGACTACAAAAAGATGCAGAACATTTTCCATTATTTTAGAATATATTTCTTTGATAAGTCTTAGACTTTATTTCTATATTATTCAATCTAAGTATATTTATATTGTCCAATTTTTTAAGTATTTTTCATGATTTATTTTAATATTGTAAATGTATTTTCTTGCCTCAATTTGGCATTTAAGGGGTTGCACTATGTATGTGATTGGCATTTAAGGGCAAGTGTAAACTAATGTAAATATTTAAATATGTCAGCCTGCAGAGCATATGTTGAACTCTAGGGGGCGCCCTATATTCATTTTGATTCCTTGTGTCTGTCAGCTTGGTCTTGAATGTAGTAACCAAATGCAATTTGCGGGTTAATACGTTGAATAACATTCTTTTGGTCTGTGTAGTTTATTAATGTAGCTCTTACAAAGCATGACTAATCATTTGGCCATGACTTGGACAAAGGCTGGCTTAATGACTTAAGGACTTTCAAAGGCTTAGTGATTCTGTTTTATTAATTTATTTAATGTGGACATCCTGAAGCTTACCTTAATGGTTAATTGCCTAAAAGCTATGTGGGCGTTTATCACAAAAGTAGGAATTTCCACCCAAGCAAAAAAGTAATTATGCCCACATATGCTTTTGCCTTATTTGTCTTATTATGGTTCAAATATGTGTGCTTATGGATCTCCTGACATGCAGTCTATCATTTCTGACTGTGATGAAAGTCAGTTTAAGACAGCTGTAGCATGGAAGTGTTAAAATATCAAATTCCATACTGTCAAAACCGCAATTCATAATTGATGGAATGGCATCTCGCAAGATGGAGAAAACAAACTTTTTAGTGTTTGACAGATTTGGCGGTTACTACTTCAAGTTGCTTCATTTTAAGCATAAACAAATTAAAAACAAAACAAAAATCTGCCAATGCAGTACTGACACAAAACACGCTTAAATTCAACACGCAATATATGAAAACAAGTCTTAATATTTTAAGCAGTGTTTCTTCCCAAGAAAAATGTATCATGTTTCAAGGATTTTTAACTGGAAGACATGCCAAAAGAGACTAAGAGATTAAAACTCATTAGGGAATACATTTTTGCATTGCATCTGGTGGAAAACGTATGAAGTGCAAGTATGAGAAGAGACACATCTGTGTTTGTCTGCAGTCAGCTGAGACCTCACTAGTGACAGAGAACTTTCCTCTAACAGTGAAACAAACTGTTGCAGTCACACTACAGGCTCCCAAACCTGTGTTGACTATTGATCCATTTCTACAAGTAGTGCCATTTTCCACATACTGAAACTGAGGTTAATCACTATCATTTTATATTGGGTTACTGTGTAAACACATGGGAGAGTGTGGATGTCGAATGGTGTGCAAAACACTCTTCTTTATCACTTTGCAAGTCCACGTTTCTCCCCTTGACAACATCTGTCAGATTATCACAAGCACTCTCTTCCAGAATGTCATCTAGGTCGTTGTAGAAGGGATATGAATCTTTAATTTCACCAAGTTCACCACTTTGTCACATCTCTTGTATTTCTACTGTAACTTCCTAACGTTTGCATGATATTGCATCCTTCATGTTCTGAGAAGACAAAATGAAATCTTTTGTATGTGCTGAGGGCAGTTATCATTTTAAGTAGTCCTCTTTACAGCCATTGTAAGGGGTTTGTTGCAAGGATTTTTCCTTGACTGAAGATTTCAGCAACGGGTGGTGAGATCTTTGCTTTTACATTGCACAAATAAATAGGACCAAAAAAGGACTGGTTTCAATCAAAAACGGTTCATTTATGGGTGTAAAGTTGGTCTGAAACCACTTGGAGTGCCTTAGATGTTGAGTTGGCTAGCTTACAAATGTAATCACCAATATATTAAATAGAAATGGCATTTAAAGCAAATTGTTGTGCAATTAGAAACACAATTTAGTTTCCCTAAACACAATTTAGAGTAAAAAGTTTCCCTCTTTGTGTTCATTGTAACCAGAAGCTTTCAGGCTGTGAAATCTTCCACATCTCCAGGCATCTTTTATACACACCGTGGGTGGCACGGATGCGACTTGAGTGAATTGGTCATTGAAATGATGCAATTTTGTGCAAGAAAGTCTTAAAAGAAATAGCAGTGAATTTGAACTTCTGTAGAAAAAGTATGTGAACCCTTTGGATTGATCTGATCTTCAGCAAGAAAAAAACACTGAAACTCTTTCATGTTAATATCGAACATACCATAAACATTCGCAGTGCACATTGGATGTGAACCCTTGGATTTTATAACTGGTTGACCTTCTTCGGTAGCAGCCATAATCTCCACCACAAGATGTTAACTGTAATCTCACATCAGACCTGCACAACAGTCAGCGTCTTACAAAACTGTTTCAGTTCAGTGATATTCTTGCGATGTCTGGTGTAAATCATCCTTTTGAGACCATGCCAAAAACCTTTCAATCTCGCTGAGGTCAGGACTCTGACTAGGACACTCCAAAAAGCATTGAGGGCCCTATCTTGCACCCAGCGCAATTGACTTTGTACACTGACGCATGTATCATTCCTATTTTGCACCCGCGCAAAGCGGACTTTTCCCTCCAAAGACGCACGTCGGTTAACTAGCAAATACACTTGCGCTCCCCGGGGCGGTTCAGCGCAAAGAGGAGGCGTGTTCCGGCGCAAACGTTCCCTCATGCTATTTTGCAGGTTTAGAAACCAATTCCGCCAGTGACCAGGAAAAACCTAGTCTAAAGTCAGTGGCGCGTTGCGCATGTTATTCATGCTATTTTAAGGGCGCATGCTTGGCCATAATCAATGTAGCGTGTGCACAACGCGCATTACAATTTGATGCTCTCATCTACACAGAAGCAGCCGTTTTCATTTTTGCAAATCATACATTATTACTAAGAAAAATATTAGGTCTTGTAGGTCTTGATAAGCCTAGGGCTTCTACGTATCCCTTTTCGAACAGTGTGATTATTATGCAAAAAAAAAAAAAAAGGTTTTGTTTTTCTTGATTTTGTTTTATTTTTATTGATGGATATTTAATGTGTTGCTGTCTTTGGTTTAATTTATTTTTTAATTGTTCGAAATAAAGATTTCATTCATTTATTCATATTAATACACGAGGGAAATCATTGTTGTGTCCATGAAGATGTGAAAATAAAATAGGCATAAATCTAGCTTACACATTTAATCATACGCCCAAATTATCATACGCCTGTTTCACCGAAGCTAATTTGGGTGTGTTTGTTTCTCCATCCCCAGTGTCACTTCTCTGTGTTTTACGGCCGTGACGAGGACGTCGGTCTCCTTGGCTGTGAACCGCTCCTGGTGCGCGCCTGGCAAATCCGCCGTTATAATAGGAATCCGCTTAGAAAAAGCGCGCCCGCTCTTAAAGGGAATGTGAGATGTCGCTCGCTCTGATTGGTTTATTTCACGTTACGCCCAAACCACACCTATGAATAATGAAGCTACTTCAGACCAACCCCTTTTAGATTTGCGTCGGGCGCAAGAGTCATTTATCCCGCCGGGAAAATAGCAACAGCGCCAAGACCCGCCCACAAAGTTACTTGCGCTTTGCGCTTTGACACTTGCGTTTCAGAGCGTTAAAATAGGGCCCACTGTCTTCTTTTGATGTTGCTTTGTTGTGCCCTTTTTTCTCCTTTTATCTAAACAAATGTTGGTTTCTTCTGACAGCACAATATTTTGCTCTTATTTTTATTCGTTTGCTTCAAGTTACAAGGACACATTCATGAGGAATGTGTCCTTGTAACCTGAAGCAAACGAATAATGTGGAAAATCAGTTGAAAATCAACTGAGATGAGCTCAGTTGGTTTTCAACCTATTGATTCTCTTTTGCATCACAAACTCATTCAGCTACCTGTTGCTCTCACAGAAAATTTTAAAAGCCAGCTGCGACCTTTATCAACTAAAATGAGTTTAATTTTGTTTGAAATCAGTTGATAGATTAAAAGCCTGCACACCTCATTGCGCTTCAAACAAAAAAGGCCAATTAAACTCAACCAAATGGCCCTTGGTGCAAGTGCATCAATGGGTGGATATTCATGTTGTTCAGAATTGACCATCATGGGTATTATTAAAATAGTCAAACTGTAGGAAACTTTTATAAATTGAATAGATTTGCACGTCTTTCATCCTCATTCTGAGGCTTCAGACAGGAGTGACATCTGAGGAGCAGCGATAGCATGGATTACTTAGTAGTGGATTACTTAGTATATCAATGTATAAATGTATTCAAATGATGTCTACACGCAGCTCTTGCTGTCATTTTAAGTTATAGCAGAACTAATTCTAACAGTACAAGTGTGCTTTTTCAGCTCCAGATTTTCATGTTTTTTTCCCCAAATGGCAAAAATGCATTTTTAAATAGTTTTACATAAATATATAAGTTTTAGTTATTTATATATTCTCATATATATTTTGCATCTCTTATGTATTTTCTTGCCTCTTAATGTATATTTTGTGGTATATTTTGGCATTTGAAAATTTAAAGTGCTCCTGTTATGCCTTTAAAGGTCTCCAACAAAAGGTTTACATGCATACAAGGTAAAATTTGAAAAAAAATTTGAAGATTCTCGCCACGTCAGAAATAAAATACTTCCGTACTATATAGTATGCTAAAAACAGTACACCAAAAGAGAAGTATGTCCGAATTCGAAAAACAGTAGGCAAAAAGTCCCCGGATGACCTAATACTTGTGCCGAGATTCTGAAGTGTGAATATGATAGACACGTTGCTATCCCATGAGGCCACAGGAAGGGATTTATGAATGGAAATGAAGCAACGCAACTAACGCTGGTCATGCGTTGTCACATGACTATGGCTATGTCACATGATAATGACAACATGGCAGATGTAGTATATCCAAATTTCATTCATATGACACATAATAATACTAAGGGATTGACATTAATACCCCACAAATGCCGGTGGATTTCAGCAATGGCGTGTAACGCAGTTTCTCCTGCTAGCCACTTTGGAGGGTTAAATTATATATAAATCATATATATATATATATATATATATATTTTTTTTTTTTTGTCTTTTAAAATGGCATCTGAAATAATAAACTGCAATTTAGTGTTGTCAAAAATATTGATTTTGCAATACATATTGATACTAAAATATCCAAAATGCTTCCAATACTCATCTCCTGCAGAATAGATACACAATACCAGCTGCGATTTCTCACTGTGACATCTTGCTGGGCTTGAATTTCGGCGTGGGATTGCGTGTTTTGCGCATAATTTTACTCATTCCCGCAGATTTTGTGCTCACACCCGAAGTGTGCGCACATAAAGCCAATCTCACTATTAACTTGAGAACTTTTTTGCTGCTTATTGCACTTAAAGGTGCTGTCTGTAAGAATGACCTAGTGGTTGAAATCGGTACTGCAGTCAAATTCAAAATATCAGATATCGTTTTTCCCCCGCCCCCACCTCCTCAGACTAGACTCTGACGCGATTTGCCAGTTTGAGGACACGCAACAGGAGCGAGCACAATTGACTACGAAAACCGAGGAGACTTACAGACTGTAAGTTAATGAGTTGATTTATCCGTGTTTTAATATGCTCTCGTTCATAGAGATTTAAACTCTACATTTAAACAGTCAAACTAGCCACAGTGGCTGGTTAGCAAAAAAGTGAATGTCAAGCCCTGTTCATACTATAACATACTTTTTAACAGTCGCAAAGTAAATTCAAATTCAAATGTAGTACCTACAATTTCGGATGCAGCGTCAGTCTCTATAAACCCCTCCTTTCCGCGAGACTACTCTGCTCTGATTGGTCAGACAGCCCATTATTTTGTGATTGGTCTATAGTCAGAAACGAAACGCCTATTTCCATATCTAAATTTCAGCTCCAGAGGCTTTCTCAGCACTTATACACAGTGATACGAACAGTAACATATTCCTTAAGCTGTGCTTTTAACAATATATTTAGTATATATTTGAAATATGTTTTCCTAGTATATTTTCCAATGTATTTTTTCTCAAGGGATTGAATAGAATGTTTCTTGTTGTTACAGCATGTTATCATTCTTTCATACTTCATTGACCACATTCTTCTTTTAAGCTTGAAAACAAAATAACAGTCTGAAGTCATTGGTTTATTGAGATCATTAACAAGGGGATAAATAAATAAGTACATTCGTACATAAATAAAAGCAAAAACCTGTCTAAACTATTCAGCAGACTGCAGACTGAACAGACGAATCCCGAGAGAGAGCACATACCTCGCTCTGCGAAACAATAGCAAATGCTCAGAGGCATCAAACAGATGCTATTTGTATCACTGAACTCTTTTTATTCTATTAGATTTTTAGTATGCACACAAAACATACCTGCCTCTTCCTGACCGAGGCAATACTTCATTACTGCCCCTAAGTGAGTTTTAAAACTCTTTGGGGCACAATCTTAAGGGCCATGCATTTATTATTCCCTCTTGCATTGCCCATCAGCCATTTATCATATCTTAAACTTACTGACATGTTAATGTGCCCATTGCCTTATAGTCTGATTGTCTCGCTGTGTTGCAGTGTTGTCTATTTACTAAGCTGGAGTTATACCCAAGGAATTCAGTTTAGGCAGGATGCTCAGTCAGTGCCCTGTGGTGTTATTGAGTCTCGACCCATTTCCACACTTCAACAATACAGACTTTACAGGTGCAGCAAGAATTTACGCACAAGTATTTTTGCTGAACTACACAGGCAGAATTAAAGTGATAGCACATTGTTTGTGGTATTCGTGTATTGACACGAAAATCTAGTAATTTCACTATAAATGCTTGTAACTAAAGTCTACTGTGTTTCACAGTCAGCATATGACTTTCTAGCCTGGATGCCAGCCGAACTTAGCCCCGCCCACAACATTTGAGGTCGGGAAGTTCGGTCTGGACTTGATCTGTTGTGGAGCAACTATGCCGAACCAGAGCTGTTCGGACCAATCAAATTGTCAGGGCGGGCTTTATACGATGATGGACAGATGATCAGCAGTAACATAATCATTCATGTCACCAAAGAGCGCTTGGGTTGAGAATGGCTGGAGAATTGAGATGTGTAGATTCCGCCATCGCGTCTGTTATAGAAGAATTTGTTGATCGGAAAGATGAATGAAGAACATACTTCACTTACTCCGTTGCTCTGATTGGTTGTAGGTCTATCCAATTGAGTGCAGAGGCATTTTCTTTCCTGGTTCGGTTGAAATCACAGCCCAATGGAGCAGTATCAGACTCATATTCTGACTAGAATCTGAGTATGACGACGTCAGGCTAATGACTTTCTGCCCTGGGAAAAGCCAGGAAAACTACATCTTAACTCACATTTAGAAAAACAAGATGGATGGCGCTTGTCTCTTCAGAGGTGGGAAAACAAAGGTTTCTGTGACGTGCATAAAGATTTAAATGCAAAAGAAAAGGCATGGGAGTTGGCTGTTTGTGTGGCCCTGCGGCCCCGTGGAAAATGGTATGCTATCGGACCGAGGTGGGGTCCCACTTCCACTACCTCACATTGGGCCTCGTCCTATACTCGTGACGGTCTTGTGTGTGAATAGTAGGTTTTAATTTAAAATGTTGTGATATACCCTGAAAACATGGACACTACCAGTGGACTAGCCTACACAAAAATTCAGATACGCAGAATTAGAAACATATCTGTTTTATATCAATATTCTAATCAATATTTTCAAACAATGTAAGTTTCATAAGACTGTATATGAAAAACTACTCGATCAAAAGAGTTAACACAACTACAAGCCAAGTATACTTTGAATACTTAATTATACTTTTAAGTATATCTCGATCAAAAGATTGAGTACAAGTACAGGCCAAATATACTTGGACTTTTCACTCAGTGTCAAGTACACTTAAAGCGGTTGGTATAATGCCCTTTTCACAAGATGTAAAATAAGTCTCTGATGTCCCCAGAGTGTGTATGTGAAGTATTATCTCAAAATACCCCACAGACATTTTTATATAGCATGTTCAATTTATCACTTTTTGAGGGTGAGCAAAAACGCACCGTTTTTGTGTCTGTTCCTTTAAATGCAAATGAGCTGCTGCTCCCGGCACAGTGGGCGGAGCTACAAGAGCTTGTGTCCTTTTACCTCACACAGACATGCACTGAAAATCTCAATGTTTATGTTCAAACCGGAGTCAGACAATAATAGAGAGACTCAAGAAGAGGTGACAACATGTAGAAGCAACAGGACATTTCTGAATGGTTAGTTGGTTAGTTGATGAATTTATGTAGCTTATGTATAGTTATCTTCTAGTCATTGATTAGCAAATTCTGTCTTGATAATCTATAAATCGTGTTACGGGGGCGGGGTTTATGTAAATGTTAGGGTTTGTGATGTCACTAACCCAGGAGGAATGTCGTGTAGTCCCTACAAGACGTTTGTTGTAGTCCTTAAAAAATATCTTCCTTTGCTTTGAACTTTGAGCATCGTGGCTTTGCAGATGTTGTTTGTGCTCAAACAGCAACATTACACACTAACTAATGTTAGAAAAGTGAAATCATAATCAACCACCCCTTTAAGTGTAATTTTAAGTATATTTCTGAGAAGTACATAAAGTATATTTTTGAGAAGTATATAAAATGTAGACTGAAAGAGTATACTTTCTTATTTTTAGTTTAAAAGAAGTATGCTAATAGAACACTTGAATAAATTGTGACCAGACTGTGGGATTGCTTCAGATCAATCATTTTAGGAAGATCTCAGCTGTGCTGTAAGACAACCACTCTTATTTAATGGGCTGCTGATGTATGTGTACAATTGAAGCCTTGTTTCTCAGAACCTGAAGTGATTTTAGACTCACCAGGTTATGAAAAATATTTCTCCTTCCAACAGCGTGATTGCCCATTAAAGATGGGTTTGGTGCATTCGAACACAATCAGTTATTCATGACAGGATCTTCATTTCAAAGCTAATTGAATTCAGACTAAACCCACTGCTGAACTAAAAAAATCCCACTAGAGAATGATTGGTTGTCACTGTCTGTCATAAATCATGTGGACCAAAAAATACGTTATTAAGCTCTTTGGTAACAGAAGCAATGAACTGCAAAATTATATTGAGCTATTTTAGAGTTTCAAACATGAGACGCATAATTGGACTCATAAATTGGACGCAGCTGTTCCCAGCGCCACTGTATCAGGTTGTCGAGTTTCAGGGAAAGCAGAAAAGCATCTCTCAACGGTTCACGCATCTCTCGACGGTTCGGCGTAAAATCTCGGCACTCGAATCTCATTGTCTTGTGCCTCGACAGCTATTCTGAGATACCACTACATCTCTCTGTGTGCCTCGGAGGGCAGATATATGCAACTGAGAAAAGTAAACACAAAGTCTGTTTCATCCTTAGCAGACTTTTTTGTCTGCAAATTCGGTTAGAGAGTTTATATTGCGCACTGGTTTTCCCCAGAGGCGCAACTTTAGTTAGTTTCCCCTTAATATAAAAGCAAAGTCAGTCTTCGGATAGCTTTAAACATTTGCCTATTTTTTGCACTCTTGGAAGAAAAGATTATATATAGAATATTAAAGGTTTCTGTCAGGTGCTTCATATACAGTATAACTTTTTAGGGTTTCCTATCATGGGATCATATAATGGATTTAGTTTTAATGAATTAATTTAGCTTCAGATTTGATGTATTAAACAGTTCATAAACATACTTTTATGAGCAGAAAAAAAAATATGTCAAACATGAAAGTATTATGCAGACATTTAAGACATTTCTCCTTATATAGAACCTTTTTGGCATAATTTGTACCACAGTTTTTACATCAACGCAATGTTAATGGGTTAATTTACAAGCTATAAATGCCAGTTGGCCCATATCCTGGATTCACTTGAAAGTTCAAACCTTATTAACATATTGTCTAAATATAGTGATAATAAGCTGTTACCTTCCAGGTCACATTTAAAAGAGATTTGTAGCTCAAAACAGACCCTCTAGTGCACCGTCAGTGCCTGTTTAAGGTTATCAGAATCCCGTTATACCAACAAGAAAATAGGGAAAATATCCAGGGTTATTTGCATATACATGAAAGGATTTGAGAAGTAGGGCAAAAATCTGAAAATTTTAACATTGCTCCAGCATGTACCTTGGTTTTTGGTCTCTGTCAGCCCATCCAGATAATCCTAAAGCTTGATTGACAGTCCTCAAAGTATTTTGACAGCCGTTTGGTGACAGGACCGACGTGACTTTCGATCGACATTGAAAGTCCTTCAAACTTTCATAACTCGAATGTATTGGTCTACCTGCCCATGTAATTAAAAGCTGGAGGGTGAAAACAAATCAGACGTATTTGTATGTACATGCTGTTGATTTATGTTTTTTTCAAATTGCCTTCAAAATTATTAATAGGTGAAGAGCACTCACTCTTAAAAGCTTTGTGAGCAACAAATTAATCAATGCACCAGCTTATACATTAAAGGAGAACTCCGGTCAATTTTAACATTGAGCTAATTTTTTTGTAAATTTGGAGTGCTGTCAATACAGAGAACAACGACAAAAATCGGTGTTGCCTACACCGTGTTATCCTCTTTTTAAAATTTGCACCCTGTTGACTTCAATGGGGCAAGTTTTAAACCTGCTTTTAGCCTCTTACATTACATATTTACATCCTGTTTTCGGTCGAAGTCCATAGTAATCGATTGTCGAGTTCACACGCATAGGTTTAGTTACCTATGCGCGTGAACTCGACAATCGATTACTATGGACTTCGACCGAAAACAGGAAGAAAATACAGGTATGTGCGCTGGCTGAAATAACATCATTTTTATTACAGTTTTTCTCGATTGCTTAAACACATTTCTTGAAACTATGCCTCGTATTCTCAAAACTATAAAACCAAATCCATAACGTCTCACCCAATTCCCCAAACATCCTATTTTCAGGTTAAAATGAAGCTCTACAGTCAAAACCATTCACTCTTGCTGAAAAACCAAACTTTGCCCTCAAACAGGACACACAAGCCCTCAAAAACACACACACTACAACATAGTCTAAGACACTGGTGCAATAATTTCAAAACAACATTTCCAAAACTGGTAAGTTATGTTGCTTGTGGTTCCCCCATCACAAACCTTTTCACATGATGAACACAAAAGACACAACCAGTGGATACATTGGCACATTTTTATTATGACCGCCGCTAGTGTAGCTAGCGAAAGCGGTCATATAGGGATTGTCAAAGTTTTTTTTTTTTTTTTTTTTTCATCACCTTACTGAATTTTTCGTCAACGATACCAGGGACACCGAAGCACCGGGGAACATGAAATTTGGTGGGCATGTAGCCCCACTAGACTTCTAAGGAAAAATTTCGTTTGGTCCCCGGGGGCCACTCCCCCCCCCGCGCTGGGCCCCCCCAAACCCAAAAAAATTCAGTTTTTCCTAAATAACTACCTGAACCGTGGCACAGAGGATGAAGAAATTTTTATGGTATGTTGGTCTACTAGACTTTTAAGGAAAAATTTCGTATGGTCCCCGGGGGCCACTTCCCCCCCCCCCGCGCTGGGGCCCCCGTAAATTTTTCGCCAACGATACCAGGGACACCGAAACACCGGGGAACATGAAATTTGGTGGGCATGTAGCCCCACTAGACTTCTACGGAAAAATTTCGTTTGGTCCCCGGGGGCCACTGCCCCCCCGCGCTGGGCCCCCCTAAACCCAAAAAAATGCGTTTTTTCCTAAATAACTACCTGAACCGTGGCACCGAGGATGAAGAAATTTTTATGGTATGTTGGTCTAATAGACTTTTACGGAAAAATTTCGTTTGGTCCCCGGGGGCCACTCCCCCCCCCCGCGCTGGGGCCCCCGTAAATTTTTCGTCAACGATACCAGGGACACCGAAGCACCGGGGAACATGAAATTTGGTGGGCATGTAGCCCCACTAGACTTCTACGGAAAAATTTTGTTTGGTCCCCGGGGGCCACCCCCCCCCCCCGCGCTGGGCCCCCCCAAAACCAAAAAAATGCAGTTTTTCCTAAATAACTACCTGAACCGTGGCACCGAGGATGAAGAAATTTTCATGGTATGTTGGTCTACTAGACTTTTACGGAAAAATTTCGTTTGGTCCCCGGGGGCCACTCCCCCCCCCCCCCCGCGCTGGGGCCCCCGTAAATTTTTCGTCAACGATACCAGGGACACCGAAGCACCGGGGAACATGAAATTTGGTGGGCATGTAGCCCCACTACACTTCTACGGTAAAATTTTGTTTGGTCCCCGGGGGCCATTCCCCCCCCCGCGCTGGGCCCCCCCAAAACCAAAAAAATGCAGTTTTTCCTAAATAACTACCTGAACCGTGGCACCGAGGATGAAGAAATTTTTATGGTATGTTGGTCTACTAGACTTTTACGGAAAACTTTTGTTTGGTCCCCGGGGGCCACTTCCCCCCCTGCGCTGGGGCCCCCGTAAATTTTTCGTCAACGATACCAGGGACACCGAAACACCGGGGAACATGAAATTTGGTGGGCATGTAGCCCCACTAGACTTCTACGGAAAAAATTCGTTTGGTCCCCGGGGGCCACTCCCCCCCCGCGCTGGGCCGTCCCAAACCCCCAAAAAATGCAGTTTTTCCTAAATAACTACCTGAACCGTGGCACCGAGGATGAAGAAATTTTTATGGTATGTTGCTCTTAAGGGCCCACATCAACCTAGCCCATAATCACTCATTTGTGATTTGCGCCCCTCCCATAAAAAATGAAAATGCAATATTATTCTGCTTTAATCGCCCCTATCTTCAGTGGAGATGTTCAGAACTGCACCATATTTCATGTGTATGATTAACTTGACATCCTCTGGGGGTATCCTCTGCTAAGTTTCGTAGAATTTCATCCATGGGGGGGTATAAAATAAATTCATTTATGTGCACATTTAGTGACTGTACACTCATCGGCCTGTAGATGGTGCTGTTGAGCGAAGGGTTGCTGGTTTAGGATGATACTGTCACACACACACATGCAGGAATACAAACAAACGCAAGCATGCACACACACTGACTTCCACACGCACAGACACACACCCATACACACACATACAAATCCACATGCACAGACACACACAAACAAACACAAACGCGCACACACACACACACACACACACACACACACACACACAGAGAGAGACAGACATGCACATACTACTACTTTTTTTAGGTATATACATAAACACGCAATACAGCCAAATTACTCCACGTCATTTATTTTTGTGGAAAGCCAGTGCAGGCCTGAGCGGCGGTCATATTTTGTACCGTGATGCGGTACATCTAGTTCATACACAGAAAACACACACACACAAAAACATTTTTTTTTTCCTGTTTTACTCTTTTTTTTTACCTTTTTTTTTTACTCTCTCCTCTAATTTTTTTTTTATATTTACTTACAGTAAGATGTGTGTGACCAACATATGACAGTAAAAGAGCACACACAAACCATATTCTAATATGGAATTCGAGTTGTATTGGAATGGTAAAGAGTGTTGGGACGTAACAGGAGGGCCTCCACTCAAGGATACAATATGATGGACATGTCTAAGAATGTTCCACATATGGTTGAAATACCATCATTTGCCTAGAAAGATAACATTCTGGGAGTCAAGACTATAAAGGAGAAAGGATGCTCTCCCTTCACTGTCACACTCTGCAGCCACACTGTGTGACTGTACGACTGCTGGCCTTTTCTTGCAAGAAAATAAACCTCATCAAAGACTATTGGAAATGTTTGTCTCTTATTCAGTGATATAATTTTGTTTGCCACCACACCTCCCTGAAGGTTCTCGAGGCGACGGTAAAGTGACTCAAATTTGGCCTTACTCGTAGCCGAGCCTCCCTCATAGTCATAACATTGACAAAGACATGGGCAACTAGAGTGGCTTGAATTTCATCTGACACTGCTTGTCTTCTTGTCCTTGCCCTTCCTCCTCCTCCTCCTCATTCTTATCCCTCTTCCTTCATGTCTTTCTGGATCCATTGTTCCAAAACGCAATAAACTGATTTGGGCCCTTTTATCTATCTATTGAAGGTTCTGATTGATGTGTGTTAAATTTTGACTCTTAGTGTTTCCACCTGGGTAATTGTGTGCTAACTGAGCTGAAGCTGTGCTGACTTGAGTGAACAATTTTGAATGCTAGTGCTTTCTAAATGACAACATGGTCTAAGCAATGAGAAATTAAGGGATTTGTGTGTAGAGTTTTGCAGTGACAGTTCAACAAATTTGACTCATGTGTCAAAACAGGGAATAGTGTTTATAGTTTAGTGAAATGGGTGTGCTTTTTGATAAATGGCGTTATGGTTTTGAAATTTTAGTTCAAAAGCCTGGTTATAGTGTTTAAGCAATCGAGAAAAACTGTAATATCTTTCAAATCTACTGCAGTCAGATTCACCCGTGATCACTCTGAAGGAATCACTCACATGACCTGTGCACTTGTAATGACACATCAAGGATGTTAAGAGGCTAAAAGCTGGTTTAAAACTTGCCCCATTGAAGTCAACAGGGTGCAAATTTTAAAAAGAGGATAACATGGTGTAGGCAACACCGATTTTTGTCGTTGTTCTCTGTATTGACAGCACTCCAAATTTACAAAAAAATGAGCTCAATGTTAAAATTGACCAGAGTTCTCCTTTAACATCTGTTGGCAGATTCCTTGGCTTAAGCATTCATTCCAGATATAAAACTTTGCTGCGGTTTTAATTATTTTGTGGCCTTTGACCCATAATTACATAGTGAATTTAAATGGGACTAGATATTTCAGATGAGGGAAGCCAATTGACTTTTGTCGCTTCAAAGGCTTCCTGGTAACCATATATGAGAATTAATAATCAGATATCACTAAATTTTCATCTAAAATAATATTGAAAATATTTGTTTAACTGGAGAAAGAATGATCTTCTTGGGGCTTACTGCTTTATTTTACTGTGTAAAATAATATTATATAAAATAATATGTGAAATATAATATTTTACTTTCTGATCGTGTGCCAGCCCTTCATCAAAAGTTCCTTTTTTAGCATACAGCGCAACCCTTTTCTGATTTTGTATTGCGTAACATCAATACTTTCTACTTTGACTTCAGAAGTAAAGTTGTATTTAGCCAGTGTGGCAAATTGTTGACAAAACTTTAAATGTATTTGAGCTCTGCATGTATGAGGCAATTATTGAACCTTGCAATCTGTCGAAGCAACCGTTCCCGGCTTGCTGACGCACAACATGCAGACTATTTTCGACACATTCAATAAAAAGAGACGTATACATTTGTACTTCTCTCTCTGTCACTTGCTGTGTCTCTCTGTTTCAGTCAAAGCCAAAACTTTAGCATCCTGCATAATCTAATACCCTGTGTGGATTACGTGAGGTAAAAAGGGAATAAAATGCATAATAAAAATACATAATGATCAGTGTCGGGTGTAGTGCATTTCTAATGAATGTAATTGAATTACTTGTAAAAGTAAAGTAAGGGATTACTCCTAATTTTTCTGTCATTTAATTAGTTACAGTTACTGTGTTTAACATCAAAATTGAACATCTAATGTTAAAATGTGTTTTTAATGTAACCTTGCTTTAATTTGTTCAGTTCAAGAATAATTGATGCAATTTCATATTAATTATAAAAAATATATATATATTAAAAGAGCAGCTTTGTGTCTGTCCTTTTTGATGGATTTTTTAATTAACCATAACTAACATTTGTTTTTTAAATGCATTTGTCCCCTTTGACGAAAACTTGTGACTTTGGTTATGTGAGTAAAAATAACAAATATGGGAAATGAAACTAGACAGATGTCTAAACATGAAACCTTGTGGTTACCTAGTAACAAGAGGGCTTGTCTATGAAGAACCAATCAAATTGTAGGGAAATTATGTAAAGTTTCATGTCATTTTCACCCATTCTCCTTTTTTATAAAAACTGTTGTATTTGTGTTCACTCTGGGATTCTCAATGAAATTTGTCTGAGATCCTCTGGCCATGATGTATTCTTCTTTTTGGGGGAGATTCTTTGAGAACTGCTCGGGATCTCCTTCGGCCATGATTAAAGCATTTGAAGGACATTTGCTGAAGTCTGTTGGTTTATTATTGCTGCGCAGCAAGTCAGATAGGGGAGCAAGCTGGTTAGGGGAACAAGTTAGTTAGGTGACTCGACCGACGTCGACTGTAGACGTAAAAATTATTTAACGGGGACGTCGACTGTAGACGAGACCCAGAGAAACAAACGCTGACTGAAGACGTTTGGGGACGTCAATTGCAGACGAGACCCAGATAGACTAAACGTTGATTGTAGACAAGACCCAGATAGACTAAACGTTGATTGTAGACGAGACCCAGATAGACTAAACGTTGATTGTAGACGAGACCCAGATAGACTAAACGTTGATTGTAGACGAGACCCAGATAGACTAAACGTTGATTGTAGACGAGACCCAGATAGACTAAACGTTGATTGTAGACGAGACCCAGATAGACTAAACGTTGATTGTAGACGAGACCCAGATAGACTAAACGTTGATTGTAGACGAGACCCAGATAGACTAAACGTTGATTGTAGACAAGACCCAGATAGACTAAACGTTGATTGTAGACGAGACCCAGATAGACTAAACATCGGTTGTAGACGAGGCCCAGGTACATAGTTAGGTTTAGGGAAAAATCTACCACACCTTGTATTGTTCAACGGGTCGAGGTTGATAGAAAGCAATTAGTAATAAGTAATGCAATACTTTTTAGAGAGAGTAATGAGTACAGTAATATAATTACTGTAACATTTGCATGTGTAGATAATCCACCAAAAAGAGAGAACGAATGATCGAAGTACTTTTTTATAAACAGGAACCATATAACACTACACTTAGGAACAACGTTAATGCAAAACAATGCATTGAGGAGAACTAAGGGCTTAAATACATCAAGAGGCTAATCAACAGAACTATAGACAGGTGTGTAACATAATCAGAAACCATGGAAACAAACAAAGATTTGGAACACAGGCAAGCAGAAACAAAACAGAACCAAACCAAAACACAATGAAACTAAACATAATGGCGACAATTAAGATGTAATTAGTAGCTAGTAATTAATTACTTTTTTTAGAGTAACTGGTAAAGATATTATATTATATTACATTACATTACATTACAGATACATTTGATTATTAAAATTCTATACTATTTTGTGTAAATAAATTTAAAAATAAAAGTCTCTGTGTGGATTGTAATAGGTAGACAACCAAAAAATACAGGGTGGGCCATTTATATGGATACACCGTAATAACATGGGAATGGTTGGTGATATTAAAGTCCGGGTGGGCCATTCTCCCACTCTTCACACACTGATAGCAACACCGCAAGAGAAATGCCAGCACAGGCATCCAGTATCCGTAGTTACAGGTGCTGCACATCTCGTATCTTCACACCATAGACAATTGTCTTCAGATGACCCCAAAGATAAAAGTCTAAGGGGGTCAGATCGGGATACCTTGGGGGCCATTCAGTGTGTGAAGAGTGGGAGAACAGGGTTGCATTGACAATCCAACACAATGGGCAGCACATTGAACACATTTTATAAGTGGTCAGAAACTTGTAAATAACTCATGAACGAATAAAGTTACGTTGAAACCAAGCACAGCATTGTTTGTCTTGTGACATTACCAATAAGTTTGATGTGTCACATGGCCCTCTTCCTATTGAAAAAACAAAAGTTGTATCCAATATGGCCGACTTCTAAATGGCCACCATGGTCACCACCCATCTTGAGGAGTTTGCCCCCTCACATATACTAATGTGCCACAAACAGGACTTTAATATCACCAACCATTCCCATGTTATTATGGTGTATCCATATAAATGGCCCACCCTGTACTTAGTAAAAGGACTTTACAAGTATAAAAATGAAAAGCGATGGTATGTTCAGATAGTTTTTTTTTAATATTACATTAATAATTACATTATTTTACTTGACTGATAAATAACTTATACATTTGAATAAATATTCCAATTCAATAATATATTTGCAAAAAATATTGATAAAATGAAAATCAGTTGATTTAAATGTTACAAGTAAATTTATGCACCACAGCATTATAATGTACAGCATGAAAATGGATTTTCATTTTGAGATTTTGTATGCACCCTCTGCTACGTGTGAGTCTGTCAGTAAGCCGTCAGTGGATCAATACGTTTGGCCTTGAGCAGCCAACGTCACGCTGATAACTCTGCTAATATGACCATTTGAAATAGGAAGCAGCACAACGGGAGGCTTTCCAGAAATCCCTTTATAGTATGTCAGACTTATCGGTGCGGATGGCCTCCGGTCCGGTCTACCTGAAAACACGTCATTATCTACACCAAAAAACACGCTGCTCAAATGAAAACTGAGAAGTCTGGGGAAAATTGAGATGTTGTTTAGCTTTACATGTGCAAGCTAACACATTTCCTTTGGTTATGGTGAAAGCTATAATGATACATTTTATGGTAGACTGATATTGCATCTCTTGGGTTTTATGTGTAGCTTATAGTTTTGAAAAACAATCTTGTACTATGCTATTAGTTGGGAGGGCACGCTGCCTTTATTTCTAGTAGTTTCAAGTTCATAGGGGTAAAATATAGTCTGTTTCCGTAGGCGTACTTTAGGAAGGGTCTAAATTAAAGTCTTGATTGACAGTCTGAACACTGTAATCTACATTGGCATTTACTGCAGACAAAATCAGAAGACATTATAGGAGCTTTAAAGACGTATCAGGTCTCAATTGCAGTGTTGGGGATCAAGTAGTGCACACAATAACTAGCTCTGCAATTATCCTGCTTTTACCAGACTGTGTCACTTTTTGGTTTTTAATATAGCATTACATTGCATACGCAACCTTTTTTCTTAAATGTTTGTGACCTGTGAAGAACTGCTATGGAAGCCTGTTCACACCTAAAAAATTAAAATTAAAAGGTAATTGCGACCCTATATCTAAAATGTATGACTTTATATCTCATAACTGTGAATATTTTTCCTATAATATGAAAATATGTTTTGCCTTGGCAACTAACTGAAATTAAGTTGACATACTCAAATTGCTAAAACTGAAATATTTTTTTTTAAAGCTAAGTAGAAATATAAAAAAAATCACAAAAGCACATTACTAAATCTTAAGCTAAAATGAAAATGAAAACTGGAAAATATAAAAAAAAATTAAAATATTAATAAATACTATAAATAATACTAAAATAACAATGATCTAACTGAAAACTGCCCTCTCTCACTCTTTTACATAATGATGAAAGATAATTTTGGATGCTTTATGAAATCAAAAATGATCCATTAAAAAAAGTAATGTTTGTTACTTATATTTTTAATTTACTTACATAAGGTTTGTGTAAATCGATTATAGATTTAATGCTGATATTCTTTTTTAATCAGTGTTATTTTGGTACTATTATATATTTTAATTATTTTATTAATTTTGTAATGTGCTTTTGTCATTTTTATTAGTTTTTTTTTTAATATTTTCGTTTCCATTCATTTTTTTCCAGGTTTTTATTTTATTTTAGTACTTTAACCTAAACTTACTTTATTTTATTTCAACATATTTCTCATCAAAGTTTAAGTTTTGCAACTCATATTTAAAATTTCTTTAATTTATTTCATATTTTTTTATAATTAATCTATTTTTAATTCAGATAACAATAACAACTGATGATTGAAGTATCCCTTAAGTATAGCTTCAGTGTACTTTTGTTAGTAAAGTAGTAAAAACTACTATTTGCAAAAACTACTTTTTTTAAATTTGACTTTAAATTGAGAAGTTTAGCAAGCTACAGTTACAGTAACTATCCCAATTCTGCTTTACTGTTAAGTTTAGTTCTCACTCATAAAGAGACATAAGCCGAAGAACTCGAGCAATTTACACACAGCCCAATATTTTTCTGTCAAGCTTGTGTGCTTGCGTGCCGTTTGAATACTGATATATGCCATGCTGATATGGCATACGGAAAACAGGTGAAGAGGGATAGGCAGCCAAAGCCTCCCGCATATATCCTGATTGCATCCGTCCTGCTTCTGTCCTCTAATTAACTTGCAAAATGAACATTTTCTTTGTTTCCCACCTAGTCGTCACTGTCTGTTTGAGCATGCTATTATACTTCCACCATAAAATGGATGATAGCCCACTGTGAAAAGTGATTGACAGATTGATCAGGATGCGCACGCAACTGTAATATTTCATGAATATATTAATATTATATTAAACGTAGCATTTTTTCTCATGTAATATTTTTCCCATTATAATATTTGGAATTATAATCAAATTTGAATTAGTCTTTTAATATATTAACATATTTTATTTTGCTTTTTATGCATTTGTGGTGAGTCTTTCTGAAGGTGGCATTGTTACACTAGTAGATAGTGACAAGTATTAAATATATGCATAAATAAATAAATGCTACATTTGAGTATAATATTAATATACTCATGAAATATGATCATCATTTTATTTATAATATGATGCAATGTTTAAAATATGATGATAATATTTAAATGAATATCTCGGTGGGGCCGAGAGCCTTGGGAACAGAACGATCTCAGAACTGGTCTCAAGTCTCACAGAGGAGCTTCGGAAGGATAAAAGGAGGAGTGACGACAGTGAAGGATGAGAGAGGACCAGGCCTGGGACATTTATGTTGTGTTTAATTATCTTTACTTTTGTTTTGTGTAGTTTTTTTATTTTGTCATTAAAGTTACATTGATCTTTTGCTGGTTCCCGCCTCCTTCTTCCCTGAGCCTTTAAACCTGGTTACAAATAGATTAATAATATATTAAAATGTATAGCATATTTAATACTTTGCCCATTAGGCTATAATATTTTTATTTTAATCAAGATTTAATCACTTTTTAATGTATTAACATTATATTATATATTTATGCATTTGAGTTGTTTGTGACAAGTGATCATCTTTATGTCAATAAATCATTGATTCAACTGATTCACTTTTAGGAACGAAACAACGGCTGCATCCAAAATCGCAGTAGGCGAAAAACAGTATGTAACTAAAGATGTCCGAATTCACAGTACTCATTAAAGAGTAGGCAAAAAGTACCCGGATGACCTACTATTCCCGGCGAGATTCTGAAGTGTGCATACGATGAACACTTTACTATCCCATGAGGCCACGGGAGAGCATTTGTGAATTGACGTGAAGCGACGCAACTGACGCTGGTAGGTCACATGATAATGACAATATGGCGAATGTAGTGCGTCCAGATTACATTCATACTACACACATTCATATATATATTTTTTAGAGGTTAATAAGTATTTACTTATGCAAAATAAGTACCTACTCAAGAGAGTATGCGATTTCAGACGCAGCCCATGTGTTTTTATGAGCGAATCATTTGAGTCATTCACTCAAACGATTTGTTCAAACATGCTGACTCGCTCAGAAACTAAACAAGTGACCGTCTATATAAGTGAATCATTTACTCAACTGATTTATTAACAGATTAACTTGTATAAAAGTCATTTTGCTAATAAGCGTTATAAATGTACAGTGTTATTGTGATATAATATTTCATTAATACGAATTTTTTGCACTTATCTAAGTTTATATTTTGTCCATTATAATAAACTACTAAATTTTCACAAGTGCTCTCAGACGTTTTGCCCCCCCCCCCCCCCCCCCCCCCACTATATTGAATATTCACATCAGTTCTAAATTATATAGAAAATATAATTGTATTATCTTAATTAATGCAACAACAAGTCATAAAGACAAATTTGGGTCGGGGGCATTTTAGACGACTGCAGTAGATCAGAGCTGAAGTGCTGCCATAAGAGATTCTTATGCCAGTCAGAGCAGACTCATTAATTCATGGGAGCGAAACAAGGGAGCGTTACATGCCCGTCGGGGCATTCAGTTTCACTTTACAACTGCCAACTGGCTTACTAATGTTTATCATGGATTTCCTGGCTGTTAATCTAAGTCTTGATGTTGTGTGGAGTAATTGGCAGACCTCAGCTGACAGGTGGGCAGAAGGAGACGCAAAGAACTAAAAATGTGTCTGAATCCTACACCCTTGCGTCCTCCAAAATGTTTAAAATTAATTGTTGCCGGAAGGCACGAGCAGTCACATGAAAGTCCTTTCGAAAGACTCCTACAGACAGTTCAAGTTCAAGTGGTTTGCAGCTGCTATTAAACAAAATTCCACAGCCTCTTGGTTTTGACAAAATGTGATGTAAAAGGCCTTGGGTTGTATATAGAAAGACAGACGGAGAGAGAAACAACCGGGGGCATTTATTCTCTCAGATTTCTGAGAAATGAACTTTAAAAGACAGTAAACAGATCAATACTTTTCTTAATGATTCGAAAACCTTCACATTGGTGACACTGAAAACGTTATTCATTTTTCAGAAAGATTTAATTTTACCACCAAGTTGCCATTGTTGTCATTTATTTTGAATCCATCCTTGCTTAAAGCTTTAATTTTTATTTTATTTTATTTTTTAAATCTTACTGGCCACAAACTTTTGAATGGTTCAGTAGTGTGTATGCAGTTTAAATATAGCAAAAATGGCTGATTATTAGCCCATATCTCGCGTGGCTGGTTTAAAACACAGACATTTAAAAAAATGGGAAATATAGTATCTTGATTTAAAAGGAGATGTAACATGAACATGGACATCACACTTCCAACTGAGAGAAATTTAATTTATGCAAATATTGAAATTGAAAAATTATTTGTAAAACTGCAGAGCGACATAATTCAATTCCTGTAATGTACAAAAAACAAGTAATAAAAACTCAGTGAGTGTTTTAGCGCAATTTTCTCACGTCATGGAATCACAACACTAAGAGATAGTAAATCTTTTCCTGGATTTTTTTTGTGCGTTCCCGAGATTAGACCTTCCTTAACATAATGCCGAAAACCCGAAGTCTCTAGGTGGTCTGGTTGAGGAGTAGATAGAAGTGCAAGATTGGTGCGCACAGACAGAACAGAAATCATGAGTTAACAATCGCAATTTTGTCCGGTGGAAAATTGCGCTAAAAATGCTCATAATATAGCCTAAGTCTGTTAATATGTGATAAAGTGCAGGTGCGGCATTAAAGGAGAACTTGGTAACTTTTTTAACTTAATAAAACTGTCTAGAATTCATTTGGATGGTTAAACAACCTGTTCTGGTGATATTGGTGACTTTCCCCGCTCCCCCCAGCGTTCCCAGGCGGAAAACCAACCTTGCAACTTGGGGACTACCGTCCCGGCAAGATAGAAATTGGAAGTCTCGTGAGAAGCGAGAACGAGAACGAGCGCGAAACACAAATTGCTTTACGGCAATTCGACATAAACACGCATGTATGATGTATTACCAGATTACCCACCTCGGTAGACATAGCTCCACACGATACAGTTGGCTTGCTCCGATCAAAACAAACGCACATGAGCAGCGGTAGAGAGGGGGAGGAGGCCGGCGCAAATGAGTTTTTTACGACCGTGTTGTGAAATATACCCCCCCCCCCCCCCACAGCTGTAGGGGGAGCTCGTGGGGAAAACATGCGACAACAAAAGGAAAAATCAGCGAAGAAGTGACTAGAGTTTGCTAGAGTTGCCGAGTTCTCCTTTAAATTGAATTTCACTCAATGCGTTTTCTAAATACGTGTTATTGATCTCATCCAATAATCCGTTTCATTCGGATATATACGTCACGATACAGAAAAAAAAGATCTGTCCCTACTTCCATTCCATAGCGAATTTTTAAGCGAACATACAACAAATTCTTGCAGTAAAGCTGCATGTATATAGGCCAAAAAAACTATTAAGCAAAGTTTAGATCTTAGATCAATGTCCCAGGCAGCAATATTTGTCAAAGCCTTGCATTTGGTTTTAAAATGTATAGTGCAACAATGCCAGAGCAAAATTAGCATTAAAGGGATAGTTTACCCGATAGTTTGTCATCATTTACTGACCCTCAAGTTGTTCCAAACCTGTATGAGTTTCTTTCTTCTGTTGAACACAAAAGAAAATATTTTACAGAATGATGGTAACTGGACAGTTGACAGTAGCCACTGACTTCCATAGTATTTATTTATCCTATGGAAGTCAATGGCTACAGTCAAATGTTTGATTACCAACATTCTTCAGAATATCTTCTTTCGTGTTCAAATAACTCATACAGGGTTGGAACCACTTTAGGGTGAGTAAATGATGACAGAACCTCAACAAAGTCCCAAACACCAACTTTCTTTGGTCAAAGCAAATGCTTTATAGTCCTAAACTGTCTTCAGATGCTTTAGAAAGCCTAACGGTGGGCATGTTTGTCATTGAAGAGAATGAATCAATATTAAATGATGTTTGTTTCCACTGTGTACTTTTTTTCCTGAAAGCTCTAGCTCAGCAGTATACTTTTCAAGTCAATTCAAGTCATTTTATCCCCCCTGTCGCACAAGACTGTGTTAGGTGAACTTCAAAGGCACATCTCACCGGGAAAGGGACATGGCTGAAGTGCATCATGCCTGCTCCATCGCTAATCGTTGCCAGCGGATTCAATTTGCACCCGTTCGGCTGGAGAGACATCCTCATCCTCGACGCTGCCCTCTGGGAGCTCGCCTGCAATCTCTTAAGAGGGCTGTCAAGGACAAGGCACTAGATTACAATAGCAATCATCACTTTCACATAGGTACATGTGCACATACATCTGGCGAATTACACCACACGTCCGCGCGCCAATTTCTCTTGCTAATGCAATCAACGTGCTATTCCATTGTGTTCACCGGAGACGAGATGCCATTTACTCAGCAAACATGAATGACAGCTTGTTGGCACTCTCAGTTTCATTGTGCCATTGGAATCCATTATCTGTCATAACCCCTGTATTTTTTAGGGGTTTGTGCGTATGGATCCGATGGGGGGTTGGACGGTTCCCCACGGGACTGACCTGCAGGGAGTCCGTGTGCTGCTTTTGATAAATTGCTATGTGTTTGATCCACAGGCTTCCTGACAGCTGCTGATTAAGTATCGAGGGGTAAGGAGGCAATGGGCAAACTCAGTTGCGACGTAAAGACTCCCATTTAATCAGGGCGTAATTAAAATATTCTGTCTGCATCCATCCCGAGTTTCAAAGCAAACCACCTTTAGGCGCTACGAAAAGGTTAACTGCCACCGCTTACGTCCTGCCAAAGTGACGAGGAAGGGATTTGGTCTGTCAGCATTGTTTTTTTGAGGCCCTGAAACCCCATAGGCGTTGCCCTGGGTCAGAGGCTCAGGCACCATTAAGGAAATGAATGCAGCTCTGTTGTTGTTGCTTTTTTTTTTTCATCCTTTTTGCTCTAATCTTCTCTTCTTTGCCAAGCATCCATCCAGACGCACACATCTCTGCCCACTTTTCCTCTCCCCAGAGATCTGCTGTTCTCTCCAACCCACCTTTAACTTTCCCTTTCTTCTTCCTCACCCTGGCTTTTCATGTTTCTTATAAATCCGTATCGAAAACTAACACATATAGATAGATAGATAGATAGATAGATAGATAGATAGATAGATAGATAGATAGATAGATAGATAGATAGATAGATAGATAGATAGATAGATAGATAGATAGATAGATAGATAGATAGATAGATAGAACAAAATATTTGCTTTAATCATATAAGGTATAAGTGTAAATAACTTTTAGTGTAGTGAATGCTACACTCATCACCTAAATTTTAATGCTAACCCCCAAATTTCCAACATAGAAACATTCAACACTAACAAGTTTCCAAATCTCTTACTCATAAACCCATCTAATAACACTTAATTTCACCCTTTAATCTCCCCATCAAGTTGCATGCAAAGCATGCTGGGAACTGGCAATGTCCTGCCAATGAAAGTTTATGCCAATGAAAAATGCCCATATAGTCCCATTGATTGAGTAGGATTTAATCCATTTAGAATAAATTAAAATGGATTGCACGTAATGTTCCAAAAAAAAAAAAAAAAGCTAAATTTATGAAGTAAATTGAACAAGTAGCAACATTTTTAGAGTTTGAAAACATCATCTCAACCATTGCTATTCCACTTTTTGTGCTAAATCAGCTGCATTTCCGAGTAAATGGGAACACGTATTGGTCTTTGCCAAGTGACCATTTATCAATACAGTATAATATGAAACAGAAATATTATTCCATTTGAGTTTTTCTTCTTCTTCCATAGACCATTAAGGCTACAGTGGTGCTACTTTCCGTGCCTGCAGGAGAAATGACAGTCCTACACTTTCCTTTTTTTATGATGTAACTTGTCTTTAATGGCTGGTAAAATGCCTAGACTGAATGACACTGTAATGTCAGAACAATTTCAGTTTTCTCTATTTTCATTCCTTTGTCACTAGTAGAACATTAACCATTTCATTTGGTTTTCACACACTTTTTTCTCATATTTTTCCCCAAGGACTTTTTTTTTTCATAACGTATTTCTGCCCGGACAGCATCATTAATCTATTCAATTAATGCGCTCATTTAAGGCCTCAGGAAATTGAAATTATGTTCTTTATCAAGCATGGAGATAATCTATCACTATGTTTGTTTGTGTGATGTTAGCTGTGGTATTCTAGATTGCGGCCTACATTTACGCACATCATGAATCATCTGACAGACACAATTTAGGACATTCTGAGCATTCTGGGCCATGCATAATTCATTAATGATTCACTGTGATAAAATATTAACAACTCATTGACTGAAAACATCTTTTCATATATTGATCAATTGCTACAGAGTGGATGTACACCAGAAAAGCAAATCTTCTAAAGATGACCTTTCTAAAATATAATTTCTAAAACAGCCCTAACCCTTACCACTCTGTATATAGAAGAGCGTATTTTCTCAATAGATTTAAGCTATGAGTAGTATACACATTAAAAATCAAGATCTCTAAGGGCTGATTCACTCATAACGTGATTTTGTGTTTCTATTTAAAAACTCTAGGTAGTGAAATTAAAAAAAAACGCAACATCTAGAGGCACATTTTTTAAAAGTTTCAAAACTTTTGCAAATTTGTGCATTTGCACTCAATAGGATGCAAAAGAGTCTGAGAGTTTTGCCACTGATTTCCGACACAGAATAAAAATTAAAAAAGTAATTGCGACTTTTAATCTCACAATTCTGACTTTTTTTCTCAGAATTGATTGATATAAACTTGCAATTGCGAGAAATAAAGTCAGAATTACAAGATATAATTTGAAATTCTGATTTTATTTCTCGCAATTCTGACATAATAACTAACAATTGTGAGTTTATGCCCCAATTGCAAGAAAAAGAGTCAGAATAGCAAGAAAAAAGTCAGAATTGTGAGTTTATTTCTTGCAATTCTGCATGTTATAAGTTATAATTATCCATTTTTACAAGATTAACTATTTTTAACTTGAATGGCAAGATTTTATAATGTTGTGTCATTCGCAAGATATGAAACGCAAGCACAGTAGTAAAACACGTCCTTCTAGCGCATTTTTATATAGAAAACCAATGGAAATGCAGTGCAGTGGAATGCAAAAACTCTTTCTGTGTGAATGATACCAAGCTTCAAAAAGGACATAAAAGTATCATGAAAGCATCCATATGTCATGTGCACTAGGTGCGTTCGCGCCATGTCATAATTACCGTGATTACGAGTTTTCAACTTGTAAAAAGCATTCACATCCTCGTAGAGTTCGTATTTACAACTTGTATTTTCTTCTTGTACCTCATGACCGCTGCAGATTCATTTAGACGCATAATTCCCAGCTCCGAGTAGAACGTCATTTGTTGTCATCTCAAAATTACGGTAATTACGACATGGCGTGAATGCAGCATTCCAAGTCTTCGGAAGTCTGATGATAACTTGACATCACATGACTTGTGTGATAAACAGACCAAAGCCCCTTTCACACAGAGATTCTGGAAAATACACGGATAAAGTGACCCGGGATTTCACCCGGGTTCATTTGATTTTGGTTCATTCACACTGCCAGTGATTTTCCGGAATCAGAGAAGTGCGTTCACACACAACCCTTAAATATCCCGTAAAGACACGTGACATTGATGTGACATGTAATGTCTCAGCAGCGTCTTAAGTTTGCGATTTCTCTCTCGAGAAACCACGCTTGTGCATTTTTTTCTCTGATTCGATCATAAACGTGCGCATTACGTACCGTTTCACAGCTGGCGAACGATTCCGGCTTCAGCGTCATCACTACGACACGGCATTATTACAGCTTTTGTTCACACAGCGCATGTTCCGGTACTGAACACAGCAATGTTACTAGGTCCCCAACCCGGCATCGATGCCGGCATCAATCCCGGGTCGTGTTTGCGTTCACACAGAAGGCGTTCTGGCAATTTGCCGGGATCATCGCGCTGTGTGAAAGGGGCTCAAGTGAACTTTAGTGGCCTGTTTTGAACCTTTCAGTCCCTGTTGAGCATCCAGCACATTCTTCAAAATATCTTCTATTGTGTTCTACTGAAGAGGGGTCATGCTGTTTTGTAGTGACATGAGGTGAGTAAAAAAATAACAGAATTTTCACTTTTGGGTGAACTTTTCCTTTAAAAGACAATCAAAAGCAAGTTAAAATAATTTATTCCACAGAGAAACCTCTGGCTCTGGACTTTGGAAACACAATGCAGCAATCATTTGCACCATCAGGAGAGAAAAACATTAAATGAAGGGGTCTCAGGTACGTCCTACGTCTTCACAACTTAGATTAGCATTAGATTACAGAGCTGAGCACCAGGACAAAGCTTACTGAAATAGTCATTTGTTTTAGAGGTCAAAGAGGAGATACAAATTTAAGACACTTTGATTTCAGGCAAACACAGAACAGACTCATTAATCTAAATGAACAGCCTTTAACCTTCATTTTTGTACTTTGAGATTGAAAAGATAAGATAATTGGGAATGAGATGGGTGGATTTTCAGACGTATAGGTCAAAGAGCATCCGGCACTCAATTGGACGTTCATACAAGCTCAGTAAATTAAACTTGGGGGGTCGTGCTGTCTTGGCCATGCCTGATCAAATATATGGAAATGCATTCGCCTGACAGCTCAAGCTTCTGCTTTTACTTGGATCTTCTAGGCATCCATGGCCGAGATGTAATTTCCTAACTTTTCCACTTATTTTCAGCACAGAATTTTGTATGATATAAGACTGCAGGGATTTAGCAGGAAAATGTGAAATATGATATGGGGGGGGGGGTGGAATCAGTTTTCAATTGGTGGCCAAACCAAATAAAAAAAAATGTGATGTGAGCGCTCCGCATCTTTTTCATATTCTGATGGCAACACTCTATCAACACCAATTATTTTCCCATTGTTTGCATTGGAACAGCTGAGGATAATGAGAAGCAGTTGAGCAGGCAACTTCAGATAAATACACATGTTAACGTGTACTCTCCAGCCATGGTTTATTAATATCTTGTTTGTCTCATTAAAAAATTATGAAGTTGCTTCATCCTCAACAAACATGAATAACTATTGCTCTGTATTCAGGCTGCGAATCCATTCAAACTTTTAAAGGGGTCATCGGATGCAAAATTCACTTTTATATGGTGTTTGCATATAAATGTGTCTTTGCAGTGTGTGGACACAACCACCATACAATGAAAAAATCCTCAAAATTCCTCTAAAAGTCTAAACACACTCAATAATCAGGCGTTTGGATTTTCTGAGCACTATGATGTCATAATGCTCATGCTCCGCCCACGACCACTGACGGACTGTCCCGTATTAGCATATTACTACCCTCAGCCATTCAACACCCCCCATGGAAGAGAGGGGTGGGGTGAGCAGTTGCTCATTATCATTTAATAAGACATGCACCGAAACAGCTCACTGTGAACAAAGCTGTTTATGAGGAGGTAAAAAGAGTGTTGTTTCACACAACCTTTGAGGAATTTTAACCAAAGTGTATTACAAACTTTACATGAAGACCCTAAAGAATCATACCAACTTGTGGAAAATGGGCACCCCTTTCATTGAACATGATACTTGCAAATTAAACATAGGCTATATATCTATACTGGCTGTGAAAAGACCCCCAAAATTAATACAATTTTGAAGACATTGCATTATTGTGGCATGCAAAAACATTGAGTACACATTTAAAAAGTCTATTACGTCCATTTCACTGGCATACATACAGCCTCCAATTTTTAAGTTTTGGTCTATTTCTTACTCAAAGCCAAACAAGCGTGCAGCCATCTTTCAAATTTTGTAGAATTTAGACATATTTTTATGTCAAAGAGTAATCTGGTGAAGTGGATTTACTTATAGAGTTAACAAAAGTTATCATGAGCATTGTAGTATTTGAATCGGATGTCATAACAAACGTCAGGAGACTGGGAAGATTTTAAAACGAGCGGTTCATTCATAAATCTGTAAGATCTTACCTTCATACTGTGGAAATATATACTGTGGAAATATAAACCGATATATATTTTAAAAAAATGGCGCAGCACTGAAAAGGGGTGGGGCTACATAAGGTCTATAGATTTAGTTGGAAATTGGTTCCATAATGATTAACAGTTCTTGTAAGTGCATTCTTCCACCAGAACACAGTTGTAAAATACTCTGAAAGTCTTACCTGCATTACTATTCAGTACAAAACATACAGCTCGACCAGTGAAGTCTGATTCTCGAGCAAAGGGCTCAAATTTAGCTGTTTTTTGGTGAATCAAAAACATACAGCCTGACCAGTGAAGTCAGACTTCCTGGTCATTATTAGTTTCTATATTTACTTATTAGTTCCTCACCTGTTCGTAGTTCTGTTGATTACGCTGTCTGTGTATTTAAACCCTTAGGGGCGGTTTACACAACATAGTTTTCAACTAAAAACAACCGTTCATTACACAACAACAGCGTTTTGAGGGCCTGAAAATGCAGGTTTTTGAAAACGATACTGCTATTGTCTCTGTTAGGGATGTTAACCGATGACCGTTTGACCGATGGTTGACCGTATCAACGTTAACCGATCAAAGTTGTCGGTAGTCGTTAAAAAAAAAAAATAGTTATCTCTAAGTTAGGCTATTATAGACAGTGGACTAAACGCTTCTACAGTTAGCCATCTCATTCCAAGATCTTTTTGTGTGAAGTGAACAAATCCCTCACACTCAATTTTTCATAACTCGCCTGTTTGTACTTAATAAACCAATAAAAACATTTGGCGCGAGGTCACAGCGTTTGGGTTCGCGCGCTCACAAGTTTTGCGAAAAGTAAAGGCTACAGGCTAAAACACTCGAGGTTAAAGCAGAGTCTCTTCAGAGCTGTCATTTTCTTAAATGAGCTTCTAACGCTAGACAAACATCTTTATTTTAAACGCGATCACCTTGTACCCAAACCATTTCGAAACTAAGGAGCCATTTGTCCTCCGATTACATACAAGCTCCTCGGCGCCGCGTTTGCGGGACTCATGTTTCGCCATGTGTTTCACGCTGTAGGGGATTTAAAAAAAGTGACGTGAGTGTGTGTGTGTGTGTGTGTGTGTGTGAGTGCCGGGAGGCAGAGCGGCAGAGAGATGCGATGCGACAGAGTTGCGAAATTGCAGGCGCGTCTCGAAATGGCTGTTATTTCAAATAGCGTAGCATATTTTAAACTAATCGGTTAACCGGTTTCAACCGGCTAATGAGGCTCGGTGGTCGGTTAAGAAAATTTTTAGTTTTCGCCATCCCTAGTCTCTGTGTAAACAACAAAAACGTGAATTTGTGAAAACGGTGATGTCATGCACGTGCGTATAACTTGCTCAATTAGTTGATCAGATCTTTACTTGTTCAGAATCGTTACATTCTTTATGTTTCCCATTTATAGGCTTCGTATGGTATTTTCTTTTGAAGAGTGAAAGCTTTAAAGGCACAATGTTTTGCAGTTTTCGTTTTTTCTCAAACAGCGACCCCTAGAGTCGCTGTGGAGTACTTGTATTTAACGTTACTGTCGTAAATGCCACTCACGCAGAGCCGTCTCCGCACTCTTCCGATCGCGCTTTCTTAGTTTTCTTCGTCGACTCTGCCATGATTCACATCTGAAATGCGTGCTTCCATAGAGGGTGCTTCATATGTTGTTGATGTATGTGACGTCGTGCTGTAAAGCAAGTCGTGATTCTCGCGAGATTTGTCAGGACGCCACCTCTCAAACTTGCATTGCTGGTTTTGCCAGCGGCGTCCCCCTCCCCCGCCCCCCGTTTTGCTATAGGGATGATTCACCATACTACGAGTTTGTTTACCATCAAAATTATTTCGAAGCTGTTATATTAAAGGAGAACTCCGGTCAATTTTAACATTGAGCTCATTTTTTTGTAAATTTGGAGTGCTGTCAGTACAGAGAACAACGACAAAAATCGGTGTTGCCTACACCGTGTTATCCTCTTTTTAAAATTTGCACCCTGTTGACTTCAATGGGGCAAGTACTAAACCTGCTTTTAGCCTCTTAACATCCTTGATGTGTCATTACAAGTGCACAGCCAATGTGAGTGATTCCTTCAGAGTGATCACAGTGAATCTGACTGCACTAGATGTGAAAGATATGAATAAAAATCATGTTATTTCAGCCAGCGCACATACCTGTATTTACATCCTGTATTTACATCCGAAGTCCATAGTAATCGATTGTCGAGTTCACGCGCGTGATCATAGGTAACTAAACCTATGTGCGTGAACTCGACAATTTGTAATTTGTGCACTTGTAATGACACATCAAGGATGTTAAGAGGCTAAAAGCAGGTTTAACCCTCTGGGGACCAAGGTGTTTTTGGGGCCCTTGAGAAGTTCTGACATGCCTTGACATTTGTGCTTTTTTCAGTTATTTATAAACATGTTAATGACAAAGGTGTAAATTCACTCTATATAGCACAAACAGGGCTACCATAATATGCAAGCAACTTGTATGTACATGTTTGTATTTTTAAGAGAATAATGTTTATGCGTGGTTATTGGAAAAAATAAAAATGAAAGTTGCTGAATTAAGACCACAAAACACATATTAAATATGTGTCCACAAGACTTTTGACCAATGGATGTGGTCCCTTTGAGTTCTAGCTTCAAAATTATATGAAAATAGTCTTGCTTTATCGTTCACAAAAAAAAAATACATTGATTTAAATGGTGTAAAACAGGTTTTGCTTGGAAAGCCAATATGCGAGGGGGAGGAGTAGTTCACACCCACTCTGCATAATGACTCTGCCTAATGAGCCATCCTTTCAGGTGTGACACTGACTGAGCCACAATACAAGGACAAAGGATGTATTTAGAAGAAGACTTATATTGACCATTTAAGATTTTGCTTACATCTCTCTTGTAAATATGTTTTGCTATTTTATTAAAAATGTTACAATTACAACAATAATTACAATTTCAACAATATTTCAAGTGTACTCTTTCTTTGTAAAAAAGAAAAAGAAAAAAAGATTATAGGCCTACATTTTATCATATGTATTCATTAGTTTGAATATAGCCGCATTGGAACATCTAACATCTTAGTCTATGACTTTATTTTTGACAAATATATATATATATATATATATAACGTTAGATATGAGCAGAAATTGCTAAACAAAAGCTTATTTTATGTGGCAGTATATTTTACAGTAGCCTAAAAACTGTACCCAAATCTAGTCAACAAGTGACTGACTGTAGCGTTGTTTTTATGAAATATTAGGGCATATAAATGCTAATTTGCAGTTTAATACGTTGCTTGTACAAATACATTTTATTTCAACATATTCTAGTCGATTTTTACTCATCTCAGTAGGCTATAGCAAAGCAGTTTATTCTTTCACACACAGACGCGCGATTTATATTTAGGCTAAACAGTCTTTACAAATATGTACCCTTCATTCATCTCACAGAAAGGCGAGTCATATTATAGAAATGCGATTCATCTTTTTGCGGTTTGCATAGGCCTACACTAACGTTATTCCATAACGTTATTCCACACGTGAGAAAAGAAAACAGCCTACCTCACTCCTCAGCGGGATCTGCTCCTCATATCAGGATATATTGTTCCTCATATCAGCACTGTTCTGAGGAATCTTTTCTCCATAAGGTAGGCTATATTATGCCTCACTCGATCGCGACGCGCTTTGTTTACAGCTGATGTGGGCGTTTCACAGATCTTCAATAGTTCTCAGAATTTGCGTTTGAATAGCACGCGCTCTCCGTGGGCGTGTCACATTACTGTGAATTAGCTCGTAATGAGGTCGACTGGAGTCGCTCTCTTTTTATACAGATTACAGAAGCTGATAATATTTGTTTTTTATATAAATGACTTCATTTAACAGATGCGATCTCAAGCTTTATGCCCGTGGGTCTGTTTGCCTGTTTGACTGAATTTTCGCGGAGTTATAGATCATTTTCGAACGCGTTTCAAATGGGAGTTTACGGATAGAGAGAAGGCAGAAATCGCATCATGTTAAAGTTTCTTTATTTGTCAAAAAGCAAAACACTTTATTTTTATTTTGAATATACAGAAAAAAAATAGAAACTGAACAGGATCGATTGATGTATAACACGAAAACTAAAGATCAAAATTAACAGAGCATTTTGTGTTTATTTTTCATTGCTAAAAAAAAAAACGAGCAAAACGCGCCGGCGCGTTTTTGGTCCCCAGAGGGTTAAAACTTGCCACATTGAAGTCAACAGGGTGCAAATTTTAAAAAGAGGATAACACGGTGTAGGCAACACCGATTTTTGTCGTTGTTCTCTGTATTGACAGCACTCCAAATTTACAAAAAAATTAGCTCAATGTTAAAATTGACCGGAGTTCTCCTTTAAGGTACAAATCTTGCATAGTGTGCCTTTAATCCTTAGAATGTCTTCTGTGTTCCTCGGAGGAGAGAAAGGCACATGGGTTTGGAACAACATGGGTGAGTATACAATGACAGAATTTTATGTTCAACTTAATGTTTACTCAGCTACATCCTCATGCTAGTCGCCAGTGCGCTATAGGTTATTGGAGCACAACACTTCCAGTCTTTAAATTCGCTGAGTCACCACATTGTGATTACACTGAACACCTTAGCACCTCAAAACACTCTCAGCAAGTCAAAGCTAATCAGATTGATGTGTACCATCTTTCCACCCACTGTCGTTTCTGCCGGATTGTTCATGCTGGCGTAGGAAGATTCGCTCCCCGCTGGTGGCACGATCCCAGAGGTCAAGCAATCACACAAAGCGAAAAGATACCAGGTCGCAGCAAAAGTGGCAGTCTCGCTTGGTTTTGTCTTCTCCTTCTTGACTTAACCGGGGCTGATATCCGTCGCGAAGGTTGAAGGCTGTGCTTTCTTTGCCGATGGTGACTTTTGCATTTGACTCATTGCACAGTGAGAAGCGAAGATAAGGCCGGGACGCCGGGTGATATTTCAGCCCTGTTATTGTCTTTGTGCTGGACACGATCGTTATCCATGCCGGGGGCAGCCAAGAAAAGGTCAGCCTCCCATTGCTAGGCCAAATAGGCCAGAGTTAAGATACATTACATATGAACATAATGAGACTAAAGCAATTTTCACAGATGCCATGTACACACACAGATGTAATGTCTCAATGTTGATCCTGGTGCACAAGTAAATGACAGCTCGACTGTGGGTAGGTCCTGGCCAGAATTATTGCCAACCATGATAAATATAAGCAAAGAAGCCTGTCAAAATAAATCTGCATTTCCTTTTTTTATCACATACAAATCTATCCTTTCATTGAACTAAAACAATAAAAAATTAGGGGGAGTTGGTCACTGTCCCATTATGAAATAAATGTTTTTTCTCCATTATTATTGGCACCCTTTTGTTCAATACTTTTTGCACCCTTCTTTTTCCAAGGTAACAGTTCTGAGTCTTCTCTAATGCCTGATGAGGATGAAGATCAGAGACCATTCCTCCACACAGAATCTCTCCAGATCCTTCAAATTGCTTCTTCTCTTCAGTTTTCTATAGGGTTCAGGTCAGGGGACTGGGATGCTCATGGACCTTCATTTTGTGCTCAGTGACCCATTTTTGTGTTGATTTCGATGTTTGTTTTGGATCATTGTCCTGATGGAAGATCCAACCACGGCCCATTATACGATTTCTAGCAGAGGCAGTCATGTATCTGAACAAGAAGTCCAGCACCTCCAGCAAAACAATAGGCCCACAACATTAAAGATCCATCAGTATTTTTAACCGTGGGCGTGGGGTACTTTTTATCCCTGTTTGCACCAAACTCATCTGGTGGGTTTGCTGCCACAAAGCTATTTTTTTAGTTTCATCTGACCATAGAAACCAGTCCCGTTTGAAGTTCCAGTCGTGTCTAACAACTGAGCATGCTTAAGTTTGTTTTTTGGCCACTCAAACTCTCCTCCTCACCGTGCATTAAGACAATACACATGTCCTCTTCCTGGCAGATCCCTAACATCTCTATTTGGAACTTCTTAATTATTTCCCTGATGGTGGAAATGGGAATTTTCAAAACATTAGCTATTTTCTTACAGACACTTTCTATTTTGTGAAGCTCAACAATCTTTTGCTGCACATCAGAACTATATTCTTTGGTTTTAATCATTGTGATGGATGATTAAGGGAATTTGGCCTTTATGTGTTTCCTCATATTTATACTCCTGTAAAACAGAAAGTCATGGCTGGACAATGTCGTGTTCCTAGTCACTCTGGTGTGCTAAAAACGTAAATATGAATGGGAATATACTTCAGAGATATTTTACTCATAAAAATTTCTAGGGGTGAAAATAATTGTGGCCAATGTGTATTAGATAATTCGTAATGTGATTTCCCCCACTTTCATTTGTTAGATTTTGTGTGTGTGTGTGTGTGTGTGTGTGTGTGTGTGTGTGTGTGTGTGTGTGTGTGTGTGTGTGTGTGTGTGTGTGTGTGTGTGTGTGTGTGTGTGTGTGTGTGTGTGTGTGTGTGTGTGTGTGTGTGTATATAATACCAACCTGGAAAATGTCCACCTGCTTTGGGATGTTTTTGGACCGTTTGTTAGAGAGGTGATTGATTGAATGAGTTGTCCTTGCTATGCCTGATTGACACATGGCAATTATGAGCCCACTTTTTAGAAAGTGAAAATTGCTTCTTGGAAAGGCGCAATTGACATGAAAATAGGGCAGAGCTGAGAAATATCGCTCCATCTTCCTCCTCTTTCTAAATTATTTCTTATTGTTTCATTTCAGACTATGAAAGACTGAAGCTTGTTTTTAAATACGGATGCATTCAGAAGAATAAAGGCGCCTGAAATCAATGGCGCTGGAAAGGCTTTCTGAGTCAGAGAGCCCTCTTGTATCTGTTGATCATGGCTTCTCTCCCACTCAGCCGGAGTAGGTCGGGATGTGTGGGAGAAAGTAGCTCGTCGCTACTTTTCTTTGAAAACTGTTGAGGTTTTTATTTCAAACCCCATCAAAGTTCCTCTCAGGGCCCTTGAGAAATCTCGGGAGGGAGTGACCGAGCGCCTGTGTCACAAAATGAAAAGATTTTGTGGGAACACATTAGAGAATAATAAACTTAATTGAACACCGAGGCCCCCGCTTGGTCAGTGTCCTAATAAATATGGAGATAAGCTCATTCTTCAAGCTGAGAGTAAGTAATTGAATATCCACCTGGACTTCTGGGGCTTTTTGGACTTTGATGGTCCATGTGCGACAGTTGAGTCAGGAATGTGGTATTCAAGAAGCGTTCTGGAAATACTCAGCCCTCTCTCTGACTCGCCAAATAATCAAGACTGTGAAAAGGCTGCCGTGGAGTGCATTAGCCTGGGTCATGCATGGCAGATAGCATTTATCATTGACACCTCTTGGATGGAAAACTAAGTAGTTCCGGGTTACGTCTTTATTTTTGAGTGACTTTGAGGAAGCGGACAATCCTGTTGAGCTTTGCCTGATGGATCACCCTCACATGATCCACTTATGTCAAAGCGTAGTATCTGGGTCTACAAAGAAAGTGAAATCTTCCCTTGAATAGATCCCTCAGACTCACGCGTCAGATTAAGTTTAGGACCATGTCTGGGGGTCAAGATAAAAATCTATCTATCTATCTATCTATCTATCTATCTATCTATCTATCTATCCGTTCGACCGTCTGTCCATCTTTTTAAATTATATAATTTTTCAATTATTATTTATTGATATGTACTAGCTAGCATATATGCATATGCATATATTACATTATATAATTTAATTACAATTTTTTTTTATATTATAACCATACATTATGTTATAATATAATTTTATTTAATGTTTAATTTTACAATTATATAGTTAATAATATAGTAATAAATATTTGTAAATGTATTTTTTTTAACATTTAAAATAATTACATTTTTGGATTTTTATCAAATATGAAATATTTAAATAAAATGTTTAAAAGCAAAAAAAATCTTGAATATAAAATAATAAAAAAAAATAAAACATTCTTTGTGTTAAAAAATAAGAATAAAAATGTAAAAAAACAACATTTTACATCTGTATAGAATGTGTCTGTAATATATGTTATATTTAGATATTTTATTTCTTTTTTCTGAATGACATTTATTACAAAAGTGGTCGCAGTTACAATTATACTGTTAAGAAATAATAATATTTGTTGGCTGAAATAATGCTATTATATTTTTGCGTTATGCGCCCCACTATTCATCAGCATGTGCCGAGTAAACTGTATCCTTTACCCTCCAATAATGGTGGAAATGTTCAATATATAAAGCAAAGACTTAAATAACAATAAAACCTACAACAACTAGCCTCAGTCTCAGTTTTTATATGAGTGTTCGTGTGTTCAGTGTGTCAATCTCTTTCTGGTTCCCCTCGAAGTTCCTAATCAGACATTAATGAGAAACAATTAACCACCCTAATCCTCCCGGCCAGCTCACACAGCCCTAATGAAAGGTCACAGGAGTTTCAGTGCGTCTTGAAGCCGGTCGAGATGACTTGAGGATTCAACTCCAACTTTCTTTGTGAACGAAGCTGCTCATTTCTAACTAATGGACCTGAAATCATAACGTGAAGTCGCAGAGTGTCAAAGATTTTCTTTTTTATCTCAGATTTTCTCATGCTCGCCATGCTCCCGTCTCCCCCTCTCACATTTCCTGCTGCTTAAACTTCAAAAAGTTTGCCTCATTAACACAAAAGTTGGTCCCTCCCTTACATTTCACCTTCACTAGATGCAGACAGATTTCATAATTCATCATTTCGTTGAATTTCAATGATAGCGGTGCTGCACAGAGACCTATAAATTAATCACAGTATATATTTCATAAAGAAAAAGGCTTCAGGATTTTGAAACATGAGGATGTGAATCCTGCTGTGGTCTTCAACAATGGCACCTCCAAGGGGTCCCCCTAACCACCAAGATCATATTAATCTTTGGTTTAACTCAAAAGGATCATTTCAATGTACAGTAGTGGTTCAGAAAGGTGCCGGCCATCTGAAACGAGGTTTATCTTGACATAAACAAATACAATACTACTGTAAATGTCTAATGATAATGTTGGCATTATATTTGTTTGGCTTAGTTTCATCGCGTTTTAGTTCTGTTATCCTGTGTGACCTATCGGGGGCTGTTTACACCTGGCCACTTCATGCGTTTTCTGTGATCGGATAGCTATCCAATCGTGAAAAGACCAGGTGTAAATGCCCTCCGAAACGCATTCGAGACGGATTTGAATCCGATCGCTCAAACCACTTCAGGAGGTGGTCTAGGCCACATTCCAGAAGAAACTGGACAAGTGTAAATGCATCTGGTTGCTGAAACCACATATGTACATTTTACTCCTCCCAAAAATAATAAAAAATAAACGTGTGAGAGCTTGTTATAGGCTATATGGAATGTTATAGCCAGTTATGATGACGCTACTGGAACACGCATCAAGCCCCGTTCACACTACAAGCGACTTTGCCGCTGCATGTCGCCAGTGGCTGGCGGTGAGGTCGTTAGTGGGCGTTCCCACTACTGGTTGCCTAGTAATGTTTGTGAGTGACATACACGGATGTTACTTCATGTTGTAGACAACAAAACTGTTTTCTTGCCTCTACAAGCTAACATTTTGGAAGGAAAAGTCTAAATATAAATGGAATCAGTACATTAAATGCATAATATTAAAGATGAATGAGAAACAGCGAGTGCCCTGTGCTATCGCGGCTATTTAACTGCAGCAAATGGGCAAATACTGGTCTTTCTGAGTTCACGAAACCATTCGGGCTCGGAGTCAGCACGACAAGTACTACTGTATGTACACAGAGACATATCATAAATTATTGGACAGTTTCTGACTGCTAAAATAAACTTCTCATTCATCTTGCCTCGGTCGGACGCGGCACTGAAGAGTGACGGCTCCACTGACTTCACTCCTATAGGCGGATCTTTTGTGACGTCATTGTTTATGTTTGCCGCGTTGCATCACGGGAATCGTGTGGCAGGAAACACCGCTAGATACCTGTAATTTGATTGTTTTGCACGTTTGGAGGAGGATTTAGAGAAGATGATGGTTCACTCTTGCTGTGTGGTCGATTGTACGGCTCGTTGGGGGGCCTGATAAAAAGTTTTTTCGAATTCCCTCCGAAAAGGATCGCGAAAAACGAAAGAAATGGTTGCGTGCGCTCTGAAGCCTGGATTCCTAACGTTACTGATCGAGTTTGTGAGGCTCATTTTGTTCATGGTAGGTCTAGTCTTAGTGACTATGTATTTATAGAAGATTGAATAAAATAAAAAATAATAAAACTGAGTCAAATCAACCGAGTCATATGTTTTCGCGTTCTGATTCTTCCGCACTATAAGCAGAGGCGCACCTTCCATGAATGGCCTATTTTATAACTGTTTTCATATTTAGGGCGCACCGGATTATAAGGCGCATAGAATAGAAGATACTGCAGTCAAACGTTTGACTGGGTTTGCGTTATGCAGTGGTCACCAACCTTTTCAAGCCTATAAGATCACATCCAAGTCCAAATGTAAACCAAGATCTTCCACTTGCAAAAAAATATGAAAAAAACAAGTGGCTGAGCTGTAAAACCTTGTTTATACTCGACGTGTCCGCATGAGCGCGAAGGTAATAAAAAAACTAATATCCGTCTGCTCGGGCAGATTCGGATTAACAGCGCGCGCGCCTCCGCATCCGCAGATGCACGACTTTGAGCCGAATCTGCCCGAGCAGACGGATATTAGTACATCTCATCATCACCCAGTTTGCGCGTCTAAATCAGTTGTATGGTCTGGTGTTCAGTCTAAAACAAAACAGTTGCGTCAAGTATAAATGCCTCGTCTGTTTGGGGAGTTGCACGCACAGTCAGCGGAGATCTCATATGGGCTTTGAATAACTTCGATTTTGTCACCAATACAAATTTTGAGCTTCTCTCCAAACCTCCTCCGGTCTTCAGATGTTAAAGTGCTTATATATTGTGGATTTTGCCCGCTAACTCTCTTGAAAGTGCTCGTCGCGTCTTTACAGCCCGCAATACTGTTTGATTTGTTGCCACACAACCACTCGCGCATGCGTACAAAGATGTCAACAAAGATCCTCCTATTGGTTGTGTCGCTCCGAAAGTCGCTCTTGATTTGCATAAAGTTGAACAGATCTCAACTTTGTCGCGTCGCCAGACACGCCCCATCCAGTCGCCAACGGTCGTTATCTGTTATCTGAGAAAACACATGAAGTGGCCAGGTGTAAACAGCCCCCAAGTGTGCCAGTTTGTTTCCATGATTCATCATTCTCATTTAGTCTGTGTATACAGTATACTACTTTTTTTTCAGTTCTTTGTTCGTTCTCATCTATGTTAGAGGTTGTGTTTCTCCAACCCGTTTCGTGAGTTATACAATTAAAGACTGTTCCCTTGATCTATTCGTCTTTGTGCACTTAAACAACCAGTGACACATATCATGTTGAGGTGAAGATCAATTATAAGTCATTTAATTTAACAGTAAAATAAAGCGAATCTAACAAGAAGCAAACGAAACAGTGTGTAGAACACCAAATCTTACTGTCAAACAAGGGGAAATGAAGCAGTCAATCAAGTTTACATGATTTACAAGATGGATTTCCACTTTAATCAACAATTATATAAGAAACATGACAAATGTAAACATATAAAGAAAAAAATTAAAACCGTTATATCTTTTGCTGCCAGGGCGCTGCCATTGTGTGCAGTATTCTAACGTGTGACGTCACGGGGTTGGTTGGCTTTAAACCTGGCTGAATGTATTCATATCACGACGTCAAACTGTCTACACCACGGAGTTTTGACCGCGAACAACTGTTAGGTACAGTCATTAATAGCTAACAGCTGTAAGCATGAACTAGCTAACACTAATTTAGTGTTTAGCTAACTTTAGTGGAGTTTATTAGTACCAGACAAAAAGACGACGTCTAACGTTAACGTTAACAAACTGCACATGGAAACATTGTTCGCGATGTCTGCCATCATATTCATGTCTCTTGTCAACACCATAAGTTAGCATGTATTATGCATTTGAGCCGATACGGCGTGGGAACCGAGCAGTGGTAAGTTACGTTGTTATGTCGAACAGCCGGTGGTGGTTTTGGGCGAAGAGCGGGTTGGTAAGTTGCAACGCGTGTGGCTGTTGTAATGCGATGCCCACCGTGTCAGAGTCCATCTGCTGTATATAACATATAACGTTAGACTTCATTAGTTGTTCGCGGTCAAAACTCCGTGGTGTAGACAGTTTGACGTCGTGATATTAATACATTCAGCCAGGTTTATTAAAGCCAACCAACCTCGTGACGTCACACGTTAGAATACTGCACACAATGGCAGCGCCCTGGCAGCAAAAGATATAACGGTTTTTCTTTTATATGTTTACTTTTGTCATGTTTCTTATATAATTGTTGATTATAGTGGAAATCCATCTTGTAAATCATGTAAACTTGATTGACTGCTTCATTTCCCCTTTAACTCTCAGTTGATTAAACCAAACCTTGCTTACTCAAGGTATGCTGGTTCCAAAAACACGTCCGGAGTATGTTCACGGAAAACATGCCAGACATTCTCAACAGAGTGACGAATCGACGGGTCACCATGGAAACGGATGCTAAGAAAAATTGCTCCAAACTACTTCTTTCTTCTTCTTTTGTTAAATGCTAATATGCTTATTGGATATCACCACCTGGTGGTTGTGCAATCATTTTCCAATCTTTTCGTTTAATCATCTTTAATCACTTGAACAAGAACTATATCGTTTGTGTAATGCTAATTATATAATAAATAAAAAGACTTCTGATTAAACTAAATACAGTCTGCGCATGCTAAGATAACATGGCTCTATACGTTTATTTTTTGTTTAGTCATTTTGCTTCCACATTGCTTGAAAGGTAAGATATATCAAATATCATTTCACGAGTTCACACTTACAAATAAGTCAGATAGAATAAATGCGTATTTGGCGTGCTGTCCGAGGAGAGGGCTCCGGGCTCGGTATTCGGCCCGAACCCAGAGTACTCCCCCCGTATTCCTGGCTGTGAAAGAACAAGCCAAGAGTGAGGAGTCGGGGTGGTGGAGGGATGCTGAAAACTGTCAAGGAAGTTAGATGAGTTGACAGAGTGAATATATATGTTTCCTCTCATGCTGATAGGGTAGACATGGTAATTGTTTGATGAGTTGATTGATTACTTGATTATTTGAACGTGCTCCTCCCGAACTTTGTTAATAAAACATCATATCATGTCATATTATATCACGCCCACTGGAGCCTCATCAATAGGACACGCATGCGCTGAACGCCTCTGAAGTAAACTAACCCGATAACAGAGGCAGCTCCGGAGCAGGTTATGTTCAGAGAGTAGGTTTGCTATGGCTACTTACAACCCTGAAAGTTACCTCCGTTTTTGGAACCAAAAGTTGAGGTTATCCGCTTACTTACCCTTAAACATACCAGGGTATGTCACATAACCTGCTTTCTGGGACACCCCCCTGATGTGAATGAAATGAGGAACGAAATACTCAGGGTGAATGAACTCAATGAATCAACTAATTAATCAAAAACCATGGTAACAAATGAAGAGCGGGAAAATGGCATAAAGGAAAATAGGTCATTGAGAGAAACAAACCAAATGAAAACGAAAACAAAGCAAGCAGCCAGTGACTAGGCTATTTATTTATTTGTATTAAATAATTATATATTATATATTTTAATATATATATACATACACACTGTTCTGTTCTGTTCTGTTCTGTTCTGTTCTGTTCTGTTCTGTTCTGTTCTGTTCTGTTCTGTTCAGCTGAATAAATTGGAGGCAAATTGGACAAAATGATGAGAGGGAATCCAGATAGATTTATTTCTGTTTACAGAGTATTATTCAACTGAACATGTGCCACCTAGTGTTCTGACAAATCCAACAGGAAAATGGAGCATACAAATGTTTGATGATTAACTGCTATTTTTATCTCCCTCAGCAGGAAAACAGTTCAAATCCAATGCCTGGCTGAAAATGAAAGGCGAATTCAGAGCTTGTGTGACAAAAAAAAAAAAAAAAAAAAAAAAATGATTTTGAAATGTTCTGACAATAACACAACACAAAAGTGAAAAAATGATCAATCTCATATTTTGTACTATTTTGTACTGTAATTCAATTACAGAAAGGAAGGGGTCTCAAATGTCACACCTCTCTCTAACTTAAACTAGGTGGCAGGGCTGAATTTTTGTCAGGGAATTTGTTTGCTAGGGAACTGTACCACCGGTCCATTCCTGTCACATGCCTGTCCTGTCTTGTGCTGCACATGGGTGTTTTGTTATTTTGGGCCATGTGCTCATGTCATTGTCTGATCCCTCCCACTTGTTATCTGATTATTGTTTGAGTTTTTCCACCTGTTCCCTCTTGATTAGTTCCCTTTATAAGTCCCCTCTTGTTTGCAGTCTGTGTCGGTTCATTGTCTAATGTTCTTGTGTTTTGTTCCCAGTGTTTTGATCTGTTTAAGTTTTGTTCTAGTGTTTCCCCCACGTGGGAGTTTTGTTTGTACCTTTTTGCTTGTTTTGTTAATTAAAGTCTTATCTTGTTTTGCTGCATTTGAGTCCTCGTTTATGTTTCTTGACCGTATCGTGACAGAATGAACCGACCCATGAGGACTCAGCGGAGAAAGGGGGCGCAACCAGTCTCCTGTCCGCACTGGGAGCGGATTCTCCAATTTCAGAAACTAATCTCCCTTCGTCAGCAGGGGACGGGGGTGAGAGAATTCAGTCACGTGTTTTGTAGCGCAGCTGAGGGGCTGAATCTTGACGTGGAGGCTCGTAAAGACTTATTTAATCATGCGCTCGACGAACCGATGGACTGGCTGATCCGATCGGCGTTTGACGGGGTCACTTTTGAGGCGATGGTGGAGGGTCTTATTCGCCATCAGGAGAGAATGGCCAGGAAGGTGGTCCCAGTTCTGGTGATCCCGAGTCCGATGGTCCCGAGTCCAGTGGTCCCAGTTCCGGTGGTCCCGAAACGAAGGAGAAGGAAGACTCCCTCCGTCCCAGTCCCGGTGGTCCCAGTCCCGGTGGTCCCGAGTCCGGTGGTCCCAGTTCCGGTGGTCCCGAGTCCGGTGGTCCCAGTTCCGGTGGTCCCAGTTCCGGTGATCCCGAGTCCGGTTCACGTCACGCCTGCCGAGCCTGTGTCTTCGGACAAGATGGCCGCCGCCGAGCCTTTTCACGTCACGCCTGCCGAGCCTGTGTCTTCGGACAAGATGGCCGCCGCCGAGCCTGTTCACGTCACGCCTGCCGAGCCTGTGTCTTCGGACAAGATGGCCGCCGCCGAGCCTGTTCACGTCACGCCTGCTGAGCCTGTGTCTTCGGACAAGATGGCCGCCGCCGAGCCTGTTCACGTCACGCCTGCCGAGCCTGTGTCTTTGGACAAGATGGCCGCCGCCGAGCCTGTTCACATCACGCCTGCCGAGCCTGTGTCCCCTGACAAGATGGCCGCCGTCGAGCCGGTGTCTGTTCCTGAGCCTGAGCCGGTGGTGCCAGTTCCAGGACCTGAGCCGGTGGTGCCAGTTCCAGTGCCTGAGCCGGTGGTGCCAGTTCCAGTGCCAGTTCCAGTGGTGCTAGTTCCAGTGCCTGAGCCGGTGGTGCCAGTTCCAGTACCAGTTCCGGTGGTACCAGTTCCAGTGCCTGAGCTGGTGGTGCCTGAGCCAGTGGTGCCAGTTCCAGTGCCTGAGCCGGTGGTGCCAGTTCCAGTGCCTGAGCCGGTGGTGCCAGTTCCAGTGCCTGAGCCGGTGGTGCCAGTTCCAGTGCCTGAGCCGGTGGTGCCAGTTCCAGTGCCTGAGCCGGTGGTGCCAGTTCCAGTGCCTGAGCCGGTGGTGTCAGTTCCAGTTCCTGAGCCGGTGGTGTCAGTTCCTGAGCCGGTGGTGTCAGTTCCTGAGCCGGTGGTGTCAGTTCCTGAGCCGGTGGTGTCAGTTCCTGAGCCGGTGGTGTCAGTTCCTGAGCCGGTGGTGTCAGTTCCTGAGCCGGTGGTGTCAGTTCCTGAGCCGGTGGTGTCAGTTCCTGAGCCGGTGGTGTCAGTTCCTGAGCCGGTGGTGTCAGTTCCTGAGCCGGTGGTGTCAGTTCCTGAGCCGGTGGTGTCAGTTCCTGAGCCGGTGGTGTCAGTTCCTGAGCCGGTGGTGTCAGTTCCTGAGCCGGTGGTGTCAGTTCCTGAGCCGGTGGTGTCAGTTCCTGAGCCGGTGGTGTCAGTTCCTGAGCCGGTGGTGTCAGTTCCTGAGCCGGTGGTGTCAGTTCCTGAGCCGGTGGTGTCAGTTCCTGAGCCGGTGGTGTCAGTTCCTGAGCCGGTGGTGTCAGTTCCTGAGCCGGTGGTGTCAGTTCCTGAGCCGGTGGTGTCAGTTCCTGAGCCGGTGGTGTCAGTTCCTGAGCCGGTGGTGTCAGTTCCTGAGCCGGTGGTGTCAGTTCCTGAGCCGGTGGTGTCAGTTCCTGAGCCGGTGGTGTCAGTTCCTGAGCCGGTGGTGTCAGTTCCTGAGCCGGTGGTGTCAGTTCCTGAGCCGGTGGTGTCAGTTCCTGAGCCGGTGGTGTCAGTTCCTGAGCCGGTGGTGTCAGTTCCTGAGCCGGTGGTGTCAGTTCCTGAGCCGGTGGTGTCAGTTCCTGAGCCGGTGGTGTCAGTTCCTGAGCCGGTGGTGTCAGTTCCTGAGCCGGTGGTGTCAGTTCCTGAGCCGGTGGTGTCAGTTCCTGAGCCGGTGGTGTCAGTTCCTGAGCCGGTGGTGTCAGTTCCTGAGCCGGTGGTGTCAGTTCCTGAGCCGGTGGTGTCAGTTCCTGAGCCGGTGGTGTCAGTTCCTGAGCCGGTGGTGTCAGTTCCTGAGCCGGTGGTGTCAGTTCCTGAGCCGGTGGTGTCTGTTCCTGAGCCGGTGGTGTCAGTTCCTGAGCCGGTGGTGTCTGTTCCTGAGCCGGTGGTGTCTGTTCCTGAGCCGGTGGTTCCAGTTCCTGAGCCGGTGGTGTCTGTTCCTGAGCCGGTGGTGTCTGTTCCAGTTCCTGAGCCAGTGGTTCCAGTTCCTGAGCCAGTGGTTCCAGTTCCTGAGCCGGTGGTGTCTGTTCCAGTTCCTGAGCCGGTGGTGTCTGTTCCAGTTCCTGAGCCAGTGGTTCCAGTTCCTGAGCCGGTGGTGTCTGTTCCAGTTCCTGAGCCAGTGGTTCCAGTTCCTGAGCCGGTGTCTGTTCCAGTTCCTGAGCCAGTGGTTCCAGTTCCTGAGCCGGTGGTGTCTGTTCCAGTTCCTGAGCCAGTGGTTCCAGTTCCTGAGCCGGTGTCTGTTCCAGTTCCTGAGCCGGTGGTGTCAGTTCCTGAGCCGGTGGTGTCTGTTCCAGTTCCTGAGCCGGTGGTGTCTGTTCCAGTTCCTGAGCCAGTGGTTCCAGTTCCTGAGCCAGTGGTTCCAGTTCCTGAGCCGGTGTCTGTTCCAGTTCCTGAGCCGCCGGTGTCTGTTCCAGTTCCTGAGCCGGTGGTGTCAGTTCCTGAGCCGGTGGTGTCAGTTCCAGTTCCTGAGCCGGTGGTGTCTGTTCCAGTTCCTGAGCCGGTGGTGTCTGTTCCAGTTCCTGAGCCGGTGGTGTCTGTTCCAGTTCCTGAGCCGGTGGTGTCAGTTCCTGAGCCGGTGGTGTCTGTTCCAGTTCCTGAGCCGGTGGTGTCTGTTCCAGTTCCTGAGCCAGTGGTTCCAGTTCCTGAGCCGGTGTCTGTTCCAGTTCCTGAGCCGGTGGTGTCTGTTCCAGTTCCTGAGCCGGTGGTGTCTGTTCCAGTTCCTGAGCCGGTGGTGTCTGTTCCAGTTCCTGAGCCAGTGGTTCCAGTTCCTGAGCCGGTGGTGTCTGTTCCAGTTCCTGAGCCAGTGGTTCCAGTTCCTGAGCCGGTGTCTGTTCCAGTTCCTGAGCCGGTGGTGTCAGTTCCTGAGCCGGTGGTGTCTGTTCCAGTTCCTGAGCCGGTGGTGTCTGTTCCAGTTCCTGAGCCAGTGGTTCCAGTTCCTGAGCCGGTGTCTGTTCCAGTTCCTGAGCCGCCGGTGTCTGTTCCAGTTCCTGAGCCGGTGGTGTCAGTTCCTGAGCCGGTGGTGTCAGTTCCTGAGCCGGTGGTGTCAGTTCCAGTTCCTGAGCCGGTGGTGTCAGTTCCTGAGCCGGTGGTGTCTGTTCCAGTTCCTGAGCCGGTGGTGTCTGTTCCAGTTCCTGAGCCAGTGGTTCCAGTTCCTGAGCCGGTGGTGTCTGTTTCAGTTCCTGAGCCAGTGGTTCCAGTTCCTGAGCCGGTGTCTGTTCCAGTTCCTGAGCCGGTGGTGTCAGTTCCTGAGCCGGTGGTGTCTGTTCCAGTTCCTGAGCCGGTGGTGTCTGTTCCAGTTCCTGAGCCAGTGGTTCCAGTTCCTGAGCCGGTGTCTGTTCCAGTTCCTGAGCCGCCGGTGTCTGTTCCAGTTCCCTGAGCCGGTGGTGTCTGTTCCAGTTCCTGAGCCGGTGGTTCCAGTTCCTGAGCCGGTGTCTGTTCCAGTTCCTGAGCCGGTGGTGTCTGTTCCAGTTCCTGAGCCGGTGGTGTCTGTTCCAGTTCCTGAGCCAGTGGTTCCAGTTCCTGAGCCGGTGGTGTCTGTTCCAGTTCCTGAGCCAGTGGTTCCAGTTCCTGAGCCGGTGTCTGTTCCAGTTCCTGAGCCGGTGGTGTCAGTTCCTGAGCCGGTGGTGTCTGTTCCAGTTCCTGAGCCGGTGGTGTCTGTTCCAGTTCCTGAGCCAGTGGTTCCAGTTCCTGAGCCGGTGGTGTCTGTTCCAGTTCCTGAGCCAGTGGTTCCAGTTCCTGAGCCGGTGTCTGTTCCAGTTCCTGAGCCGGTGGTGTCAGTTCCTGAGCCGGTGGTGTCAGTTCCTGAGCCGGTGGTGTCAGTTCCTGAGCCGGTGGTGTCTGTTCCAGTTCCTGAGCCGGTGGTGTCTGTTCCAGTTCCTGAGCCAGTGGTTCCAGTTCCTGAGCCGGTGTCTGTTCCAGTTCCTGAGCCGGTGGTGTCAGTTCCAGTTCCTGAGCCGGTGGTTCCAGTTCCTGAGCCGGTGGTTCCAGTTCCTGAGCCGGTGGTGTCTGTTCCAGTTCCTGAGCCAGTGGTTCCAGTTCCTGAGCCGGTGTCTGTTCCAGTTCCTGAGCCGGTGGTGTCAGTTCCTGAGCCGGTGGTGTCTGTTCCAGTTCCTGAGCCGGTGGTGTCTGTTCCAGTTCCTGAGCCAGTGGTTCCAGTTCCTGAGCCGGTGTCTGTTCCAGTTCCTGAGCCGGTGGTGTCAGTTCCTGAGCCGGTGGTGTCTGTTCCAGTTCCTGAGCCGGTGGTGTCTGTTCCAGTTCCTGAGCCAGTGGTTCCAGTTCCTGAGCCGGTGTCTGTTCCAGTTCCTGAGCCGGTGGTGTCTGTTCCAGTTCCTGAGCCAGTGGTTCCAGTTCCTGAGCCGGTGTCTGTTCCAGTTCCTGAGCCGGTGGTGTCTGTTCCAGTTCCTGAGCCAGTGGTTCCAGTTCCTGAGCCGGTGTCTGTTCCAGTTCCTGAGCCGGTGGTGTCAGTTCCTGAGCCGGTGGTGTCTGTTCCAGTTCCTGAGCCGGTGGTGTCTGTTCCAGTTCCTGAGCCAGTGGTTCCAGTTCCTGAGCCGGTGGTGTCTGTTCCAGTTCCTGAGCCAGTGGTTCCAGTTCCTGAGCCGGTGTCTGTTCCAGTTCCTGAGCCGGTGGTGTCAGTTCCTGAGCCGGTGGTGTCAGTTCCTGAGCCGGTGGTGTCTGTTCCAGTTCCTGAGCCGGTGGTGTCTGTTCCAGTTCCTGAGCCAGTGGTTCCAGTTCCTGAGCCGGTGTCTGTTCCAGTTCCTGAGCCGGTGGTGTCAGTTCCAGTTCCTGAGCCAGTGGTTCCAGTTCCTGAGCCGGTGGTTCCAGTTCCTGAGCCGGTGGTGTCTGTTCCAGTTCCTGAGCCAGTGGTTCCAGTTCCTGAGCCGGTGTCTGTTCCAGTTCCTGAGCCGGTGGTGTCAGTTCCTGAGCCGGTGGTGTCTGTTCCAGTTCCTGAGCCGGTGGTGTCTGTTCCAGTTCCTGAGCCAGTGGTTCCAGTTCCTGAGCCGGTGTCTGTTCCAGTTCCTGAGCCGGTGGTGTCAGTTCCTGAGCCGGTGGTGTCTGTTCCAGTTCCTGAGCCGGTGGTGTCTGTTCCAGTTCCTGAGCCAGTGGTTCCAGTTCCTGAGCCGGTGGTGTCTGTTCCAGTTCCTGAGCCAGTGGTTCCAGTTCCTGAGCCGGTGGTGTCTGTTCCAGTTCCTGAGCCGGTGTCTGTTCCAGTTCCTGAGCCGGTGGTGTCAGTTCCTGAGCCGGTGGTGTCTGTTCCAGTTCCTGAGCCGGTGGTGTCTGTTCCAGTTCCTGAGCCAGTGGTTCCAGTTCCTGAGCCGGTGTCTGTTCCAGTTCCTGAGCCGGTGGTGTCTGTTCCAGTTCCTGAGCCAGTGGTTCCAGTTCCTGAGCCGGTGTCTGTTCCAGTTCCTGAGCCGGTGGTGTCTGTTCCAGTTCCTGAGCCAGTGGTTCCAGTTCCTGAGCCGGTGGTGTCTGTTCCAGTTCCTGAGCCGGTGGTGTCTGTTCCAGTTCCTGAGCCGGTGGTGTCTGTTCCAGTTCCTGAGCCAGTGGTTCCAGTTCCTGAGCCGGTGGTGTCTGTTCCAGTTCCTGAGCCAGTGGTTCCAGTTCCTGAGCCGGTGGTGTCTGTTCCAGTTCCTGAGCCGGTGTCTGTTCCAGTTCCTGAGCCGGTGTCTGTTCCAGTTCCTGAGCCGGTGGTGTCAGTTCCTGAGCCGGTGGTGTCTGTTCCAGTTCCTGAGCCGGTGGTGTCTGTTCCAGTTCCTGAGCCAGTGGTTCCAGTTCCTGAGCCGGTGTCTGTTCCAGTTCCTGAGCCGGTGGTGTCTGTTCCAGTTCCTGAGCCAGTGGTTCCAGTTCCTGAGCCGGTGTCTGTTCCAGTTCCTGAGCCGGTGGTGTCTGTTCCAGTTCCTGAGCCAGTGGTTCCAGTTCCTGAGCCGGTGTCTGTTCCAGTTCCTGAGCCGGTGGTGTCAGTTCCTGAGCCGGTGGTGTCTGTTCCAGTTCCTGAGCCGGTGGTGTCTGTTCCAGTTCCTGAGCCAGTGGTTCCAGTTCCTGAGCCGGTGGTGTCTGTTCCAGTTCCTGAGCCAGTGGTTCCAGTTCCTGAGCCGGTGTCTGTTCCAGTTCCTGAGCCGGTGGTGTCAGTTCCAGTTCCTGAGCCAGTGGTTCCAGTTCCTGAGCCGGTGGTTCCAGTTCCTGAGCCGGTGGTGTCTGTTCCAGTTCCTGAGCCAGTGGTTCCAGTTCCTGAGCCGGTGTCTGTTCCAGTTCCTGAGCCGGTGGTGTCAGTTCCTGAGCCGGTGGTGTCTGTTCCAGTTCCTGAGCCGGTGGTGTCTGTTCCAGTTCCTGAGCCAGTGGTTCCAGTTCCTGAGCCGGTGTCTGTTCCAGTTCCTGAGCCGGTGGTGTCAGTTCCTGAGCCGGTGGTGTCTGTTCCAGTTCCTGAGCCAGTGGTTCCAGTTCCTGAGCCGGTGGTGTCTGTTCCAGTTCCTGAGCCAGTGGTTCCAGTTCCTGAGCCGGTGGTGTCTGTTCCAGTTCCTGAGCCAGTGGTTCCAGTTCCTGAGCCGGTGTCTGTTCCAGTTCCTGAGCCGGTGGTGTCAGTTCCTGAGCCGGTGGTGTCTGTTCCAGTTCCTGAGCCGGTGGTGTCTGTTCCAGTTCCTGAGCCAGTGGTTCCAGTTCCTGAGCCGGTGTCTGTTCCAGTTCCTGAGCCGCCGGTGTCTGTTCCAGTTCCTGAGCCGGTGGTGTCAGTTCCTGAGCCGGTGGTGTCAGTTCCAGTTCCTGAGCCAGTGGTTCCAGTTCCTGAGCCGGTGGTTCCAGTTCCTGAGCCGGTGCTCTGTTCCAGTTCCTGAGCCAGTGGTTCCAGTTCCTGAGCCGGTGTCTGTTCCAGTTCCTGAGCCGGTGGTGTCAGTTCCTGAGCCGGTGGTGTCTGTTCCAGTTCCTGAGCCGGTGGTGTCTGTTCCAGTTCCTGAGCCAGTGGTTCCAGTTCCTGAGCCGGTGTCTGTTCCAGTTCCTGAGCCGCCGGTGTCTGTTCCAGTTCCTGAGCCGGTGGTGTCAGTTCCTGAGCCGGTGGTGTCAGTTCCAGTTCCTGAGCCAGTGGTTCCAGTTCCTGAGCCGGTGGTTCCAGTTCCTGAGCCGGTGGTGTCTGTTCCAGTTCCTGAGCCAGTGGTTCCAGTTCCTGAGCCGGTGTCTGTTCCAGTTCCTGAGCCGGTGGTGTCAGTTCCTGAGCCGGTGGTGTCTGTTCCAGTTCCTGAGCCGGTGGTGTCTGTTCCAGTTCCTGAGCCAGTGGTTCCAGTTCCTGAGCCGGTGTCTGTTCCAGTTCCTGAGCCGGTGGTGTCAGTTCCTGAGCCGGTGGTGTCTGTTCCAGTTCCTGAGCCGGTGGTGTCTGTTCCAGTTCCTGAGCCAGTGGTTCCAGTTCCTGAGCCGGTGGTGTCTGTTCCAGTTCCTGAGCCAGTGGTTCCAGTTCCTGAGCCGGTGTCTGTTCCAGTTCCTGAGCCGGTGGTGTCAGTTCCTGAGCCGGTGGTGTCTGTTCCAGTTCCTGAGCCGGTGGTGTCTGTTCCAGTTCCTGAGCCAGTGGTTCCAGTTCCTGAGCCGGTGGTGTCTGTTCCAGTTCCTGAGCCAGTGGTTCCAGTTCCTGAGCCGGTGTCTGTTCCAGTTCCTGAGCCGGTGGTGTCAGTTCCTGAGCCGGTGGTGTCTGTTCCAGTTCCTGAGCCGGTGGTGTCTGTTCCAGTTCCTGAGCCAGTGGTTCCAGTTCCTGAGCCGGTGTCTGTTCCAGTTCCTGAGCCGCCGGTGTCTGTTCCAGTTCCTGAGCCGGTGGTGTCAGTTCCTGAGCCGGTGGTGTCAGTTCCAGTTCCTGAGCCGGTGGTTCCAGTTCCTGAGCCGGTGGTGTCTGTTCCAGTTCCTGAGCCAGTGGTTCCAGTTCCTGAGCCGGTGTCTGTTCCAGTTCCTGAGCCGGTGGTGTCAGTTCCTGAGCCGGTGGTGTCTGTTCCAGTTCCTGAGCCAGTGGTTCCAGTTCCTGAGCCGGTGTCTGTTCCAGTTCCTGAGCCGCCGGTGTCTGTTCCAGTTCCTGAGCCGGTGGTGTCAGTTCCTGAGCCGGTGGTGTCAGTTCCTGAGCCGGTGGTGTCAGTTCCTGAGCCGGTGGTGTCAGTTCCTGAGCCGGTGGTGTCTGTTCCAGTTCCTGAGCCGGTGGTGTCTGTTCCAGTTCCTGAGCCAGTGGTTCCAGTTCCTGAGCCGGTGTCTGTTCCAGTTCCTGAGCCGGTGGTGTCAGTTCCTGAGCCGGTGGTGTCTGTTCCAGTTCCTGAGCCGGTGGTGTCTGTTCCAGTTCCTGAGCCAGTGGTTCCAGTTCCTGAGCCGGTGGTGTCTGTTCCAGTTCCTGAGCCAGTGGTTCCAGTTCCTGAGCCGGTGTCTGTTCCAGTTCCTGAGCCGGTGGTGTCAGTTCCTGAGCCGGTGGTGTCTGTTCCAGTTCCTGAGCCGGTGGTGTCTGTTCCAGTTCCTGAGCCAGTGGTTCCAGTTCCTGAGCCGGTGGTGTCTGTTCCAGTTCCTGAGCCAGTGGTTCCAGTTCCTGAGCCGGTGTCTGTTCCAGTTCCTGAGCCGGTGGTGTCAGTTCCTGAGCCGGTGGTGTCTGTTCCAGTTCCTGAGCCGGTGGTGTCTGTTCCAGTTCCTGAGCCGGTGGTGTCTGTTCCAGTTCCTGAGCCAGTGGTTCCAGTTCCTGAGCCGGTGTCTGTTCCAGTTCCTGAGCCGCCGGTGTCTGTTCCAGTTCCTGAGCCGGTGGTGTCAGTTCCTGAGCCGGTGGTGTCAGTTCCTGAGCCGGTGGTGTCTGTTCCAGTTCCTGAGCCGGTGGTGTCTGTTCCAGTTCCTGAGCCAGTGGTTCCAGTTCCTGAGCCGGTGTCTGTTCCAGTGCCTGAGCCGGTGGTGTCTGTTCTAGTGCCTGAGCCAGTGGTTCCAGTTCCTGAGCCGGTGGTGTCTGTTCCAGTTCCTGAGCCGGTGGTGTCTGTTCCTGTTCCTGAGCCGGTGGTGTCGTCTCCGCCGTGGCCGCCCGAGGGGTCGTCTCCGCCCTGGCCGCCCGAGGGGTCGTCTCCGCCCTGGCCGCCCGAGGGGTCGTCTCCGCCCTGGCCGCCCGAGGGGTCGTCTCCGCCCTGGCCGCCCGAGGGGAGGTCTCCGCCCTGGCCGCCCGAGGGGAGGTCTCCGCCCTGGCCGCCCGAGGGGAAGTCTCCGCCCTGGCCGCCCGAGGGGAAGTCTCCGCCCTGGCCGCCCGAGGGGAAGTCTCCGCCCTGGCCGCCCGAGGGGAAGTCTCCGCCCTGGCCGCCCGAGGGGAAGTCTCCGCCCTGGCCGCCCGAGGGGAAGTCTCCGCCCTGGCCGCCCGAGGGGAAGTCTCCGCCCTGGCCGCCCGAGGGGAAGTCTCCGCCCTGGCCGCCCGAGGGGAAGTCTCCGCCCTGGCCGCCCGAGGGGAAGTCTCCGCCCTGGCCGCCCGAGGGGAAGTCTCCGCCCTGGCCGCCCGAGGGGAAGTCTCCGCCCTGGCCGCCCGAGGGGAAGTCTCCGCCCTGGCCGCCCGAGGGGAAGTCTCCGCCCTGGCCGCCCGAGGGGAAGTCTCCGCCCTGGCCGCCCGAGGGGAAGTCTCCGCCCTGGCCGCCCGAGGGGAAGTCTCCGCCCTGGCCGCCCGAGGGGAAGTCTCCGCCCTGGCCGCCCGAGGGGAAGTCTCCGCCCTGGCCGCCCGAGGGGAAGTCTCCGCCCTGGCCGCCCGAGGGGAAGTCTCCGCCCTGGCCGCCCGAGGGGAAGTCTCCGCCCTGGCCGCCCGAGGGGAAGTCTCCGCCCTGGCCGCCCGAGGGGAAGTCTCCGCCCTGGCCGCCCGAGGGGAAGTCTCCGCCCTGGCCGCCCGAGGGGAAGTCTCCGCCCTGGCCGCCCGAGGGGAAGTCTCCGCCCTGGCCGCCCGAGGGGAAGTCTCCGCCCTGGCCGCCCGAGGGGAAGTCTCCGCCCTGGCCGCCCGAGGGGAAGTCTCCGCCCTGGCCGCCCGAGGGGAAGTCTCCGCCCTGGCCGCCCGAGGGGAAGTCTCCGCCCTGGCCGCCCGAGGGGAAGTCTCCGCCCTGGCCGCCCGAGGGGAAGTCTCCGCCCTGGCCGCCCGAGGGGAAGTCTCCGCCCTGGCCGCCCGAGGGGAAGTCTCCGCCCTGGCCGCCCGAGGGGAAGTCTCCGCCCTGGCCGCCCGAGGGGAAGTCTCCGCCCTGGCCGCCCGAGGGGAAGTCTCCGCCCTGGCCGCCCGAGGGGAAGTCTCCGCCCTGGCCGCCCGAGGGGAAGTCTCCGCCCTGGCCGCCCGAGGGGAAGTCTCCGCCCTGGCCGCCCGAGGGGAAGTCTCCGCCCTGGCCGCCCGAGGGGAAGTCTCCGCCCTGGCCGCCCGAGGGGAAGTCTCCGCCCTGGCCGCCCGAGGGGAAGTCTCCGCCCTGGCCGCCCGAGGGGAAGTCTCCGCCCTGGCCGCCCGAGGGGAAGTCTCCGCCCTGGCCGCCCGAGGGGAAGTCTCCGCCCTGGCCGCCCGAGGGGAAGTCTCCGCCCTGGCCGCCCGAGGGGAAGTCTCCGCCCTGGCCGCCCGAGGGGAAGTCTCCGCCCTGGCCGCCCGAGGGGAAGTCTCCGCCCTGGCCGCCCGAGGGGAAGTCTCCGCCCTGGCCGCCCGAGGGGAAGTCTCCGCCCTGGCCGCCCGAGGGGAAGTCTCCGCCCTGGCCGCCCGAGGGGAAGTCTCCGCCCTGGCCGCCCGAGGGGAAGTCTCCGCCCTGGCCGCCCGAGGGGAAGTCTCCGCCCTGGCCGCCCGAGGGGAAGTCTCCGCCCTGGCCGCCCGAGGGGAAGTCTCCGCCCTGGCCGCCCGAGGGGAAGTCTCCGCCCTGGCCGCCCGAGGGGAAGTCTCCGCCCTGGCCGCCCGAGGGGAAGTCTCCGCCCTGGCCGCCCGAGGGAGAGTCTCCACCCTGGTCTGTTCCTCCCGTCCCGCCCTGGTCTGTTCCTCCCGTCCCGCCCTGGTCTGTTCCTCCCGTCCCGCCCTGGTCTGTTCCTCCCGTCCCGCCCTGGTCTGTTCCTCCCGTCCCGCCCTGGTCTGTTCCTCCCGTCCCGCCCTGGTCTGTTCCTCCCGCCCCGCCCTGGTCTGATGGAGCGTCTGGTAGTCGCTCCGTAGGGAGGGGGTAATGTCACATGCCTGTCCTGTCTTGTGCTGCACATGGGTGTTTTGTTATTTTGGGCCATGTGCTCATGTCATTGTCTGATCCCTCCCACTTGTTATCTGATTATTGTTTGAGTTTTTCCACCTGTTCCCTCTTGATTAGTTCCCTTTATAAGTCCCCTCTTGTTTGCAGTCTGTGTCGGTTCATTGTCTAATGTTCTTGTGTTTTGTTCCCAGTGTTTTGATCTGTTTAAGTTTTGTTCTAGTGTTTTCCCCCACGTGGGAGTTTTGTTTGTACCTTTTTGCTTGTTTTGTTAATTAAAGTCTTATCTTGTTTTGCTGCATTTGAGTCCTCGTTTATGTTTCTTGACCGTATCGTGACAATTCCATAATAACACACTGTGCAATTAGCCATGCCTGAAAAGTGTGTATAGCCCTTGTCAAAAGAATAGAAAGTCTTTGGGCCCTATTTTAACGATCTGAAACGCAAGTATCAAATGCGAAACGCAAGTAACTTTGTGGGCGGATCTCGGCCGACGCAAATCTAAAATGGATTGGTCTGAAGTAGCTACATTACTCATAGGTGTGGTTTGGGCTTAACGTGCAAACCAACAAACCAATCAGAGCGTCATCTCACATTCCCTTTAAAAGCAGGCGCACTTGTTCCATTGCTATTATAACGGCAGATTTGCCAGACGCACGCCATGAGCGGTTCACAGCCAAGGAGACCGATGTTCTCGTCAGGGCCGTAAAACACAGAGAAGTGACGTTGTATGAGGATGGGAGAAACCCACCCAAATTAGCTTCAGTTAAACAGGCGTATAATAATGTGTAAGCTAGATTTATGCCTATTTTTTCACATCTTTATGGACACCACAATGATTTCCCTCGTGTGGAATATTTTTCCTTGTAATTATGTATGGTTTGAAAAAATGGCAACTGCTGCGTCTGTGTGTAGATGAGATAAGCAAAGTATAAGTGCGTTGTGCACACGCTACATTATGGCCAAGCATGCGTCCTTAAAATAGCATCTGAATAACACGCCACTGACTTTAGACTAGGTTTTTCTTGGTCTGTGGCGGAATTGTTTTCTGGAACTGCAAAATAGCACCAGGGAACGTTTGCGCCAGAACACGCCTCCTCTTTTCGCTGAACCGCCCCCGGGAGCGCAGGTTCATTCTCAAATTCATCGACGTGCGTCTGTGGAGGGAAAAGTCCGCTGTGCGTCGGGTGCAAAATAGGAATGATTGACAAAGTCAATTGGGCTGGGTGCAAGATAGGGCCCTTTATCTTCAACCTCATTTCCAGGTTTTGCTTTGAGGAGTGAGCGTTCATTATTTTTAAGTCCTCTACAAAGTTAACTGCATACTTTTCTGAAGTGCATACTTTGTTGGAGCTTGTTGACTTGCTTTTGCTCAACTTTAATGAATACAATGTCTTTGAGTAGTATGAGTCCATATTTTGAGTAGTATGTAAGTCCATATTTTACAGCTAAGTTTTAAAGTATTTTTGGTTTGTTACATTTGAGGACTTTAGCTGGTTAGCATAGCCATGCTAGCCTCTGTTGGTTGGTGCTGTAACTTCATCTACAAAAAATCATCTTTTTTCTTTGACTGTCATTCAAAATTAGCTGCATATCCTTGTGAGCAAGGTATCCTATTGCTATTATGTTTTTTTTGTCTATGGCTTCTCATGTTACAGCTCAGGCTAGTTGCTACCTAGTGAAGAGTTTGGTATTGTTAACGTTATTGTGCTGCCTAATAGCTGTCCACACATTATAAGGTGCGTCTAAATCGTATAATGTCTCAGTATATAGTACAATTGATGAAGAACGAACTTTGTGATGATTTTGTTAAAATGCATGTTCTAAATAAGTATATGTATGAATTTCTGAATCTTGGCGAAAATAGTTCATCCAGATTTCGCCTACCTCTATGAACAAGGACATACTACTCATTTCACATACTTTTTTGCCTAGTATTTAGTAGGGAAGTAGGCATATTCGGAAGCAGGGATTGAAGCTGCGTTCACGTCATGTCGTAATTAACATAATCTCGAAATTTCCATCTTACAAGTTACGAGCTCTACAAGGACGTGAACACTTTTTAAAAGTTGAAATCTCATAATTACGCAAATTGAATGCACCGTGACATTCTTGATGGCACTGACTAATTTAGAAGTTGTCTTGGACTGATACTGACACCTATTGGTGTGGGTGCAGTATCGGTGTCAGTTACTATGTGGTGTAGTTTAGGGGCTGTTTACACAGCACCATTTTCAACTAAAAATGGAAAAGTTTTTAATGTGTTTTGCCCGTACATTTAAACGTCAACAGCGTTTTGGGGGTCTGAAAAACAAACTTTTGAAAACGTATTTCAAAGTGCAAGTTTTTGAAAACGATACTGTTATCATCTCTGTGTAAACCACAAAAATGTTAACTTGTTAAAACGGTGACGTCATGCGCATGCGTATTACATTTTCAGTCTGTAGGCACACAGTGTTTCTTTACAAAGTGACATCGCCATCTCCTGGCCTGGAGGCATAATACAGCGTTTTTAGTCGTTTTCACAGATCTTTGTGAATGGGGATCGTTTTGACAATGTCTGTTTGCGAAAAAAGCGAAGGAAAACATTTCAATTTTTAGTACATTGATGTCGTATAAACGTACCCATAGAAACGCTGTAGCCATAATCAACGAGAATTTTTTTTTTATTAGGCTGATATGACTGCAGTCTCATGTGAGTGTACATGTTTTTTGTAAATGAGGTAAATTACACCTTTAAGACACATTGATCCTTGTTTTTATTCAAGTGTACACAATATTTATTTTGTCCAGAAGAACTTTTTGCAGATTTTGTTAGTGGAATATATATTTTTTACAAACAACATAATATTATAAGGTAATTAAACACTTCATACAGACATTAAGTTCAGCAAGCTAAAACACACCCCAAGGTCTTCAATATACGGACAAAAAAGCTCCCCACCGTCTCTGACGTTGGTCCAAAATGTCTCGACAAGTAATTATAGAGCACAGTGAGTTCAGATTCATATCTTTAAATCAGTTTGGTTTATTAATGGTCTCTCACACCCACTCATCTGCTTGCCCTAAACACCTAGAAATAGAAACTCACATTTACAGATATGAGTTCTTTACATATTTATTTATACCTAACAAGTCATAGATTCATAACTGAACATGAAACCAGTTTCAATCTGTCATTCAGTGTTTTCATGACTATGAGGCAAGACTTGGGGTAAGTTGTAAATTTAAACAATTCAGTAATCATATTTGTTGCCAAAAACAATAGATTTGTTTCTAAACAAATTGTTTTTTTTCCTGAAAATCTTATAATAGGCATTTAAATGCAGGTTTAATTGTAAGAACTCAGCCCATATAGTGTGATATCATGCTATTGGTGCATGTTGTTCCAAAAGATCAATATGTGTAATGAACTGCAGCAATAACAATAAAAATGTCCAATGTAAAAAAAAAAAAAAAAAAAAGTGTGACAAATTTGCCCCAGGCTTCCCTATATACCTGGCAATGTCATTGAAGAGATAAAACTGGCTTTAACTGACAAATCTGTCTCATCTAAAATGGTTTGGTTAGAGGAACAATGTCCTTGGAAGAGTTTCAGAAAATTGCAGGACTAATGACTAATGATGGTGTCTGACTAAAATCGTTTTACTATAAGGTATTCTCTCTGCGTGCAAGGAACGTGCAAGTCTGTGTATTTGTGGTGCCAAATTACTAAAATCTCAAAGCCTGAAACAGCATCTGTAAGTTATGTTGAATGTGAAATGATACAAGAGTATAAATATAGGGGGAAAGAATAACTGACATATATAAATAATAAAAAAATACATAAAAAAAATCATTATTGAGCTAAAACTCTTTAGCTCTGCCTTTTTTTTTATTCTGTTTGATGGCTTAGGAATGGGGATTTAGAGTCCAAAAATGATTTATTATACATTCCTACAAAGATATGTTATGCCAAAGTTGTATTTATTTAAAAAAAAATGTTTGATGAAGTCCTGAGGATATAGTCAACAAAAGAAAGCTTTCAGCAAGCTCTTTCTGTTATTGTTGACTATATCCTCAGGACTTCATCAAACATTTTTTGGGGGGGGGGATTTAGAGTCCAAAAAATGATTTATTATACATTCCTACAAAGATATGTTATGCCAAAGTTGTATTTATAAAATAAAAAAATGTTTGATGAAGTCCTGAGGATATAGTCAACAAAAGAAAGCTTTCAGCAAGCTCTTTCTGTTATTGTTGCCAACACTTTAGTTTAGGGTCAAATTCTCACTATTAACTAGTTGCTTATTAGCATGCATATTACTAGGATATTGGCTGTTTATTAGTACTTATAAAGCACATATTAATGCCTTATTCTGCATCCCTTAATCCCACCCAAGACCTAAACTTATCAACTACCTTACTAAGTATTAATAAGCGGTAATTGGGAGTTTGTTGAGGCAAAAGTCAGTTAATAGTTAATTAAAAGTGAAAATTGGACCCTAATCTAAAGTGTGACTTTAAATTATTTACTCCACCTCATGTCTTTCAAAACTTGGATGACTTTTTTTGTAAGTAGAACACAAAAGGAAAAGTTTATAACTGAATGTCCAAGCTGCTGTTTTCCATGCAATGAAAGTCAATGGGGATTATGGCTATTAGGGTGGGATTTTAAATTAATACTGACGTATATTGCAGTCTTTTTCTCACAAAAAGCTTACATATGATTTCAGAAGACTTTGAAAATAGTGCTTGAATCAGATTTTTATGCTTTTTTCTCTATTTTTATGTTTTTTCTTTAACCCTGGTCTCCATTAGCTTTTATTGTGAAGAAGAGAGCCGCTCAGACATTCAGTTCCTTTGGTGTTTTCTGGAAGTGAACATTTGAAATGATATGAGGGTGAATAAATCTTTATGCACTATCCCTTAAAGTCTCAAATATAGTGTATTTAGAATAAAATATAGTTTTATACAACCAGTTATATGCAAAATTAAAATGAAAAAGAAATTGTCAAAATCATTATTTGCACAGTTTGACTGGTCATTCACAAAATTATAATTTTGTTAGTTAGATAGTTTATTAGTTTAGTTTTTCTTTTGTACAGGATTTAAACACACTGAAAGACAAATCAAAAGGTGTGAAACTTCATTATATCTACACAACTGCAAGTAAATGTATATTTGACAATGTATTGAATGATTGATGGATTAACCACTGATCCTCCTCACATGGAACATCTCATAAAAAGAGAGAAGGGCTGAACCCCTCCACATCTCAACGTTTTTTTCTTCTTTTTTTTAGCGCTCCCTTGAAGGATGTCTCAGTGCAAGCACTGCTGCAAAAATGCAGCAAAGCAAACAGGTGAATGTGTCCAGAATTCACCAGTGGCTCCGATGACCAGAGATGCATGTGAAAACAGTTCCGCTTCAAAAGGTATGGAGGAAGTTAGGAGAGAAATGCGCAAGAGTTTCTGAACGAGAGGAAGGGAAAGTGGGGCAGCTCCCAAAGGACGTTTTTCACGCCTGCTTCATCCTGTCAATCAAAAACAAAGTTGAACGTGAAGCATCTGCTTTTCTCTGAAAAGTATCAAACATCCATCTGCATGAGAACCAGTACTGGAGGCGCCTCGGACACCTTTGCCTTGCGCGGGAGCATCCGAGTAAGGCTCCGGAAGGAGGGCGTGGCCCTCAGCAGAAGCTCTTTGAGTCCGGCGCGGAATTCCTGGCGGATTAGACAATAGATCACCGGGTTGAGACAGCTGTTTGTGTGGGCCAAGCACACAGTCAGCGGGAAAGCGTACGCCTGGGCGTTGTAGAAGGCCTTGCTGAAGGGCACCAGGTCAAACTTAATGAGGACGCCCCACAGAGTCAGGGCCTGATTGGGCAGCCAACACAAGAAGAACGACAGGACGACGATCACAACAGACTTGGTGACCTTTGAGCGCCGCTTGTGCCGGCCCTGCTCACTTTCGGAGCCAGCAACGCCGCTAACTCTGCGGCTTAGCACGATTCTTAGAAGTAGGAGATAGCATACAGTAATCACCACCAGTGGGATCAGAAAACCAAGCAGGACCTTTTGCAACTGGTACAGTCCTAGCAACAACTGCGGGTCCCAGCTTCCCGTTTCGGGGAAGCGCACCAAGCATAGCTCCTCATCCGTTGCAACTTGGGCTACGGTGGAATAAATGGAATGCGGGAGCGTCGCTATCAGGGATACGACCCAAATGCCCAAGCTGATCCATTTGGCCGCAGCCGCCGCCGCTCTGCGACTGTGCATCTTCATCGAGGACGCGATGGAGTAGTACCTGGCCACGCTCATGGCGGTCAGGAAAAATACGCTGGCGTACATGTTCATAGTGGTGACAGAGCTGACGATTTTGCACATAACTTTGCCGAAGGGCCAGCGGAAGTCCAACGCAGTGTCTACGGCCCAGAACGGTAGGGTTAGGACGAACTGCAGGTCGGTTAGAGCCAAACCCATCACAAAGCAGTTGATGGAAGACTGCTTCTGATGGTAGCGTGAGTGTAGCAGGTAGAGCGCCAGAGAGTTGCCTACAAGTCCTAGAGCACACACCACCGAATAAATGAGGGCGATCATCACACGCACAGCCAAACTAGACCCATCACCTTGAAGTGTTGAACTAGACTCCTTTGTCAACAGTTGCAGCCAGCAGCGCACAGACAGGTTCCCACTGATAGAGTCCGTGCAGTTTTCCAGAGCCGCGCTGGGTTCCAGTGTGTGCTCACAGTCTCCCAGATCCAGAGTTTGTGTGGTGTTATTCCTCTCCATTGCAGACTCCTACTCAGTCTCTTGTCATGGTGAAACGATACAAAAGGAGAAAAGAGTCCATTCATTTAATTTTTCTCAAGTTCATTGTGACCTCTGCACTTTGTTTCCGAGCAAGTATAATTAGTTCACCGGCAGCGAGAGCGCGGTCTCATCTGTGACTCTCTCTCGCGCGCGCACCTCTGTGCGCTCTGCAGCGCGCGCACATTCTTTTATACTCCGATGAGAATGACGCGCCTCCGCGCGCTGCTGATGCACGCGCCGCTTTATGTCAGATACATACATAAAGACGGTAAGCAATGAAACCTAGTTTTCACGTGTTATTTCATTATACGAATTTGCACGGTAAAGTTTTTAAATCATACGGATATAGCTGATTGACTTCAATTTGATTATGAAGCCTACAGAAATATTGTTTTGGACGAATACATAATAGCCTGAAAGACTTAATATATGTGCCTACTTTTTGCGTCCAGATATATAATGTACTATATATAGTAATTTGGCTTCTCTAAACGCAACTACAGTGTGTGTGTGTGTGTGTGTGTGTGTGTGTGTGTGTGTGTGTGTGTGTGTGTGTGTAATATTTTATTTTTATACTTGGCATATCTATCTATCTATCTATCTATCTATCTATCTATCTATCTATCTATCTATCTATCTATCTATCTATCTATCTATCTATCTATCTATCTATCTATCTATCTATCTATCTATCTATCTATCTATCTATCTATCTATCTATCTATCTATCTATCTATCTATCTATCTATCTATCTATCTATCTATCTATCTATCTATCTATCTATCTATCTATCTATCTATCTATCTATCTATCTATCTATCTATCTATCTATCTATCTATCTATCTATCTATCTATCTATCTATCTATCTATCTATCTATCTATCTATCTATCTATCTATCTATCTATCTATCTATCTATCTATCTATCTATCTATCTATCTATCTATCTATCTATCTATCTATCTATCTATCTATCTATCTATCTATCTATCTATCTATCTATCTATCTATCTATCTATCTATCTATCTATCTATCTATCTATCTATCTATCTATCTATCTATCTATCTATCTATCTATCTATCTATCTATCTATCTATCTATCTATCTATCTATCTATCTATCTATCTATCTATCTATCTATCTATCTATCTATCTATCTATCTATCTATCTATCTATCTATCTATCTATCTATCTATCTATCTATCTATCTATCTATCTATCTATCTATCTATCTATCTATCTATCTATCTATCTATCTATCTATCTATCTATCTATCTATCTATCTATCTATCTATCTATCTATCTATCTATCTATCTATCTATCTATCTATCTATCTATCTATCTATCTATCTATCTATCTATCTATCTATCTATCTATCTATCTATCTATCTATCTATCTATCTATCTATCTATCTATCTATCTATCTATCTATCTATCTATCTATCTATCTATCTATCTATCTATCTATCTATCTATCTATCTATCTATCTATCTATCTATCTATCTATCTATCTATCTATCTATCTATCTATCTATCTATCTATCTATCTATCTATCTATCTATCTATCTATCTATCTATCTATCTATCTATCTATCTATCTATCTATCTATCTATCTATCTATCTATCTATCTATCTATCTATCTATCTATCTATCTATCTATCTATCTATCTATCTATCTATCTATCTATCTATCTATCTATCTATCTATCTATCTATCTATCTATCTATCTATCTATCTATCTATCTATCTATCTATCTATCTATCTATCTATCTATCTATCTATCTATCTATCTATCTATCTATCTATCTATCTATCTATCTATCTATCTATCTATCTATCTATCTATCTATCTATCTATCTATCTATCTATCTATCTATCTATCTATCTATCTATCTATCTATCTATCTATCTATCTATCTATCTATCTATCTATCTATCTATCTATCTATCTATCTATCTATCTATCTATCTATCTATCTATCTATCTATCTATCTATCTATCTATCTATCTATCTATCTATCTATCTATCTATCTATCTATCTATCTATCTATCTATCTATCTATCTATCTATCTATCTATCTATCTATCTATCTATCTATCTATCTATCTATCTATCTATCTATCTATCTATCTATCTATCTATCTATCTATCTATCTATCTATCTATCTATCTATCTATCTATCTATCTATCTATCTATCTATCTATCTATCTATCTATCTATCTATCTATCTATCTATCTATCTATCTATCTATCTATCTATCTATCTATCTATCTATCTATCTATCTATCTATCTATCTATCTATCTATCTATCTATCTATCTATCTATCTATCTATCTATCTATCTATCTATCTATCTATCTATCTATCTATCTATCTATCTATCTATCTATCTATCTATCTATCTATCTATCTATCTATCTATCTATCTATCTATCTATCTATCTATCTATCTATCTATCTATCTATCTATCTATCTATCTATCTATCTATCTATCTATCTATCTATCTATCTATCTATCTATCTATCTATCTATCTATCTATCTATCTATCTATCTATCTATCTATCTATCTATCTATCTATCTATCTATCTATCTATCTATCTATCTATCTATCTATCTATCTATCTATCTATCTATCTATCTATCTATCTATCTATCTATCTATCTATCTATCTATCTATCTATCTATCTATCTATCTATCTATCTATCTATCTATCTATCTATCTATCTATCTATCTATCTATCTATCTATCTATCTATCTATCTATCTATCTATCTATCTATCTATCTATCTATCTATCTATCTATCTATCTATCTATCTATCTATCTATCTATCTATCTATCTATCTATCTATCTATCTATCTATCTATCTATCTATCTATCTATCTATCTATCTATCTATCTATCTATCTATCTATCTATCTATCTATCTATCTATCTATCTATCTATCTATCTATCTATCTATCTATCTATCTATCTATCTATCTATCTATCTATCTATCTATCTATCTATCTATCTATCTATCTATCTATCTATCTATCTATCTATCTATCTATCTATCTATCTATCTATCTATCTATCTATCTATCTATCTATCTATCTATCTATCTATCTATCTATCTATCTATCTATCTATCTATCTATCTATCTATCTATCTATCTATCTATCTATCTATCTATCTATCTATCTATCTATCTATCTATCTATCTATCTATCTATCTATCTATCTATCTATCTATCTATCTATCTATCTATCTATCTATCTATCTATCTATCTATCTATCTATCTATCTATCTATCTATCTATCTATCTATCTATCTATCTATCTATCTATCTATCTATCTATCTATCTATCTGGTCACACATAAGCTTTTTCACATTCACAGACTTTTAATTACAACCCATAGTTCTTGAAAATAACCCAGAAATTCCCTCAATGAAAGTGATAACTTATTGATTTCAGACTGGAGTCTTTCATCTTGTTGGGTTAATTTCGAATTTTCGTTTTGCCTTGAGGAGTGAAGAGAAATTTATTTGTGCATCAAACCAATGATAGATTACAGTTTTTCTCAGTCGCTTTGGTGCATTTCTCAAATTACAAAGAAGTATGTGCATTCTCAAAACAATACGTACAAACAGGACCATACATTGGATTACCTGCAAAACCCTGTAACTTGCTCAAAATCTTTAGTCCATCTGTCAATGTATTTATGTCAATGAAGATATCAGCGCCATCAGAATGAAAAGCCCTTGTGTCATTGTTCACAAACAAGATAGTCAAAATGCTTAGTCATCCTGTCAATAAAACACTGCACACTGTTAGTATTACCTGATGTAAACTATGACAACAGTTTCGATGACTCTATTGAAATGTATATGCACTTCTTCTGTATGCCATATATCCATTTCAAAAGTACAAATTTACACACTATTGTACGTGAGTTATTGACTGAAAGAGACTGGATAGGATTTAGTTAGACTTTTACTAGTGGTCTGACAAAAAAAAAAAATATATATATTATTGTGAAATAGAAAAGGAAAAGAAATGGGGGCACAAAGGCGAAAATACAACATTAGAAAGGCAAACACAGGAAAGACCCCTTAGGCAGAACTTTGCTTTTGCATGCAGCACTGTATGAGGATTGCAGTGCAGTCTGTCTACACCTCTTGATGTGCCAGTCTGTCGGGCCACAGATTCTCATCTACATCACAACGAATATCTTCCCTTGCAATGCAACGTGGAAAAAAATCTTTTGGAATGTCTTATCCAACCTCTGCAGGCGTCTACTGTGATGTCCTCACAGGCTACATCCATGGCAGCCGGCAGGATCATCTGAGTATGTGGCTGGCGATCATAGACCTTCCACCCCCATGCTGAGAAGAACTCCTCAACTGGGTTAAGGAATGGAGAATAAGGGAGGAATTCCATCAGCATCCTATAGTGGGACACAAACCATTGCCTGATGGCGTTTGAGTGATGGAATCTCACATTATCCCAAATTACCACATACTTTGGTAAATCATCTCAAAATGGACCCCTCCCATCATTAGGGATGAGAATCCTGTAGAGGGTCTCTAAGAAGGGGAGTATATAAGCTTGCCAGTTGAAGGTTCATGAGATGCAACGTTGAGCTATTTCAGAGAACTGGTTTCTCATTGGTTGATCTACATTCTCTTCATTAGTGAAAGTCAAGATTCACCTGCACAATTTATCAATTCATAGCACATTTACAAAAAGTCTTATAGAAATGTGTAAAAAATATGCTTGACAGTTTATGACAACTAGATCAACCATTTTGCATTTAATGACTTATACAATGAACTAATGACTAGATGTTTTGAGGGGTAAGACTATTGCACAGAGAACTATTTAATACATTTTGAGCACCTTAGCAACTGATAATGTAGGAAACCACAGACAATACGTAATCAATTGGATGAATGTACCAAAGCAATCGCAACATGTTCAAAAGAATGAGAAACTGCTTGTATGATGTGCACAAGTGACTACATGATGTGGAGGTTGAACAAGTAGTTTTGAGAATTTCATTTCTGATCTGAGAAATGCACCAAAGCGACTGAGAAAAACTGTAATCAAGTAAAATGCAGTTCTTTTACAGTCTTTTTAAAGTGTAATAGACTTGCACACTGGAGGTCATGGGCCCAAGGGAGATGTGAAAGCGAAGCACGACACAGTCCTGTGGATGAAAGATGCTAGTTTATCTCTCTTCATTATTGAAATTCTAGACCAATAGTTTGGTCTTTATTAAAACCTGCTAAACCCTGCAGTCAATTACATTTGAGCCAAGACTATTGACCACAATAGAAAGATTATGCATGGTGGTCTATCTATCTTTTGTATTTCCCCCCAAGTTATCTTATCTGAAAGTGACTTGAAATACCTCCCACACTGTTTTCTCTTTCCTGAGCACTGGTTATTCAGTTCATAAATTGGCAAAGAAAAAAATGAAGTTGACATTTATGTATTGATTTATTTGTATGATCTACACAAACTACTGCTTTATTCATTTGTGCATTTCTCTTAGGGATGCCTAAAAAAACCTCTTTGTCAAGGATGATCATTTCTGTTTTTAGTGCGATGGTTTTTTCACCTGTTCTTCTCATCTGCACTGGCCTCATTCTGTCTCTCGTGACATCCAAATTGTGCTGAAAAAGGCATTTATGTGTTGATATCAACCCAGAGTTGAAGACAAGACAGAGAGTTGTCCATTTCATAAGACGTATTTTAGAACATTTATTGGAAAAAAAACAATGCAAACGACAGAGAAAGACATTGAAAGAAACTGAAAGACAATTCAACACAATGTGATTTTACTGAAAAAGCACAATTGTTATCAAAAGCAATTTAAGCGAACTAACTTGTTTTTAGTCCATAAAAAATTGACTTCAGCCTTCAGATTAATACCTATAAAGCAAAACTGTCTTCAAAGGGAAGACAAACACAAGGCACTCTGTTAGGACAAACTTGCTGAAGGATTCAAATTGTAAAATTAATGAATTTGAAAGAACTGATTTTGTATTATTATTCACCTTAGCTGTAATAAATTGTCCAAAAGTCTGATGTCACATCTGGGATTTCTATTATTATTAATATAACCTTTAATTTGTAAATAATAATAATAATAAAAAAGGAAAATAAATATGTTAATTTGTTTGTACAAACGGTCAGATTTCCTTGAAGTTTTCATTGAAGTTTGAAATTTTGAAATTCATTTATTTTTTTATTTTTTCGCTCAATCAATTTGTTATTACACTATTTTTATATACTTTTTTTACACGGCTCTCTGGAATACTTGACTATGATTGGTCAATTGTGTCATCCAGATGCCTGATATTAACGCAGTAGCCTATATCATTCCGCTCATTCGCGTGAAGGAAACCGGCGCTACTTTCATGTCTCTCGTATATCACACCGCGGGCTCTTGTTTGATACACTAGCAACTGTCGCCATCTTGCGCCTCAGTTATCGATTACAGTGAGAATTAGCTACCTCATGAGCCTGATATTGCAGTAGGTCTATTTCAATAATATTACAGCAATGTCGCTAGTCTGATTGTTTCGTACGTTGTTAGTGGAACATTTGTTCATAGCGGAAGCTTTAAGTAGCCTAAGCCTTTTACAGGTAAGCTTTAATAATTTCGTTTCAAACTTTCATGTTGTAGCCGGGTGACAAGCCTGATATAATGTAGCCTTGCCTACAGTCAACCATTATCGCAAAAAGATCCCTCATTTATAGTTAAAAAATAGGCCTAGCATTTTCGTTTGGTCCCCACTAGCCTACATTTTAACAAACAAATTTAAATAAAAAATTATGCTCTTCTTAAATGTCAAGCTTATAGACGAGAAAAATAAGCACTTCCTGCATTCCGAATGAGCAGATAAAAATTGGACTTGTTATTTTATTCGAAGTTTGATCTTATAATAAGCTTCTTTATCTCTTAAAGATTACTTCAGCATAGAAAGAATGGGGGGGAAATAGCTTCCAGCCATCTGTTGGCTGGCTCCTGTCTTCAAAAGCGCTGTTAAAGGAAATTTGACAAATCCCCGGCTAAATCCCCTTCTGCCCTTCACATATCATCCGCATGAGGACTCCGCCGTGAGCCACGTCGCGGATTCAAGGTCACTGTCGCTACATGACCAGTGATGGGGTCTCCATGGTGATGCTCGTCATGCTGGTCAAAACTGTGGTTGTGGAATTCAGAGTCGTAATTGGTGAACTCTGGTCTCCTGTGAAGTCTTCCCAGCAGCGACGCAATCTCCTTCATACTTTTATCCTCAGAGAAGCGCGGGAGAATTTTGGGATCCTCTGTCGCTGAGTATGGATGCTCGAGGGTGTGCAGCACGCGGGAAGACTGGAGGTTGCGCAGGGACCGTGACTGAACTGCAAGGGGTTCAAGAAAATGTAAGAAAAATACTTTAGACTTCTTTTTGCCAAAATATGTGGTATTGTTCTTTAAAACAAACACAACTTAATTTGATATTTTCCTAAATAAAGACGTTTCTTCAACTGTGGGCACTTTTGGCCCTGTGGACGTTTATACAATAAATGTCCTACACCCTTTATGTAATTATTCTACAAATAATCTCCAATAGTGTATAGCCTATACTCAGAAATTTCTGTATTTTTTTCCCTATCGTGTAAATTACACCACACCACAGTGTCATTTCCACCACATCTCAAATCGTTTCAGAATTTTCTGTGATGGTAATGACATTTTGTCATTAGGAATAAAATGGCAGAATCATTTGTCTGGCTAAGGTTAATTTCATAGCTAGTATTTCATGTATCGTAAATAAACGGAAAAAAATGGTGTTTTCACACTTTTTGCATTATTTGGAAATGATGCATCGTATATAAAAAAAAACATTTGTGTATTTAACTTATTGGATGTAAAATTGTTTGGGTTGGGGAAATTATGCGTCAAGTTTATTTTTTTTATTTATTTTTTTGAGAAAACGCTAATATACAATAAATATTAAAATAGTTTAATATTATTTCAATATTTGTTTAGATTTTCATGGTTTCCATGGAATTCATATTTCTATAATGGATTTTCATATTTTGGATCTTGGACAAGGGTAAAACAATAACATAAAGTACATTTGAAAACATTTTCCAAGTTTTGGTGTTAAAATGTTGAAATCTGTTTTTAATAAACCTTTAGGACATAAAAGTGCCTGAAACGTCCAACACTTTAGAAATTCACAGTCTACTTCCTGTAGCTGGTCCAGTTATTTTAAGAGTGTGAATGAAATAAACAGTCGAGTGAGTCACGCATTGACACATTTTACCCTGTTCTTTTTCGCTGAACTTCAGCCACCCACTTCAAAAGAGTGGCATCGAGACGGTGATCAAGTGCGCCAAACTTTAGACCATGACCTACGTTTAACCTGCAAAGTTAGAATTGATTCCCTTCAGAAACACTGACAGCAGGTTTGATGAGGACAAATTACAACTTTTCTTCCACGCCGTTGATTCAATCTGTGGGAAACATGACTAAGCTATTTGCTATTCTTCTAGTCGTCGTCACCTCCTTCAGTCCTTCCAATCACTGTCATAAGGCTTCACCCAAAGCCTAATAGCTTGTCAAACAAATGATACATTACAAGGATTCAAGAACCACTTGTTCTTCAAGCATAACATTTTCCTCTCAAGTTAGCAGTTGCAGGATATAAGTGTGTAATGGGGTTTTCCCCTCAAGGACCAGATGGAGGAGATATTTCAGCCAGAAAACTCACCTCTCAATGGGCTGAAGTCTCCATGCTGGCTGACCTTGGTATCAGAGAAGGGCTTCAGACTGGGCAGCAGAATCAAGGTGAATGACAGAAGCAGCACCTGAGGGACAGAGGCAGATGGAAAGCTTAAACGTAGCGAAATTGAATAAAGTAGGCTAATCAAATGAGAAATAACACTACATCGTCACTGTATAAATTACAGAAGTTATTCAGTCAAGAGCAGTGAGTGTTTTTTAACTTTAAAAATGCAGACAGCAGTAGGTATATTAGGCTGCATTCTGTACACGTGTGTTAATTTTAGGCCCTGTATATATATACAGTGAGGAAAATAAGTATTTGAACACCCTGCTATTTTGCAAGTTCTCCCACTTAGAAATCATGGAGGGGTCTGAAATTGTCATCGTATGTGCATGTCCACTGTGAGAGACATAATATAAAAAAAAAATCCAGAAATCACAATGTATGATTTTTTAACTATTTATTTGTATGATACAGCTGCAAATAAGTATTTGAACACCTGAGAAAATCAATGTTAATATTTGGTACAGTAGCTTTTGTTTGCAATTACAGAGGTCAAACGTTTCCTGTAGTTTTTCACCAGGTTTGCACACACTGCAGGAGGGATTTTGGTCCACTCCTCCACACATATCTTCTCTAGTCAGGTTTCTGGGCTGTCACTGAGAAACACGGAGTTTGAGCTCCCTCCAAAGATTCTCTATTGGGTTCAGGTCTGGAGACTGGCTAGGCCACGCCAGAACCTTGATATGCTTCTTACAGAGCCACTCCTTGGTTATCCTGGCTGTGTGCTTCTGGTCATTGTTATGTTGGAAGACCCAGCCTCGACCCATCTTCAATGCTCTAACTGAGGGAAGGAGGTTGTTCCCCAAAATCTCGCAATACATGGCCCCGGTCATCCTCTCCTTAATACAGTGCAGTCGCCCTGTCCCATGTGCAGAAAAACACCCCCAAAGCATGATGCTACCACCCCCATGCTTCACAGTAGGGATGGTGTTCTTGGGATGGTACTCATCATTCTTCTTCCTCCAAACACGTTTAGTGGAATTATGACCAAAAAGTTCTATTTTGGTCTCATCTGACCACATGACTTTCTCCCATGACTCCTCTGGATCATCCAAATGGTCATTGGCAAACTTAAGACGGGCCTTGACATGTGCTGGTTTAAGCAGGGGAACCTTCCGTGCCATGCATGATTTCAAACCATGACGTCTTAGTGTATTACCAACAGTAACCTTGGAAACGGTGGTCCCAGCTCTTTTCAGGTCATTGACCAGCTCCTCCCGTGTAGTTCTGGGCTGATTTCTCACCTTTCTTAGGATCATTGAGACCCCACGAGGTGAGATCTTGCATGGAGCCCCAGTCCGAGGGAGATTGACAGTCATGTTTAGCTTCTTCCATTTTCTAATGATTGCTCCAACAGTGGACCTTTTTTCACCAAGCTTCTTGGCAATTTCCCCGTAGCCCTTTCCAGCCTTGTGGAGGTTTACAATTTTGTCTCTAGTGTCTTTGGACAGCTCTTTGGTCTTGGCCATGTTAGTAGTTGGATTCTTACTGATTGTATGGGGTGGACAGGTGTCTTTATGCAGCTAACGACCTCAAACAGGTGCATCTAATTTAGGATAATAAATGGAGTGGAGGTGGACATTTTAAAGGCAGACTAACAGGTCTTTGAGGGTCAGAATTCTAGCTGATAGACAGGTGTTCAAATACTTATTTGCAGCTGTATCATACAAATAAATAGTTAAAAAATCATGTATTGTGATTTCTGGATTTTTTTTTAGATTGTCTATATATATATATATATATATATATATATATATATATACATATATCATAATGAAACAATATGTTTAATAAGAAAACAATGTGGGAGAGACTTCATTTTATCTTTTTGTAATAATAAAAAAGTGTGATTATTATGTTGACAGAAATAGTTTGTAATAGTAAGAAATAAAACCTTTGTTTATCTTATTTCTCTCCTTGCAGTGTTTAGCTTGTATTTGTATTGCATATAGGGAATTTTCCTTGGTGCTACTGCTTTTGGATTGCTTACTGTAAATAACGATTGTCAGAATAAAATTTACTGATAAATAATTCAAAATAGGACCAAGAATGTGTTGATGTAAAATATTTTGTGGTTAATACACGCTTACATGTGCTGAAAGAAAACGCCGGCAAGTGCCAGAGAAAATATCATGTGTTATGTATGTGTCTAGTGTGTGTTTTTAAAAGCCCAAAGCATGATTACTGTATGCCTGTATCTTTCATGTGCTAATACTGCTTTTTTTTTAACCCTCACCAGAATGCAGGTCCCAGTCTGGGCCGGTTTGGATCCGTTCATGATCATCGCCTGGAGCCGACGCAGTTGTTCCATCAGGGAGCTAGAGATGGAGAGAGCGGGGGAAAAAGTTCAATTTCAGGGGCCTGTGTGGAGTTGTGAAGATTACCAAATAAATGATTCTCTCACATGTTGCATTTCTCCAGCTGGAAGACTTTCCTCTGCAGCTCCTGGTTGTGTGCACTGCATGCCGCCATCCTACGAAAACAAACAATGTAAAAGAAAACAGGTTGTAATCAAATCCGCTCTCAAGCCAACTGTCAGACACAGCTGTAAACCTCCACCTGCATAATGCCAGGGGGGTTGTGTTCAGTAGCTGCAAATTCCATCAACTCAGATTATGTATTTTCCCTCTGTGATTCGATGCACGTAGCATCCGCTTTTGCTTCACTTGTTTCGAGCACAACAGTCAATACCTGCTCTCCAGGCCATCTATGTATTCTTTCTTCTTCTTCCTGCTCTCTTGGGCCGACTGCTTGTTGCGGATCTTTCGGCGGATTTTCTTCAGAATCCTTTCCTCGTACTTGATCACGGGAGGGAAGCAGAAACATTGAGCTACAAAGACAAACAACTGTGCTCTATTATTATGGTGTGATTTCCAACTGGATGTACCTTGGTGAGCGGGAACTGATTTGGCAGAGTCACTCCTTCCTTGGCAAGGAGTCGTTTTTCATCCTCTGTGAGAACCAGCTCCTGGTAGGACTGCTGGGACTCCTTTGTGGTCTGCAATATCAATCGGACATGAAAGTAACAAATCCAATCAATGTTTCAATGTGCCTGAATGGTGCCTATATTGAGTTCAGCTTTTATCTTCTCTAAATTCCACCTTTGTCCTATTCTGCCTTGTGTATTTTACCTAGCTTCACGCCTGAGTGCAAACTCACAGGCTCTGGTGTGCCAGATAGCAGCAGGTCCTTGACAGTTAGGGGGAATCCAGTGGTCGGTTGTGCTTGTGGAGTTTCAGATGCCTGCTGTATCCCTCCAGATTTCTCTGGGAAGAAGCCAGTCTCCCAGCCATCTGCGACAACAGATAATACTATTTATCCTTCTTTCTGTGCTTCTGGAGAGATTCACAAAGCTCAGGAATAGGGTCTTATCTTCAGAAAGTTTACCAAACCAACTCGCAATGCTGTGAATTAATAAGTGGGAGGCTATTCATCTGTGTTTACAGTGTAAATCTATCACTAGTCACCAGGAAGGTTCACTTCACGAATACTTGATACTCACTGAATTCAAATGAGAAGTTTGTGTCGAGATTGTGTTGCGTCTGAGATATGACGATGCAAGGCTCCACGGGGGGGCTTGTGGTTGGCGGCGGACTGTCGATGTGATCCGAATGAGGGTCGTCGCTAATTCCGCTGTCGCTAGGAGAGGGCGACCAAACTGAAGACCCTGAAACAGAGTCGCACCCATCTAAAAGTGCGTTGAAGAAGTCCTCATTTCCCTGGGCAGGCATCATCATCTGGCAATCGAAAATACAGGATAGTGAAGGTGTGATATTAAATTCTTTCTTCGGCAGAACACAAAATATAATATTCTGAAGAACTATTTTTGTCCATACAATGAAAGTAAATGGGGTCCAAAGTGACAAAAAATGTTCTTCAAAATATCTTCATTGGTATTCCCTGGGAAGGCATCATCAACTGGCAATCGAAAATACAGGATGGTGGAGGTGTGATATTAAATTCTTTCTTCTGCAGAACACCAAAGATAATATTTTGAACAACTGTTTTTGTCCATTCATTGAAAGTAAATGGTGCTTTAAAATATCTACAGCGTGTTCCGCATAATGAAATTAAGTCAAACAGATGTGGAAATAGCATGATGATGACAATTAACAATTTTTTCGTGAATTATCCTTTTAATATGCCATGTCAAAATCCAAAAAAACTGAAGAAACTCGAAGGAAGCCTGGACTTTGTTGACTTCGACTTACATGAGGATCCTGAACTGGCCAGAGCTGATGGTTTTGTTGTCCCGTATTCTCATGGCGTAGGATACCATCATTTTTATCGAAGAGCAAATCAAGCAGTTCTAACCCCTCTCCGCCCTATGACACAATGAATATAATTGCTGTTTAATTAATCTGTTGTCAGTGGGATTCAATGGAAATGGAAAATAGAAAATGGATGAAAGCACCAAAAACAGTTAAAAGCAACCAAATGTTGAAACGAGAAGACGGAACAGATAACTTTAAAAAAAAAATGAACTTTGCTCTGTATGAGATATTGCACATGCAGGTTAGATAATGTAGACTATGTTTAATACTAACTTCTCTTTGCTAGCATGTAAAACTAATAAAACTTCAAAACATAAGGACTTACCTGGTCTGAATAGTGCTCCATTACTCTCTAAATGGGACAAAACCAAAACATCTGCCAATAGGTTGTCCTGACTCTGTCTGTGTCCCTCTGCTCACCCAGGACAAAGTTCGAACTCCAACGCAACAATCAGGTCATCATCCTCAGGGCTGCGTTTGATTGGTTGTTCTTTGCAGGGATGTAAGATAAAAAAAAAATGTGGGAACACCCTGGAGAAATAGTGTAGCTTATATTTCAACCAGACATTGCTACTTCTGTGGTAATTTGTATCAAGTAAAAATCTATAGCATTCAAATCATTGAATCCAGTAAAAAAGACTGGACTTAGGTGCATTAGGTGCAGACATTTGTTATGGGACAACACCTAATCCATATAGTTCAAAGGTCATTTTTTTTCCTTTCTGTCTGAGGTAATGTGACCTTTTACACAGTTGTGATAATCCAGAAACACAGACAATTTACATAATAAACATTATATATATATATATATACTGTATATATATATATATATATATATATATATATATATATATATATATATAATAATTTGTATTAAATTTATTTATTGTTTTTTTTTTAAATGGTAAAGATCGATTGATTGATTGATTGATTGATTGAAATGGTAAAAATCTACTCATATTAATGTTATTATTTAAATATAATTGTATTATTATACTGCTTGTACATCTTTATTTCTGAATGGTAAAGACCTGTTCGCATCCTGCTCTTGATGTCGGAGCTGTTCTGAGTCACACAGGAAAAAAAATTATCATCTCATCTTGGCACACTGTGTCTTCTTATAAAGCAAGTACATCTCATTCTCCATCTACTCTAATCCGAAGGCCTTTTCATCACTTGCCACATAAAACTTTCAGGCTGAACAGGCCCATCCAACTTTAAAAGCTATCGTGATTTACGAGGAGTCGTCTATTCTGTTGGCTGTAGCATCAAAAAATAATTTGTCATTCTCAGAGGAAATCTATCGTGTATCAAATGGAATTTGTTGAAATTTACCCAAAGCATTTCTTTGCTTACTGTTCGTGAGCAAGCACCGATGCAGTCATCAATTAAGGCACAATGTCATTTGTATGCAGGAAACTTTAAACAGGAATCAGTTGCACCATTGAATTCAAGTATGTGTGCTTACCACCAGCGTCACGCACGTGATTCAAAGCATAAGCTCCCTTTTTAAGAAGCGCTCATGTACCTCTCCACAAGAGACATAATTACGGTGGATATGGAGTTTAAGTTTCAGGGAATGTTTGAAGGAAAACTGAAGGACAGAAAGTTCTCCTGGATGTTTTCCCCCTCTCCTTCTTCATCAATGTTTTTTCCTTATAAAAGCATTGTTTACTAAGACGAAAGCCCTTTTGAGACATCACAGTTAGGCAAAAATCAATGGTAAGCTAAGGGGCTTTAAATATGCTGTGCAGATTTTCCTTACCATTTCCATTAAGCCCTAATGACTCAGACAAGGACATTTGCTGCCTTACAAGAATAGCGGGACAACCCGTCACTGACAAAGAGATCACAGCAAAAGCGAACCACAACCATCCAATTGGCTTTGCAGGCAGGGTTTGCACACGAACTGATTTCTGAGGCAGCGTAACGGTTTAATGAACGATAACAAAGTGAAGTTACTATTTAAATGAAATCAAAAGTGGAAAAAGTTAGATAGCCAGATGATTCATGATTAATCAACGTTCATCAGTACAGTTGTAATCAAAATGATTCAACCCCATTGCAAATCACTGTTACTGGCAAAATATACAGACTCTCAGCTGTTTGCAATGAACAAATAATAAAAAAAGTAATTGAAATAGCTCAACACAACAAATGTTTCAAGTGGTTTCCCCAAATTCAACTGAAAAAGCAACTTTCAATGATTTCTGCAGTCTCAAAATTATTCACCCCCCTGAATAGAATCCCTCAAAACAGCATAAATCTGCAAAACAGGTGAGGTCTCAAGCACACCTGATACAACTAATCAAGGGTTTCATTAGTTGCTCCAGGTGTGCTTGAGCTAGAACACATGAAATATATGAACTGGCTAGGTTTGATATCATCACCCTTCACAAATGCAATGGGGGTTGAATAATTTTGATTACAGCTGTTGCATTTCCACAAATACTATAAATAGAAGGTGCACTGTCATACACACAAACACCATCATGGTAACACACATGACGCAATAAACATTAATTTAACAACAGGATGTAATAAAAAACTCTAGTGTACATACATGTAAGAAAAAATTGTGGACGTCGAAGATTTAAAAAATTAAGTTTATTACAGCATAGCAGTGGCAAAGTACATGAAGCACCTTGGGTTCACTGGCGTCCGAATGAACCCAGAACATCCAAATCTTAAACCTTTTATCCTGTTACAATTTACCACTCTAAATGTAAATGACGTTGCTTTTGTTGTAACAGCTGTGGTCTGAAGTTGAGACACATCTTTGTCTGAGATGGTTCTCTGCGTCCCACACCCATTCCCATTTTACAATTGATTACCATTTGCTCAGGATGTGATAAACCCCAATGGTGAAGAAACAATATAACTTGACTTCCTTCATCTTACACTGATAAGAAAAATCTTATTTCAATGAAAAACCACCAAATGTGGGCTGTCACGTACGGAATTCTGGGAATGTCAATTTATGGTTTTTCACTGTAAATTATAAGATGAATTGTTCTTTTTTTACTTCTAAAAACTACAGTTAATGGTATTTTACTGTAAAAGTACATGAAATATCCCTGTGGCAATCCCATTAGATCTATTGCAGTTTTTCAAAGGAACTTGCCATGCAGTTAACAGGTTTTTACCGTAGCATTTGTCTTTTTTTTTTTTTTTATGAAAAAATTTCAAAAAATTTCACGCTCATGCGCCTGACCAAGTTGCTCTTTTCTGTCACTTTGATTTCATCTCAAGACTGACTAAGATGGTGTCCTATATTGTGTCACTGTAAAAAAAAAACATCTCGGTTCAGTTCAAAATGGTTGTATTCAGTAACCCTGTGACCTTGAAACCTCAGATGTCTTTTTTGTCGTTGTCAAAAAAGCCTGTCGATGTCGTTGTTGTCACATAGACGTTAAGAGCTCAAATGCATTTGGGTACCAATTTTCTCTCATTTACATTCAATCGGCGTGGGCGCTGTAGCCATCTGGATTTGCCAGCCAGTCAAACTTGTAGCTGTACAGAACACCCCACAGGCAAACAAAAATAGAGCACGAAGTGTTTAGAAATGTCGTAGTTGAGTGCATGCATCAAGCTTCTCTGATGCCCTTGGTTTCAAAGGAAACGCACAACCCGAGCCAAACTGCAATCTGCTGAATCATATATTCAGTCCAGCTGTAACATTGTTTATCTAGCAGCTTTAACGGGTTACAGGACTGACACTGAATGCGAATCTTTCAGACTGGCCCGGTTCTACGGTGGTGTTTGAGGGCGCTAAACATCATGAGCTTAAAATGTGAAAGGGGCAATGATGAATAAGATGACTGAGATGACAAAAAGGAGAAAACTTTAAAAAGTGTCAAGTTCTTAGAATTTTTATTTTAATGTTTTCAAACATAGCCTGTTTTTAAAGATAAAATAAATACCATGACTTTTTAATATATCATAATGTCATGAAGGGTTTTTCTGTTTGACTGTACAGACAGTAACCTTTTCATAAATTGGTCAAAATATCTTAGAGTAAAAAAATGTCATAATAGCGCAGGTTGCATATTGGCAAAGTAGATTTCACTGACTTAATCCCATCCAAAACACATAAACACAATAATCCTAATATCCCAATATGATCTTTCAAATATTTGATTTACATCCCATTTAGAATCACTCACCTCTACCGAGAATCCCATGCTGTCCCAATTACAAATGCTTATGAAATTTACAACGCTCAATGAGAAGACGTTAAACAACATATGACTGACATCTGTAAGGCGTTCATTCAAGACCCTGAAGAGGGTCTTTGCTCCCAAATCAACATAAGCTATGGGATCGGATGGAGGGAAGATGGCAAAACTCGACCGGTGATAACAAGATTTACATCCATGCAGATCGACCAAAGAAAAGGGTATGGAAATGTGCAAAGAATTCGTAATTCCTCAAAACAAAGAAGTTTGGTGAAGACTTGACCACAAAATACAAAGAGATGACAAATCAAACCACAGATTGAAGAGGCAGGAAAGCAAGGAAAAGGCCTTTTTCGTCTGAGCCAAAGCCATCATTGAGGGTAAAGAAATAATAATGTAATGATAGCCCTGATGTGATGTTAAAGGGAAGTAGGCCTATAAGTGCTCTAAAATTAGATCTAGTGACGTGCTGTTATAGGCTACCTAATGTTTGAAATTTAAAAGGTCAGAGATTTATAAACGCATGTTTGCTTGTTCTACTTAGTAAGGTGTAGAAAATCGTTTTGTTTCTTTGTTCTTATATAACTTTTTTAGTAAACTTGTGCTACTTTTCAACTTGTTTTGGTCATTTTATTCTGAGGGGTAAATAAGAACAGATACGAGGAAAGCTGTATTTAAAAAAAAAATCAGTCAGACATGTCAGAGTACAATCCAATTTCCAACCCCTTATGGTGTAACTGTAAAGTGTAAAACAGAATGCAAGACTTTGGGGAAATTACAACAGTGAATGTAGTGATGAGGCGCCACCTTCTGTTCGAATGCCCATTTTATTCTGAATAGGCCTAAATATGAAGTAAACAGTTTAAGCAAAACATTTAAATGATCAATTTCCATATATACATAGTGAATTCTGAGTGTGTAAAATAAGCAACAATTTTCAGCCCTTTCATGACAAGCTCCTTTGTCATTTAAGAAATAAATTGTATTTAATCGGCATACCCTTGCCGCTAGATTTAACTATCAGCACGGGCCATTAAAACTCAATCTCGATCGACCATTAAAAATAAAATAACTTTTCTGTCATCTTTGTCAAGAAGCGATTAACAGATTCTACACCTTTAAATTTGAGAAATGCCCCGACGTCATTACGTACACTACGTACGGCGCGCGCTTGATATATATTTATGAACATTGACGTCATCTGTCTCTTCCTGCCTGTGTCCCAACGTGTTTGGCGGTGTAAAATAGACTGGGTTCGCCGTTAAACGAATCCAAAAACATCAGGCAAAATGGTAAGTCGATATATGATAATGTTTAATATATGCGTTAAGAACCTTCTAAACTATAACATTTTGTTACGATTTAAGTGCTTGGAGTCACTGAATTTGACTTAACAGTAAGGATGCTGTACACATGCTAAGTGTTTCAGAAGTGGCTCATTTCATTCAACTCCTGCTTAGTTAAGAAAATTATATGGACAGTTACTGATGAAAAGAATTGTTAGATGAATTGATCATTTTTAATTCATTGTTAGCTTGTAGAGAAAGTGTGAACCTATATCTTAGATCTCCTCACTTTTTACCCACTGTGCTGCTTAGCTTTGTTACCCTGAGTTTGTCAGCGTTATTGATTCTTAGATCGGTTTCAATGGTGTCAGCAAAACTGAAAACAGACATTGTAGTTTTTGTTATACCTGCCCAAAGTGACACGTTGTTCTGCAGTAATGCCTTGGAGATTAAGTATTTTTTGATTTTGCAAGTAAAAGTTTTGCACAAGATGATTTAGATTTAAAAGAAATATTTAAATGTACACTTGCATAAGGTGAATAACTAATATCGGTGCTCTGGAATTTCATTTTAAATATCCCCTCATTGATGCAACACTTTTGAGATCACATGGGCTATTAGCCAATTGTTCAATTCACTTTAAAAACATCATAATAAAGGTGCATCTAAACTCACAATAAACATTTTACTGATACAACAGCCACTACTGAATGAATGTGTGTATTATTTCACATGCTGTGATGCAACTAAGGAATGAAATATCACATGGCTTTACTGTTACAGTTAATACCTTCATTAATTTAGGCTGGTAGGTAGGTTAGTATATTGTCCAAAACCATTAATACGTTTGGGACTGTGTGCCCATTTAGGAAAATATCCTTATTTAAAACTAGAAATGTACCTTATTTTGAATTTTCCCTGTTTTCACATCCCTAGGTGAACTTCACAGTAGACCAGATCCGTGGCATCATGGACAAGAAGTCTAACATCCGTAACATGTCTGTGATTGCGCACGTTGATCACGGCAAGTCCACTTTGACTGACTCGCTGGTGTCAAAAGCTGGTATCATCGCCTCAGCCCGTGCTGGTGAAACCCGATTCACGGATACAAGGAAGGACGAGCAGGAGCGTTGCATCACCATCAAGTCCACGTGAGTATTAAACATTTTCATTCTAGTCCATGTGAGTTTTAACATTTCCGTTCTACATCGTTACACCTAAATGCTGATGTACAAACATTGAGAATTAAATGCTTGTGTGTGTGAACACTGAGAGATTCATTTCATCCCTGTTTGCCCCCACAGTGCCATCTCCTTGTACTATGAGCTCAATGAAAATGATATGGCCTTCATTAAGCAATGCAAAGATGGCTTAGGCTTCCTTATTAATCTGATCGACTCCCCTGGGCATGTTGACTTCTCTTCAGAGGTTACAGCTGCACTGCGTGTCACAGATGGAGCATTGGTGGTGGTAGATTGCGTGTCTGGTAAGTGCATAAATTGTCATTGTGATGTTAAAATGGTGTTTTTTTGGTAATACTGGACTGTAGGGTAGATGCTATTAGAGGATTAATCATCACTGGCATTCTGAAATGTTGCTTGAATATGTATTGAAATGTCAAAAATCGCTGTCCTTGCAGGTGTGTGCGTGCAGACAGAGACAGTGCTCCGACAAGCCATTGGTGAGAGGATAAAGCCAGTATTGATGATGAACAAGATGGACCGTGCACTGCTGGAGCTGCAGCTGGGCCCTGAAGAGCTTTACCAGACCTTCCAGCGCATTGTTGAGAATGTCAATGTGATTATCTCCACCTATGGCGAGGATGAGCATGGACCCATGGGCAGCATTATGGTGAGTGCCTCATGGGGCCTTTAAAAATGTAAAAGAACTTATTCTTGTGATCTCTCTGGGTTGAATTTAAGATTGACTGTCCGAAATATTTCTAAGTCTTCTAATTTTTAACATCCTGCTCTTAGATTGATCCAGTCATTGGTACTGTTGGCTTTGGATCTGGACTGCATGGATGGGCCTTCACTTTGAAGCAGTTTGCTGAGATGTACGTGATGAAGTTTGCTGCCAAGGGTGAAGCCCAGCTGGGACCAGCTGAGCGTTGCAAGAAGGTGGAGGACATGATGAAGAAGCTTTGGGGAGACAGGTGTGAAAGGATGACCCAACAGAACGCAACTGAATGTAATGTAGATTTTCTTTATGTAACACTTGTGGCCATTGCTTGTAGGTACTTTGACCCTGCTACTGGCAAGTTCAGCAAGTCTGCCAACTCACCAGATGGCAAGAAGCTTCCCAGGACTTTTGCTCAACTGATCCTAGACCCTATCTTCAAAGTGAGTAATCTGCACTGAGTAGCAATGTTATATTTGTTATTCAAGCCATTAATGATGATTTTAACAATTCTTCACTTTGACCTGATTGCCTTGATGAAAAATTTCAGTCTGATATGGCTGTTAACTCTACATTAATTTGTCTGCCATGTGCATATAGAAATTATATGGAGCTCTAAATTTTTCTACTGTAGGTATTTGATGCCGTCATGAACTTCAAGAAGGAGGAAATTGCTAAGCTAATTGAGAAGCTGGACATTAAGCTAGATGTTGAAGACAAGGAGAAGGAGGGCAAGCCCCTGCTAAAGGCTGTGATGCGTCGCTGGCTGCCGGCAGGAGAGGCTTTACTTCAGATGATCACAATCCACCTGCCCTCACCAGTTACTGCACAGAAGTACCGCTGTGAGCTGCTATATGAAGGACCTGGAGATGATGAGGCTGCCATGGGTATGTTGTGCTAGGAACTGCTTACATTTCTCCTAGAATTAACAATTTTCAAGGTTGGTTATAGTCCAAATCTTCGGTTTTCTCAGGCATCAAGAACTGCGACCCCAAAGCACCTCTCATGATGTACATCTCGAAGATGGTTCCGACCACTGACAAAGGTCGTTTCTATGCCTTTGGTCGTGTCTTTTCTGGCTCTGTGTCCACTGGCCTGAAGGTTCGCATAATGGGGCCAAACTTCACTCCTGGAAAAAAGGAGGATCTTTACATCAAACCCATTCAACGGTTGGTGGTTTTTTTTTTTGTTTTTTTTTTACGAGCAACTGTTTTGTCACCGAAAAGAACTACTAGTTAAGATTGTAAATGACTTTGCTGTTTTTGTCCTTTCAGTACCATTCTGATGATGGGCCGCTATGTTGAGCCTATTGAGGATGTGCCCTGTGGTAACATTGTGGGTCTGGTAGGTGTGGATCAGTTTTTGGTAAAGACCGGAACAATCACAACTTTCGAGCAAGCCCACAACATGCGTGTGATGAAGTTCAGTGTCAGTCCTGTGGTGAGAGTGGCAGTAGAGGCCAAGAACCCTGCTGACCTCCCTAAACTGGTGGAAGGGTTGAAGCGTCTGGCCAAGTCAGATCCCATGGTGCAGTGCATCATTGAGGAGTCTGGTGAGCATATCATTGCAGGAGCTGGTGAGCTTCATTTGGAGATTTGTCTGAAGGACCTTGAAGAGGACCATGCCTGCATTCCCCTGAAGGTACCATTGATTTATTTCGAGTTGCACAATTGGAGCAAATAAAATTTATAACAGTCTTTAATAAACTGCTGTTTCTGCTTTGCAGAAATCAGATCCAGTTGTCTCCTACAGAGAGACTGTCAGTGATGAGTCCAAACAAATGTGCCTTTCCAAGTCCCCAAACAAGCACAATCGTCTCTTCATGAAAGCCCGTCCTCTGTCTGAGGGTCTTCCTGAAGATATTGATAAGGGTGAGGTCACTGCCAGGCAGGAGATGAAGGCCCGTGCCCGTTACCTTGCTGATAAGTACGAGTGGGAAGTCACAGAAGCTCGTAAGATCTGGTGCTTTGGCCCTGATGGAACTGGGCCCAACCTCTTGGTAGACGTGACCAAGGGAGTCCAATACTTGAATGAGATCAAGGATAGTGTGGTGGCTGGATTTCAATGGGCCACTAAAGAGGTAAGAAAGCTCATTTAAATGCCACACATTTTTAATCAAGAGTGTCCTCTCCTGTTTCTTGAAGGCCATGGCCACCTTCTTGAAGAGTTTTGCTCCTGTACACCTTCCTAGTACTCTGAGTCCTGAAGACCCTGATTAGCTGGTGATTAATTGGGGTTAAATTCTACAAGAAGATGGCCCTCCTGGAGCAAGACACCCTTGGTTTAGTTGTTTGAGTCATAATAAGGTTTATAAAAGTGTTCTGCTGTTTAGGGAGTCTTGTGCGAGGAGAACATGCGTGGGGTTCGTTTTGATGTTCATGACGTGACCCTTCACACTGACGCAATCCACCGCGGTGGTGGCCAGATCATTCCCACAGCTCGCAGAGTGCTATATGCCTGTCAGCTCACAGCTGAGCCCAGGCTTCTTGAGCCTGTGTACCTGGTGGAGATTCAGGTATGCAAGGGGTTCTCACATGAAAGCCTAGTTTTCCTTTTGGTGTTTAACATGCTTGTCATAATTTTACAACCTTACTTCCATCCATCTACAGTGCCCAGAGTCAGTTGTTGGTGGAATCTATGGTGTACTGAACAGGAAGCGTGGGCTTGTATTTGAGGAGTCCCAGGTTATGGGAACACCTATGTTTGTGGTCAAAGCGTACCTGCCCGTCAACGAGTCATTTGGTGAGTGAAGCATAAAGACCTTTTTGTTGTCTTCTCTCTTCAATGCATTTTAAGTTACAAAGCCTAAACTGTCATCTTTTACACAGGTTTCACAGCTGACCTTCGCTCCAACACATCCGGCCAGGCTTTCCCACAGTGTGTGTTTGACCATTGGCAGATCCTGCCTGGAGACCCCATGGAAGCCAACACTAAGCCCGCCCAGGTTGTGGCTGACACACGAAAACGCAAGGGGCTCAAAGAAGGCATTCCAGCTTTAGACAACTACTTAGACAAATTGTAGATTTGCATTCCTCTTTCTCCCTCATATAGAGGGACCAGACTAGAACACTAGGAGATTGTTTACATGAACTAAAACATTAAAAATGACCATTGTTTATAAGATTGCACTATGCATGCATCTTAATTATGGACCAGCAGGCTAACGGTGGCTTTTCTCAGTTCCTAGTGGAATTTCAAGTTGATGTTTTGTGCTAAAACTCAAATGTAATGAATTGGAAAATGTATATTTAAACTATATATTTTACAATTTATGTACTGTGTACATGACATGTATACTAACATGGATATTCTGTACTTGCTGTTATATTGAAAAATATTAGCAATCTACCTCCAAGTTGGTGTATTTCTGGAAATTTGGAAGCCTTTGACTGCAAGACTGAAATATAAAGCATATTTGATCAGCAATTCAGTGTCGCGTTTTAAGTGGTTGTTTTTATATGCTGAAGTGAGAAAGCATTCAGGTATAATGTGTAATCACCTTTTTTGTGTGCATTTATAAATTCAGGGTTATTATAAGCTGTCTTTGGTTTACATTTAAAAAATAATGCAGGCCTTCTAGGATTTCAGTTCTATCCCTTCCAGTGTTTCTTTTTTTGGCATGTAAAACATGCTGTCTATTTTAAGGTCTATTAGTCAAAGTTGACTGATTGCATGTCAACTTTAACTCCATGGCCTGCCAAGGCAATCACTTTATTAGTACATATTTAAGTAGGCAAACATGACAGGTGCTCTAATTTCAAAGCAGTCTGACTTGGTGGGCAAAAAGACCTAGACTTTCAAGAAACCCAAGATTCGACTTTTTACTTTGCTCCGTAAAAACCAAGTCGTCAAAAGAGCATTCTACCAAGTTTTGCATAAGCAACTGCCACTTACAATTATTAAATTGTTAGTATTAGCTATTGTGTATTCTGCATAAATGTATCCATTGTGACCCAAACTAGGGGTGCAGACTTTAATTAAACATACAGAAACAAGACAAGGACATTATATTTACAGCGCTTACAAGGTAAGCATTGGTACATTCAAGAAGCTGTTTCCTGTTCATCTTTCTTATATCAACATCTCAAGAAAATATGCAAATTCTGTAACAGAAACGTGTTCAGTATTTCACTGCAGTCAATACTTTAAAGATTTTATACATAGTGGCATTGTGAATGCAAGTGCTCTTGTGGTTTATCGCTATTAACAAGATGGGCAACTATGGTAAAACATAAACATCTACTGTTCACACTGCCATCGAAGAAATCAAGTTTCACCTCTATCAAGCGGTGCAGGCCACTCAAAACGGGTACATAACAGTCAATTTTACACTGATTTAAAGTCTTAAGATGTAGTGTACTTTCCCCAAACTTGCTGTTGCTCCTGGAACTGAAGTGCATCAGTGCGATTTGAAGGACTGATAATCATTGAACAATCAAGGGTCAAACATGGGACCAAAGAAACACATTGTCAACATTCAAATAAACGGACAAATGGAAGAAAGTCGCCTTCTATAGAGTTACTGAACTGTACCTGTAGTAGATCATTGCAATGACTGAGTTCAGCTATTTGTTCATTAATTAGCAATGACATTGGCTGGTCATAACATCGAAGTGGTACTATGAGGTGCTACTTGGGATGAAACAGAAACTGTACCCTAAGTACACTTTGAAGGACTGAATTCTCATGCTTCAAATCTTAAAAACAAAAAGCCTTTAGAAATGAGAGCTCAGTATTTGGTCGCCGGTCTACATAGAGACCAGTGAATTGGCCACAAAATGCAATGCAAGAGTCCTCAATCATGAGATGATTCCGCTTGGTCATTATGTGTAGAAGATGACCTCTGGGATTTGTCCATCCTCTACGGAAGTGCCGTTGTTGTTGCCTGCAGCGTAGCAGAATGTAAAGCAGGTCTTGGTACCAGTAGCGGGGGCCTCGTGTGTGACTTTACGCATCCCCTTGGTCCCATAATGAGAGTCTGGTCCCTGCAAAAGCATGAACCCATCAAAAGTTCATTTCAAATTCATGAAATATGAATGATTAAATTAAGTATATTGTAAATAATTATTTGTAATTAAGCTTATTCTTTAGTAACAGAGGGGTTTAAGGGATCTAAGGGTGCAGTCAAGAACAGAAATCAAACCAAACACAGCAAATTCGCTTGACAAACTTGAACCCAATGCAAAATATGCTTCGGGACATCACTTCGAACACCCCTTCACGCAGATTCCTATTGAAATTACTGGATTTCGACACAATGAACCATGATTTGATATCGGTGACATGTGGCATTTACAATAGCATAATTGCACATAAATTACCTAAAAGCTAATAGACAAGCAAACTCTAATTCTGAGACTGTTTTACCTTGAGGGTGGCACAGGCAATGTAGTTAACGCTAGGCAGAATTTCCACGGGCTCCTTGAACATGACTCGGAAGGTACTGGCTGTTCCATCGCAGCTGAAGCCTGTGTCGTTCTGACCGAGAACTGTGTTGCTGTCTGTATGTATGATCTAAATTAGAGGAAAACATGCACCGTTACCACTTGCCTACCGCCACATTTTCACACTTCTGAGTACAAAGCTTTAAGCACAAAACAAAAATCATTGCACAGCAAGTCTTGCAGCATAAAATCTGTTTGTATTGCAGCCTATTCTAGCCAAGAACCAAGATTCATGGAATTGAAATTGTTTGCTTCTCACCTGGATGTTGACCTGATAGTCAGTTGGACCATGTATGGACCCATAGAGCCCAAATCCCACCACAAATATTCTGCGGTTCACCGAAAACCTGCGCACAACAGTTATTAGCATTTCCCCTATATCAGATAAATAAAATGGGTAGAATCAACTTCACATGTTCCCTTTCAACATCACTTTTTCAGTCGATGGGTTTAAAAACACACGCTTACCGGATGCGGTCACTGGTTCCGCTGTAGCCCCACCGGCTCTCCACCTGACTGAAACGTGTAATGCTGCACTCTTTCCCACGGAGGCAACAGCGAGGCCGGTCAATAAACTCCACATGTGGTTTCGGATTGACCGTAAAATGCAGGAACAAACTCACCACCTCCCGGTCTGTGAGTATACCAGACTGAGCCGGACCTATCGCACACATTCACAAGGTTTAGTGCAATGATTATTGCAACTCGTGAATTCTGTTAGCTTAGACCGGTGGTCGGCAACCTTTAGCAAGCGGAGGGGTAATCGCTGGCATGTGAGCAAAAGAGAGAGAGGTATACGCATATAATTCATACCTAGTACCTGCATACAGATCTACATTTTGAGGTGATCATTCCTCATAGTAACACAGCTTGTTTTAAGTTAGAAGTTAAATAATATTAAAGTGTTAGAATTAAACTGTGTAAGTCAATGAAAGCACACAGCTCTGATAGAACTATTAGCGCGACCACTGCGCATCACAAGCACACAAGTTACTGACTACATCAAATTGACTGATGCATGTGGACTGACTTCATGTGTTTTCTTTGATCGTATAGCTATCCAATCATGAAAAGACAATTAAAGATGAAACTGGACAAAATGCATCTGATTGTTGAAGGCACAAATATAAATTGTACCCCTCCTAACATGGTAAAAACTAAACATGCGAGAGCTTGTTATAACGGCTACCGGTTCCCAGATGTGACAACGCTACTGCAGCACGCGGCGCAAACTGCCGCACATCCGATCCGATCCAATATACTGTTACACATGCATTTTTTTCTCAACTTTACATTCACTTAAAACATAACTGACTGTGTTTACGTGAATGCTCGCCAAGACAGGCATTTTAACATTATTTCGTGTGTATAAAACTATGCGCAATGACGCAATCCCACGGCAAATTCAAGCCCAAAGGCGGGTTTGTGTGTCAACTCGCTTTGACAGAGAGATGAGAGAGCGAGAAAGCGCAGCTGGTATCGTGTATCTATTCTGTTGAAAATTACCCATTGGAAGCGTTTCAGATACAGAAGATTTCAGTATCGATATATATCGAAAAAATCTATATTTTTGACAACGCTACATTGCACTTAGTTTATTGTTTCAGATGCCTTTTTAAAATACTACAATTGAAAAATGTATATATTAAAAAAGTTTAACCCGCCAAAGTGGCTAGTAAGAGTGACTGCGTTACACGGGTTGGCGGGTGTTAATGTCAAGCCCTGGGGTAGTGACACTAAATTATCTTACCAGTGCTGATGATGCTCTCTCTCTCCCGTTGGGGTCTTTGATCTTGAAATTAGCTAATGATCAATACAACAAAGCTCATATCTTGCTTTCTTAGACGTTAAATTTGTGGGGTGGGGGTGACTTACTAAGACACTTAAAAATGGCACTTTGTGACAAAAAGGTTGCCGACCCCTGGCTTAGACTGTCAAGTGAAATACTGCAGATCCACTTTTCAGAAAAGCGTTCAGGAAATTTGTTTCATAATGTAGGCTAATAATTGGCACAATACAAATACTTTTATTAGTTGGTAAACCGACATCAAGGTAAAACCAATGGAAATTACCTGCCGCAAACTCTTCAATAGTCATGAGCGGGAAGCGAATAAGAGAAAGCGCTTTTCCCAACACTCTACGCTTGTTCTCCGGCGTGGGCTGTAACTGTTGCCTTTGGGCCTCAGCGTCCGCCCAACGAACCGCAGCCACGAAGAGACGCACTTCCCGCACACCCAGCGTGTCTCTCTCCAGGACTGCCATGAGCGTGTCTGCACAAGAGGGAACATAAAGCTAACTTACTTTTCTGATTGTATTTTGTTGTGATATTTGAGCAGTTGATACTTAAAAGCAATACCAAGGTCAATATCTGTGAAGCCCTCGGCGGCTAGTGCATCAGCCGTGTTCTTGTCGATATTTTCTAAGCAGAGACTAGCCAGCTGGGGCTCGTCAAAAAGCCGTGCCTGAAAGCAAAAGGAACCATGTTTTCATGTAATCTATAATAGATTGTGCACAAAAAGCAGACAACAAACACACTCAGAAAGCTCCAGGCTCTGTTTGCTAGAATTTGAAAGGGAGCTGTCAAACATGGGTACTCAAGACGGCCGGGAGGACAAACTTGAAACAAAGGTGGCGTTCGATATGTCAGTTCCAGCGTGAACATGAAATCGGACACAAGCCCCTGTGATTACCTGGGTAAGCAACATAAACGCATTGTCAGCACGTAGATTTTTCTTCAAGAATTCGACGCAGTGGGCCTCGAGTGCAGGTACTGCGTACTTTTTGGCTGTGTACAGTGTGGTCATAACGGTCTCTGGTCCAATTTGCACTTCATCCGAGTATAAAAATCTGTATTTGCAAAAGGGAAAAGAACAATTATAGACTGACAGATTTACAGAAAGACATATATCCAAGCTATCAGACAGACAGATAGATAGACAGACAGATAGATAGAGTCAAAACGATCAGAACATTGGGCAGACAGATATAAATAGACTGATAGTGATACATATATTGATCCCTGTTTAATAGTAGTAGTATGAGACTACTTCTGGCCACAGTGTCTATTTTTAAATTCTGGTTCATTTTCCCTTGACAAACATTTACCATGGTAATGATTTCAACCAAAATATCATAGTTATAGCTAACACAATCGTTTAAAACTAAAAAAAGAATCCAAAAGCTTCTCGCACTGTTGTAGTGGGAGATTAGTAGCAGCAGTAACTAACTGTATGATATATCGGTGGAAGCCACTGGTGTATTATTATCCCATGATAAACGTTTGTAAGGGTCTGCCGACTGCAGTTCAATGACAGAGGGCACCTGAAGGACGTTACGACAACAGGGGTCAACACACAGAAGAGCAGGACAGAGCATTAAGCGTGCAGCGAAGCATTACGCGGCCCATTCTTACTTGAGAAGGGCTAGAAATGCAGCCGGTTCCACATCTGGCAGTTCAATTTCGGTCGACGTTGTTGCCATGCCACCGTTGAACATGGCATCAAAGACGGCACTTCCCACAGCGAGAGCAAATCTGCGAAGAGCAACGGGATCGGGCTGTAAACACGGCCAGTTGAGGATTAAATATGGATTTATCCTCGCCGTATTAAATGCTTTATTTTATTAATCGAGCGGGAGAGTTTGGCATAAGCTTTTTATAGCAATATACAAAATAAGATTCTAATAAAACATATAAACATACCGCTATTCATCCCTACCTGTGCGCTGGAATGCGCTGCACTCCCATTCCCTTCCCAACCAAAAAATGGACGTCACTTAGCACTTCGTTGTTAAACAAAAATGCAAACCTTTCTTTCACTGTACTTTTTGTAGCTTGCCAGTTGTAGACCGGCTCTCGATAAACCAAAACCGAAGCCGGACTGCTGGGAAGCGAGGGCACGGCGGCGGACGCGTCCGCGGATGCGGTAGACGCGGATGAGGATGAGGATGATGATGATGTCGCCGTCATGTTTGACGCAGCGCCTGAAGTCGCTCCGCTTTGACCGACCGGCTGCCGGGGAGGGTTCTGTGCGCTCGGCGTGCTTCTCACCGCAGACTCGGCGCCTCCGCCGTTTTCAGGCCCTGACTGGGGATTCGAGTTCCCCGCGCTCCGGTTGATCCCCCCGGCTGCACCCATGGATCCCCCGTTGCTCGCGGGTGAAGAATGGGCGCTGTTGCTCGGCGGTGCATTACCAAGAGGCCCCGAATTAGACAAGTTTAGACACGAGGATCGGCTATTGCTTTCACCCGCAGCCATCTTGGATGGTGAACACTGCAGGCTTTGCTGGAATAAACATACACAACAGCGCATAACCAGAAATACTGGCCAAATGACTGCCTTCCCACGAGAGACTTGAACATCATCGAGCCCCTTTTAATTAGCTTGGCCTTCCTGACTATAATTAATTTTAGTCTCTCTTCATGCTTAGGATGTGTGACAGCTTTATTTGAAGAGGAGAGGAGGCAGGTGTTCGTGGACATTTTACATTATAGGAAGAGCATAATGTGAAAAGTTGCATGAGAGCAACTTTTCCCACATGTCAAAAATTAAGTAAGTGTTTTAATTCAATTGAACAATATAAGAAGAGTAACTGATTACAGTAACTAAAACAATATGAATCGTTTTTTAAATCATTTTTATATTCAATAAATATGATTATATATATATATATATATATATATATATATATATATATATATATATATATATATAAAATATATTTCATGTTTCTTCCAAACTATTTTTCTTAAGCATTAAGACAGACACATTAAAGGTCAATGAACAACATTTATGAATTGTGTGTGGCACAAACTCTTCATTTTACATAATCTCTGCTTAGAGACAATTACCTGTGTAATTTTTGGCAAATTAAAGATACATTGTGTAAGCATCTGTATATGTCTTCTACACTTCTAAGGGAAATTAAAGCTAATCTGCATTCTAAAACTCAAAATAATTTGCATAATAATCTATCTAGATAGAATACATAATAATAATGACATGTCCCTTTACCTTTAATGGGTTGAAATCTGATGTTTATCATTTTATAAAAGGTTTTGTTTTGAGGATGGTCCCATATAGACATTGGAGGGGTATCTTTTAAACATGTTGCTTCCTAACCATGTAGTTGTATTCTAATATAATAATTCTGAGAAATAATTTCAACTGCTGATTCTAATTTATTTTGGAGTTGATCTCCCCTTCCTTCTCACAACCTGCTTCATCACATGAGGTTATGATGTTTTTCTCAATGAGCTGCACAATTCTGAAAATTAAAAATCACAATTCTTCCTCGTATCTGAATAGACTACTAAACTAAATAACAGGTTCTGATACAATATTATTTGCTGCAGTCTATTTAATTAATTCAATTTTTTTTTTCATAAGTTTGAATGAATGATTCAATGACTCACTCATAAAGACTTCACTTGTTTAATTACTGGATGAATCAGTAATTTTGAACAAACCTCTTAAATGAACCTGCAGATATTATGGCCAATCATGGAAGTTGATAGCACAACCAACTGTAGAATACTCCACTGCATTTTTTAAAATTATATTATTTTTATTGTGCTGTGTTTTTGTGCTGAATTTGTATCGCTTTCGTAGGCTATTGAGTGAATAAAATATAGAAATCCTTTTCATTCCCTTCAAAAATCTAACCCATTAAATTCCAAGGATTGAAAACTACCTTATAATATAAAGCAGAGGAAATATGCTAATCAAGGAAAATAATTTATGTGAGACATCTGAGTTGAAGTTGACTTAAAGAGAAGTTTGGTTGGTGATATATTAAAGGGTGCCTGTGCGAAAATACGACTTTATTCATAACAGTATTATAAGCTTACTTTATAATTAGTAGCCAAACACTACAATTGAATACAATTTTGTAGTCATAGCAGAAAATGGACAAATGCTCTTATCAGGGCTGGAATGTGGCTTTGCTCTTGTAGTCTATGGTAGTCCATAATAACAACGTTATTTCCAGTCATGCGCAATGCAAACGAAGCACGTTGCCGTTGACCCCGCCTACCAAAACCCACAAACCAATCAAAACCACCAAGGAACTGTCAATCAAACCAACGTTTGTGGCGGAGCTAGCGTTTGAGTTACGAAAACGGGCACTAATTTAGGTAAGTGGGAATTTTGTGTGTTAACCGCACGAACGTTACTGATAAATACAAACAGATAGATATAAATATATATAAATAAACTTTTGAAATGAAGACACGATTTGTTTAATTCATCTGAGCTTCAGCAGAGGCTAGTTAGCCAACTATGCTACATTAGCTAATAATAATAATAACCGGTGATGCAGAGAGAAGTCATTTTTAAACATTAATGTAGCAAAAAGGCTCCAACTTACACGCACGTTAACATATTTTATGTTAACAAAACACGTATCAAATAACCCAACAATCGATTTTTATAACGTTAATGGCTGTGTTTCCAAATATAAATTAATGATGCCTATCTAGACAACATTTTGCGGATGTGCTGCCCTAGTGTTATTTTAGTATCATTGAGATACTATAATAGTTTTCGTTAATATATATATATATTTAAAAAAATATATATTTTTATGTTTTGCATTTTAGTTAAAGTTGTAATAATTTTGTCATTTTTATTAGTTTTTGTTTTTTATGTCTCTATATTTTTTATTCATTTTTATAGATTTTATTAGTCCATTTTATTTAATTTCAAGTAATGAGAAATGTTTTTAAACCAGTTTTAGTTAACTATAATAACCATGCTACCCAAATATGTAGTTGATTGATAGTGATCTTAAAGTGTGCAAACTTCACTGTTGCTTAAACGCAACCAATGCATATTGATTAGGTAAGAAAGTAGTTCATCCAGTCTAAACAGATACTCTTTAATTCTGTGTCCCAGAATTCCTTGACTTTCATATTATGGGTGGTGTAAAGCAAGAGCAAACTGATGCTCCTGCTTCTAAAGACTCTCACCACACGGACTCGGCACAGGAGGAGGTAAGATCATCACATATAACAGAATACAAGTACTTCAAATATGTAAAAGGTTTTGTGGTCAAGCACACTCATATTTATCGTAATACATTCTTCACAAATTTGATTCATATTTATTTGAATTGATTTATCACAGAACCAATCGACTTCACAGCCGGTAAAGAAGCGAGGTTGGCCAAAAGGGAAAAAGAGAAAGAAGGTTTTACCAAATGGCCCCAAGGCTCCAGTTACCGGTTACGTACGTTTCTTGAATGAGAGACGCGAACACATCCGAGCCGTTCACCCGGATCTTCCCTTCCCGGAAATCACCAAGAGACTCGGAGCGGAATGGAGCCGCCTGGCTCCTCATGATAAGCAGGTATTATTATTATTATATTTTTTGTGAATTGACTGACAAATTGTTTCCAGTTAAGCTGAATATCATCCTTCTGATGAAACGGAACTATTTTGTGTACAGCGCTACCTAGATGAAGCCGAAAGGGACAAAATGCAGTATGCACGAGAACTCAGGGAGTATCAGAAAAGTGAAGCTTATCAGATCACATGTGCAAAAGTTCAGGACAAGAGAATAAAGAGAGGTAAAAATGCTTCTTTTTTGTTTTGTTATTTGAGTACTTTTCTGTTTTTCCCCCCATGTCTGTTTGTATTTACCTTTTTTGTGCTATAATTGGCTATTAAAAATCAAATATTAGATTTAGAGCAATGCATTTTCCTATTGTTCTTTTTACAGAAGAGGTGGCTTCTGTCATTATCAATGCCAACAGTTCAGGGTCAGCTGGTTTTAAGGTAAGAGTACAAACAAAGCCTGAATTCGTAAATGTTTCCACCACATTCCTGAAGTAGATACTTGGAAGACGTGGACATTGTTCTTGCAACCTGGCTAATGAAACGGTTTCCTTCAGAACTCGGACGTTACAGCCAGATTTGACGTCCCTATTTTCACGGAAGAATTTCTAGACCAAAACAAAGGTGAGTTTGGGTTTTTATGTTCAAACCGTAAACATCCACGTGGAAAGCTGTTTTCTTAAAATTACGCAATTCCCAGCGCGAGAAGCGGAGCTGCGACGACTGCGCAAGGCTAACGTGGAGTACGAAGAGCAGAATGCGGTTCTCCAGAAGCACATTGCCGACATGTTCAGCGCTAAAGAGCGACTGGAAGCTGAGCTGGGCCAGGATGAGCTTCGCACACAGGCTCTACAGCGCCACCTACAGGCGATCAAACAGACACTGGTCAGCAGCCTGGCCACTGTGCCCTTGCCAGGTTAGTACAATATAGTGCCCATAATACTAGCACCATGATAGATGATTGCAATGGGAAACAAGTTTGTTTTTCGTTTAGGCACGGGTGAGACGCCATCGATTGGAACGCTGGACTCGTACCTGAGTCGCTTGAGTAGTGCGTTAGAGAGCAGGCCTCATGAGCATCGTGGCTTAGTCCTCAAGCTACAAGAGCTCTTAGCTCACCTAGACAGGTATCTGTTGTGCAATATTATGTACTATAAGACCATTGGTGGACAAAGTACGTAAATTAAGTATTTGAGTAAAAGTACGGAAAATATTACTCCAGTAAAAGTACTTTTTCTTTTACTCCAGTAAAAAGTACTAATCAATGAACCATGTTTATTATTTATTCTATTGTAGCACTAGTCAATAATTAAAATTAGTGCATATATTTAATATTTATTGATCTGCAAATAAGTAAACGTTTTATTGTATTACTTGTCAAAAACTATCACAAAATGTAACTTCAGTAGGCCTATCCAATTTTTTCCTATGCCTTCCTTATGATGCTTTGCACGGATTATGGGAGTAGCTTCTGTTAAACTGTAAACAACCAGTGAAAGGTTTGCTCCATGAACGCAATAATAAGCATTTTTCTTAAAAATTGGGTACAATGAGATGATGATATTATTCTCCTCACCCTTCAACCATCCAACATTGAAAGGAAATTAAAAAGTGTAAAAGCATTAACAAATTACAAAAAAACAGGCAATGAGTAATGCCAAAACCTCTATATATTTCAGCAGCAACATTACGGACTTGTTAAATATCACTTTAGTAGTATGTCTGTATCAGACTATGTAACATACGTTGCCTTAATCAAAAATGTTCATTAACTGGGTGATAATGATTTAAACTGTGATTTACGTCATTATCACAGACAATAGGCTAAATATCATATTTACCAGCTTTTAGAAACATTTCAAACACTGCTTATAGGGATTAGAAGTGTTGGGGAACTTCCCAAAAAATGGGGAAATGGATGTTGCAAAAATTGGGTGCCAATAATTGTGGCCAACAAACCAGGCGTTACGTTATTCTCTTGAAGTCTGAACATGAAGGAAATTGTACAGCTCATTCAGTCAAACTGACGTATGGAATGATATTCCGGACATTATTCAAAAGGAATTGCAAATTGTATTTGCAATTGCGTTTTCAAATTGTGCACGCATAAAATGTGACATAATCCAAACGCAAATGCAAATCGCGCATTAACGTTTGCATTTTCGTTTAAGCGAACGCACAGTGACTGCCAAATTTAAAATGGAAATGCAAAGTCCGTTTGCAACTGTGTTTCCCATATCTAACGAGTCTTGACCCTGTCATATTTAAATAGCAATTTCAATTACCACGTCTGCTTTTTCACTTTCTCAGCATCGCGTATGTAGCCAGCCAAAACTCAAATGAAATCGCAATTCCCTTAGTATTTCCATTTCCGATGCCTTACACGGAAACCTGTCAATCAGCGTCAAGGGTGGGATTATGCTATGGGGCGTGTTCGTGTTGGGACGTGACGTCACTCACAGTCGACGGTTAAGAGGTGATGCCCTGAACAGACAGACGCCGATTTATTTTAAACAATGGAGGTAGTTGGTGAAATTGTGGAGGACCTGATGCTCGCGCAGCAAGTTGATGACAGTACATTCTCTACAGATGTAGGTAATGTAACAAAAGTCACAAAATTCCATGACACTGAGATAAAGATTTGGTTTTGGTTTAGTTTAAAATGAATATTTCTTAAACCATCATGTTGTCTTTGGGTTCTGTTTGGATCTCATTTGATATTTTCCCCCCATTCAAAAAAACATATCTCCCTTATCTCAGTGTCATGGAATTTTGTGACTTTTGTTACATTATTTGTCTAAACACACAAAAAAACCTGGGTTTGATTTAATTGGTCTGAAAGTAGCCTATGTATAATTTTGTTTTTGTCCATTTCACAGTTGAGATTAATTTAAAATGATTAAATCCCACATAAATCTAAACAAATAGACTACACCATAAATGTAAAGTGGAACAAACATTCTCTCTCTCTCTCTCTCACACACACACACACACACACACACACACCCACCAGCCGCGGCGCTACATTTTAGGTCCGGGCCCATCCATTTCTACTATGGTTTTGTACGTTTCTTCATTCGGATCTATTTGCGATCCATTCAATTCTAAACAACGAAGTTTACATGCTTTGTCCTTGTTACATTATTCATTAAGTGATAATAATAATTAGTGATAATAATAATTAGTGATAATAATTATCAGTGAACTTGATAAATGTTGCAGATATGTTTTACTATGCATGCAAACAAATGCCTTTCAACTTATGCGTGCAAAATTCAGAATAAAATGAATGTGCAGCAATTTGTACAAATAGAGAGTCTGTACTATACATGTTGTAGCCATTAAATAAGCTCATTTAGTTTCATATTTGTTAAAATATTATAATGTTATTTTTTCATCTATGTTGATTATGAAAAGTGAACCGCACGAGTAAGATAGGATGCGCAATATATCGAGAGATGTGGGTCAGACATGATTTTGACCACTTTTTGTTTTGTAGAAAGCCTTTTTAAGTGAATTTCGTTTTGTATAAATTGTATCTTAATTTTAATATTTTTTTTATCAACCAATAATTTTTTATTGCCTGGATTTAATAAATTAAAAAGAAAATATAGCAGACAATAAAATCATTGAGGCGCCCGCGCGGTCATTGCATTGCTCGTGAACAGGAGCGCATCTCATCCTAACTTAACGAAACTCAACGTATGCCTCACAGACATGAAATATATCTTAAGAAAGCCCAAAATGTATTTTTAACAATTTAAAACGAAAAGAAAAAGGCTACTCTCTGATTATGTAATCCATGATGTGCATTTCTCTCTATAGGCGCGTTCACTATATGGAGATGACGATCGTCAACTTCATCTTTACAGCTGTTGTTGCTGTTAATAAACTAAAAAAATAATAGGCCTATAATTTTATTAAACAATAAATTAAATTAAACTGTAATTGTCTTTAAAAAGCAGCAAAAAAATCCGTTTTTTTTTTTTAAACCTATGCTAACTACGCATTAAATTCAGGTATAGTTAGTCGCTGTCCTCGGTGCCGCAGAAAAGCACTGAAACGGAGATGAAGGGGAACCCGTTTTTTGTTTTTGGCTTATTTTAACTGGCCCATCCAGTTTTCTGGAGGCCCACCTACAATCAAAATCCTGCGCCGCTAGTGACACACACACACACACACACACACACACAGGTTTAACTGCAACAGACAGCATTTTTATTGAATTATTTCGCAAATTGAGAACACTTATTTGAAGGGGTGAGACCTAGCACCGACACTCATCTCTTGTGCTATGTCCAGTAAAGGACGTCCAGGTTCTTTAGTTGTCCTGTCCTTCACAAAAAGCCTATTATTAGCTACTTCACTGAGGTTGGCGAAGACAACATTAGGCTACTGATGTTGATGTTGGTCAAGGCCACGAAAACATTTAACTTATCCAAAATGAAATGGCTTCTGAGTAAGAGGACATCTGTAGAGGATGTACTGTCATCAACTTGCTGCGAGCATCATAAGGTCCTCCACAATTTCACCAACTACCTCCATTGTTTAAAATAAATCGGCGTCTGTCTGTTCAGGGCATCACCTCTTAACCGTCGACTGTGAGTGACGTCACGTCCCAACACGAACACGCCCCATAGCAACCACCCTTGACGCTGATTGACAGGTTTCCGTGTAAGGCATGAAATGGAAATACTAAGGGAATTGCGATTTCATTTGAGTTTTGGCTGGCTACATACGCGACGCTGAGAAAGTGAAAAAGCAGACGTGGTAATTGAAATTGCTATTTAAATATGACAGGGTCAAGACTCGTAAGATATGGGAAACACAGTTGCAAACGGACTTTGCATTTCCATTTTAAATTTGGCAGTCACTGTGCGTTCGCTTAAACGAAAATGCAAACGGTAATGCGCGATTTGCATTTGCGTTTGGATTATGTCACATTTTATGCGTGCACAATTTGAAAACGCAATTGCAAATACAATTTGCAATTCCTTTTGAAAAATGTCTGGAAAATCATTCCATACTGACGGATAAGGATTATTTGTTGCGCAACCTTAAAGGGGGGGTGAAACACTCAGTTTCAGTCAATCTCATGTTAATCTTGAGTACCTATAGAGTAGTACTGCATCCTTCATATCTCCAAAAAGTCTTTAGTTTTATTATATTTATAAAAGAAAGATAGGCTGTACCGAGTCTTTCCGGAAAAAAAACGAGCGGCTGGAGGCGTGCCGTGTGGGCGGAGCTAAAGAATACTAGTGTCGTGTTTACTTGCTGTGCTTACGCGCCGATAGCTAACAACACACAGACATGTGAAGCAGTTTTACTCACCGCCTGCGGTTCCAACGCACGACCGTGAACCTTTATCGTTGGGACTGCTCCATCCTTAAGTATTAGTCGATCTGCAAATCCGGCGTTGAACTGGGCTTTGTTTATAAAACAATCATCGTCGAAATGCATGGAACAAACAGTCTTACACAACTCCGTTGATGCTCTGGAAAAACAAACTCCATCCACTGGTTCCTTTAACGCCGGGTTCTTTGGGAATCTGTGCAGGGTTGTCTTGCACTGGCAACCAAAAACACACTTCTTTGGTGACATTGACTTCCCTAAAGCCGAGCACAGCGCTGTGATGATGGGCGAACTGCTTTCCGCTCTCTTGCTCTGGTCTACGGTTGCACGCGCGCCCGCGCTCTTCCGGGAGAAGTGCCCTTAGGACCCATATAAGGAAATTCCGCCCCATCTGACGTCACACATACCCATACTCGAAAAAAACTTTCCGAAACTTGTGACAAACCGGAAGGAGCATTTTTGGCACAGAAATACTCCTTCAAACTTACAATTTAATTTTTGAAACTTTGTCCATGTTTAGCATGGGAATCCAACTCTTTACCAGTGTAAAAAAACTCAGTATGCATGAAATAGCATTTCACCCCCCCTTTAAGATTTGAAATGATTTGTTCAGTCTTTCTGAGTGGAACTTCCCTAAACCAAAAGTGCCACTCATCATCTAAAACGCAGTAGACCCGTTAGGAAAAGGTGGATACTAAAAAATAGTAAAGTTATTGATAATTCAAGTGTAAAAATAAGGAAAAACAAAATGTTTGTAAATGTGTGGTGACGCATAGCATAAACATACAATATACATAACAATATACAATAATCAATATTAAAATTTAACATTAAGAAATTACTTTTCCTAATGTTCAACTATATTATGTAAATTATGCTTTGGAATGATGTGAAGTACAAGTTTCCAAAAATAGAAATACTCTGATATAGTGCAGATTCTTGAAAAATGTACTTAAGTACATATAACGAAGTAAAAAATACTTTGTTCCTGTCCACCACTGCATAAGATCATATCTGGTAGTCATCTTTTTTCCTCTTCATTTTCTTCCAGTGAGAAGCTTTGAATGGTGGGATTTAGAGGTTCTACGTCAGGCTGACAAAAGGATTCGGAAGGCCTGGAACCCCCACGATCTGCCTCGAACGTCTCTGCCTCACGGCCATACGGTTTACGGTTTATTTGGATATTTTGACAAGGCTAGCTTGACCGATAAGCTAATTTGTAACACTGGTGCCAGTGGATTCTAAACTTATTGACATCAATCACCTAATACATCATATTATTGCTGTTTTGACCAGTACAGCAGCTCATGGGAAGACTAAGTCCAGAAACCATGGATTAAAGGCATGCTACTATTGTCTTTACTAAGATATTGTAATGAAATGTAAAGTGTAGCGTTTTTTACATTGGTTGACCTGAAGCCTTACTGCACAGCACAGAATTTCTGCGCCATTTACTCTAAACATTGAGTAACATGCTTAGTCTTAATTAAAATTCCTAAGTAATGTTGAGTTTTGGTTGTATTCCCTTTTGAACAGAACATAAATCAGTTGGCATTGCAAAGGGTGATGAATTCTAGCATTAAAATATTTCATGTGTCAGAGTTTACACTGCTTTAGTGATGTACTTGAATTGAAATTTTTTGACTGTATGAATTATTTTAATATTGGGGGTGGAAACTTGTGGTGAAAAAAAGATAATAAAATCTGATAAGAATGGTTTTACTTTATTTTAAATTATTCCATTATTCTTTCTGTGGTTGAACCCATATCCAGTAGAGGGTGACATTGACCATGACATAAAGAAACCTATAGTCTAAAGGTCTAAACACATCTCTTATCCTTTGGAAGTACATTTTCAGTATATCACATCCAACCATTTTTTCTCCATGCCTAAGAACTGAATGTGACTCTTACTAAATGCAGCTAAAATATATGCAAATAAAAAAAAAATGTACTTTCAACAAAAAAGTCAAAGAATGTTTTAATTTTATAATCTCTAGTCGTTGTTCTGGGTGATAATTGCAGTACAATTGCAAAATTCTTTATATATATATATACTTTTTAAAATAAAATGAAATTAGAAAAAGTCATAACGGAGATGATGCTATGGACGGACCGCCTCAGCCACCATTCACTTTCGCATAATCGTTTTCAATAATAAAAGTTAATGGAGACTGACACCATCATTCACCGTTCATTTGCGTTTCACAGAATAAAGTCAGTTTACGAGTTTGGAACAACATGGCGGTGAGAAGAAAAAAAAAGGATTTTATTTTCGGGTGAACTATCCCTTTAAGTTAGTTTTTCGACCTATTAAAAACGGGCTTTGGAGTCTCTTGGACCCCAAAGCCTTTTTTTTCTGACTTATTTCCATTAGAACAGTATTTCATGAATCTGCCAATTAAAAAGGCACTTTTTAATGTGCAGTTTTAAGCACTGCTCCATCCACGCTTCGGCTGTCTAGAAAGGAGAGGCGTCCGCGTGCGCTGCTGCTGTCACTGCTCTCGTGCACTGCTCGGGCCGTGACGTCACGGTAGTAGCTATCCTCGCGGCGGCGGTGCTGAACTGAACAAGATGGCTGTGCGGCGCGTTACGAGCGGCTGAAAAAACAGCGCTAACATTCACTCACAGCCCGGATAACAGCGGTCTACATCGAGAGGGTGGTTGAAAAACGCCCTCGGATTGAATTATCTGAAGGATTCGGAGTAGTTATTTTTATATATTGTGGGGTAGAGTTTGGTAACAAGAAGGGGAGGTTCCTCAACATATGAAAAAAATCTAACAAATCGTTTTTAAAAACAGTTTTATTATCCAAGCTAACTCAAAAGGGCGCGGATAATAATAAATAAAGAGATGTCACTGCTGTGTGTTGGAGGTAAGAGCATTCTTTCATATATGGATGCATTAAATACCAGCTGTTGGTTATGCGTTATATACATTGATTGTATATATATATATATATATATATATATATATATATATATATATATATATATATATATATATACATATTAAGGGTTAAAAAAATGATATTGTATTTGAAAAAGACTGTCTTTAACAAATCACCTAATACTGCATTTAATTAAATGCATAGTTTTTAGGCGCCTTACGTGCTTTCGAGAATTAATATTCTGATCAAGGATCAATAATCGGTTAAATATTCCTCTTCGGTGGAGTTTAATATTATTATTGGTTTGTATTCATGCAACAGAATCTGAACTGTAGGGTTACAGACAGTGTGAGATGTCAGGTAGAAGGAGTGTATCATCTGTGCAATGCCTCTTTTTAGTATTTTAGCTTAATAACTTAGTCCTCCTATCTCTTTATTTAGGCTACAAGTATTTATTTATTGTATAAAATGTGCAGTTTGTTTCTAGAAATGCACAGGGATATCAGTATATTGAATCCGCCCGTGTTTTAAATGCAGCCAGTATTCAGGGGTGTGTTCCCTTGATATTCCAAAAGCTTTTTCTCCCCTGCTCAGATGGGATCTACTTTGATGTATGATACATCTATTTTTAACTGTGTTTACTGTACGGGCGTAAAATGGCTTTATAGTTCAAAGCGTTCATGGTAGATGACAACATTACAGGTGTTATTTTCTTTGTTGTAATTGCTACATTTATTCTACTTAAGTACACTTACAGATAAGTAGCTATAAAAAATACAAAACATGTTAAATCATTATATGGTCTAAATTGATAAATGGACAAATATATAAATCAGAGACCCGTTTGTGGATAGAGTAGGGACAGAGCGGGACCCCCTATTGTGTAAAATTAAGTGATGCATTTTTGGCCTGGCCTATAACAATAAAATAAAATGTTATGATAATATTTTATTTGCAAAAGCATTAAAATAATCACTATTGGTGAACAGAATTATTTTTAAATATTGAATTTAATTTTAAATGCCATTAATATTGTATTAGTGCTGTCGTTTAATCGGCAAATCGATTAATCGCGATTAATCACATCTAACATACAAGTTTTTGTTCATATAATATGTGTATAATATAATATATATATATACAATATATATATATTCACAATATATATATATATATATATATATATATATACATACATATCATAAAAACAAAAACCTTTATGTTATATACGATTAATCGTGATTAATCGATGTGACATTTAAGTAATATTGTTTTCTTTTTTAATAATTTTTTTTTAAATATTAATATTTAAAAAAATATTTTAATATTAAAAATGAGGGACAATGAGACTGCTGTCATTAATATTAGCTTTTGTTGCCATTGTAATGTTTTGTATTATTTTTTTATTATACATTTTTTATGCACAATGACACATTTAGCTGAACTTTCATTTCATAATTTTAGCTTTGTTTGCTATTTTTTGTGTTTATGTTTTTTAACACATATTTGCGTATTCTCATGTTTTATGTTTAATACATATTCCATGTGTATACGTGGAAAATAACAATAACCAAGATCAAAAATGCTGCGAAATTCTAGTTTATTCTTATCTCATGTTAATATTGTGCTGACCAGTGTTATGCATCCTAGATTTTAGATTTTTTTTATAGTAGGGGTCCCTGGGTTTTGTCTGAGAGTATGAATAGAGTAAAGAATAAATCTTTTGGCCGAATGTCTTCCACATGCACTTACTGTTAGCCTTTTTGGTCTGCCATGTGCAATGGGCCACTTGCCCATGTTCGCGTGCCTTACTCAGTTCTTGATTGCCATTTAACGTAAGATGACATGCAAATCAGATTGGTCTGTTGTAGAAGATCTGTTGTAGGAGACTCAGAATTCTGAACGATCCTGTAAGCCATGTTTCTTTGAACACATCCCACACAGACATTCTGATCCATGGCACGTCTGCCACCACTCTGTAATTAAACAGGCAGCAGATTCACAACCAGCGTCCGAAAGTGACAGTGGGTGTGTGGGTGTGTGTCACACAGACTGGCATCATGCTTGGCGCCTGCCGCAGTAACCTGAGCAGATGTACTGTAAGGCTTGCCTAATTCCCCCTGGATGTGTTTTGAAGTTAAAAGTCTTGAATTCCTCTTGCATAACCAATCGCCAGTTTTCAGGGAATTTAAATGTGCCATTTCTAAGCTGGGTTTAAAACGTCTGGTTTGTATAAAAGAAAAAAATTCTAGGCTGTTATTTAAAATCTAGAAATCGTGACACAGTATGGAATGAGTAGATTAAAGGAATCACCAAAAAAGAAAAAAATATCACCATTTAGTCCATTGACTTTTCCATACAATCAAACCATTGCCTTTTATTGTATGGAAAAGAGCAGCCTGGGTGTTCTACTAAACATCTTCATATGTGTTCCACAAGGAAAAAGTTTTTGCATAGGTTTTTGAAAGGACTCAAGAGTGAGTAAATGATGAGATTTTCATTTCTGAGTGAACTCTGCCTTTAAAGGGCGGGGGCCACAGATCGTTTCATATTAATAATTTAATAGAACTGCCTATTTAACTTCCTATGACTTTATTATAGTTAACACTAACAGCAGTTACCATGTATAATTTAGCACTGTTTCTCTGTAGTTATAGCCTATTAGAAAATATTCATATGCAACTGCAAAATCACAGACCTTCACCTAATTTATACAATATTTCTTTGATATTTACATTCATAAGAAAAATAACACTGAATTTAGTGGTGTTAGGGTACGTTTACACTACAACGATGTACTAAAAATGGAAAAGTGTTTTCTTTGTGTTTTTCGCGTACATCAAAATGATCCCGTTCACACAGATCCCCAAAAAACGACTGAAAACGCTGTATTATTCATGCCAGGCCAGTAGTTGGCGATGTTTTCCGTTATTGAAATAGGGCTGCAATAAAATAAAATATAAATATCATTAAACTTAAAATACATAAATTACAGATATGTTGCCTTGTCAATTACCTAAAATTAAAAAAAGAATTAAATACCAAAATGACTAAAACTGAAAATCAAACAAAATATAATATATATAGGCCTATAGAAATATATATAAAAAGAAAACACTAATAAAAATGACAAAAACACATAATAAAATGATTAAAACTGAAAAGAAAATGGAATATATATATATATATATATATATATAATAAAATCCTTAATAATACTATAAAAGTATATAAATTATACTACAATAACATATAAGATATTGCATATGCTTCTCTCCACAGAGAAAAAACGCTTTATTCCATCAAATTCCTGCATGTAGATAATTAGTTTTCAGATTGCAGTTCATCACTGATGGATTGCTTTAAACGCCTACATGGTAAATCCAAGCTTTTTTTGATGCATGTTTTAATATCATCCCTTTATGCCAAGCTTTTAGCCCCCCACCCCAAAAAACCCTTCTCTCAAATTCACCCTTAAGTGGTTATTTTTAGTGTCAGGATATAGCTCGCTCTGCCCATGCTCGGCTACACAGAGAGATTAATGGAGCGCGAGAGGAAGAGGGGAAGAGATAAAGAGGCAGCACACGTGCATGCCAGCCACATGGCAGGAAATGGTGCGTGGGAGCATGAGAGAGGAAACCCTGGCAGAGACGGGGCGGAGGCAGCGGTGAATCGTGAGCGGGAACTTTGAGCGGAGGTGCAGCGGTTGATCATTTCGATCATTCCTGTCATACCCTGCGTTCCATTCTGAAGGGCTCATCCCTGCCTTAATCCCTTCGAAGGGTTTCCCGATTCGAGGCTTCTCGCAACCAACTTTTTGTCCAAATCCTCAATTGTGTGGTGTCATTACGATTATTTTACTGCTCCCAATCGCATCGGAGCCAGCACGATCCCAAATCGTTTGATGTTTACGACTCTTTATCTGGCTGCCTCTGGCCCTGTCCCAAATGTCACCCTAAGCACTCGCGGTCTTCCTCTGAGTCCGCACTTTCGTGTCTTTAAAATGACAAATGGGACCATAGACATCATATAATAAAGGCTAGATGTCTCGTGCGCGCTGCTGGCCAATGGAGGTCGACGTCCGCACCTGGCGGCCATCATCGTGCTGATCACTCACCTTACATCAGGTACCACAGAGCCCGCCAGAAAGCCTGCCTGTGACAAGATGGCCGCCGGTGATGCCGTTCGAGACTCCGCCGTAAGACATCTAGCCTTATATGGATATCTATGAATGGGACACCCTACGGTCTCACGGACTTGCCACTGTAAGACCGAAAGTGCAGGGCCTTCAACGTGATACCCGCAATAGCCAATGAGAGCGAGCAAGCTTCACCAACCGGATGTTGTGTGCTTCTATAGCTAAAAACTTGGCAGCCAAACACATGCCAAAAAAGTGGAGTATTCCTTTTTTCTCCTTTGTTTTTCTTCCCGTAAAACAAAACTAACGCGCTAACGACGTCGATCCCATTTGTTTTTCTTCTTGAGTCACGTTTGTTCTCACGAGTCTCCGTGAGATCACGTCTCACTGTGAAAATGTTACAGTCGACGGGTGTGTTGACTCGCGTTCTCGGCGAATCTTCTAATGTGTTCATTCGGAGGATTATAATGCTAAAAATTAGTTGAAACTGCCCTTATGTCTGTGGTCTCCCACAGTTTTAAAATTGGTTAAGGTCGTTAACTCAATTTGTTTGCAATCACATCGTTATCTATAGGGCACCGCTGTGTTCCTGCTGTATCAGTAGCCAATGAGCTCGCTGCTCAACCTTCAAATACTTGGTCAGCATTTTCTGTAGCAGTTGCAGCGCGAAACCCTCCCCCAGCTCCACCTTTATAGATCTGCTATACATGTACACTATATTGTACAGCAACAGCATGTCTTACTTGCTCACAGCAGCATGTCTGTGTGTGTATTAGTAGTAGCAAGTCCCGTACTTGCTCTACAGCAGCAGCAGCAGTAGCGTAGCAGATCTACTCCGCTAAGACCAAACATATCAACATTGTCATGTCGATTACCATGCCAAACACTCCGAGAGCTGTCATGACAGAAATACCATTAAGCCCAAAGTATACTTCGCTTAGCATATACATAGAACCTAACGCATTGCCTTTCAAATTATACTTCATTTGATAGCGTGTGCGAACACAGGTGCTCGACATATAAAGTTTCATCCTTGTTTGGTGTCTGCGCTATTTCTCTCTAGACATTATGAATAACATCTAGAGCAGGGGTCTCCAACACGTCGCTCGCGAGCTACCAGTAGCTCGTGGCCTGATTGGAGGCCTGATTGGAGGTAGCTCGCCAAGGGCCGTTCACATATCGCATTAATTTGCACGCTCAAGTTCGTTATTTCAAATAATTGAAGCGACGCGCTCATTTTTTCATTTTTTCTAGATTCTAGAGTCTCAGGTGTTTCTTAACGGTCTCACACAAACGCTCGTCAATGCAGGCATCTACTATTACTGTCTAAAGTAGTTGTTTGTTGTTGTTTCGTCTTGTTGCCCCCTTGTGGATGAACTAATAAGGGCAAAATACAATGTGCATGTGCGAGCTGAGCATACAGAGTGTGTGTGGTTAGAAAAATCGGGCTGCATACAAAGGAACGCACATACTATGCTGATTATGGGTTTTACATGACGTCGACTGTACACCAACTACTTTGGGCGAACTCCGCTTCCCGTGCTTATTCCATTCTGTTCTGCTCACATAAGGCCTCTCTTTTCTGGAACTGTCTCATCTGGAGCTATTAGCACTCTTGGAACATCATTCATCCATCAAATTTCAGTGTTTTGAATGCTAGTGTCCCCACTAGGCTTCCTAACTACTGTAGCTTAACCAGCAAGACGTCCTTGATCAGTCCAGTTTATCGGAAAAATCTTGCTTGTTAACTATCTTTAACCAATTTTGTCAATTTTTTAACTAATATCAAACTCACACTAACGTATCTTCTTCTCTGCAGGGAACTGATGCTCAATGTTTAACGTTCCAGTGATAATTTGCAGTGTGTTGGCAAACTGCAACATGACTTTCCATTTGGTTTGCTTTGTGATATCATCAGTTTTTCAAAAGCCCCTGACTCATATGCTTCAGATTCGTTATAACTTAAAGCTACTCTCAGCGGTTAAAAGTGTCAACCGGTAGGTGTTTTTGAGGAAGGGAAAAATTCTGCACTAAATTTAGAGAGGAACGCTGACTGAAGGATTACAATGGAAGGCTCTGAATTATTTTAAGGTCCCCTTAACCCGAGGATGCTTCACACTGAGTAGGGGAATATGAATTATGAATGGGGCTGTTGACGTCACTCGCCTTTGAAAAGAAGCTCAGTTGGAGAACAGGTTTTTTTTTTTCAGATTTCCCCTAAGCATAATTGACAGTGACGGCCTCTCTAGCCATCTCTGCAGTTTCATAACCACTCAGATTTTCTGTAAGAAATAATATAATCTGTAAGAAATTTGTGTATTGGAGAATTTGTTTCTTTGCTGAGCTCTATGATTTTTTTTGTTGCTTGACATGCTGGTTTTAAAGCCTTCTGTGCTAGTACCATGGTTCAGTGATAGTATTGGATGGTAATTCCATGGTCCTTTGATATCAGGTAAACATAAATTCACCCCATATTGTGGAAATTGAATTATTATCATATTTATTTATCATGATAAATTTGTACAAATTTTTTTTTTTTGAATTTTACCATGCAATAAATTGCAATACCACTATGTAACATACTCACAAATCTAGTATTGATGCCAGAAAACATTGCAGTTCCATTGGACCATGTCCAAAAATTATTATTATTTTTTTTTTTTTGCCTGTTTAAACATTACAGTACTATTGGACAGTTTCCAAAAAAAAAAAAACATGGTAGAACTTTTTTGTTTGTTCAAACTGTTGTGCAATTGCCACTCTCTCCCTGAAAGAAAATAAATTGCTGCAAACTGGAGTCTAGGGCCTTGAGGAATTCCACTTGCACAAATGCAAATGTGCTGACATTGGATCTCAAATGCGCTGCCTGATATGTAAAGTGTGATTATTTTTAATACCTATGTTTATCACTTATTTACATACACGTCTCTCTCTATTACAGTGAAGAAAGCCAAGCTCGATGGACCACAAGGTATGCCTGAAGTCTCACTGTAACTAGCTTTCCACACATGTAACCTATCTGTTGTGTTTTTGCAATAAAATGTTATTTTCATGCAGAAAAATTCAACACCTACGTGTCACTGAAGGTTCAGAACGTGAAAAGCACCACTATAGCCGTGCGAGGTAGTCAGCCATGTTGGGAACAGGACTTCATGTTGTGAGTTCCACTTCTCTTTCTCTTTGCAGTAAAAAAAAAAGAGGGGCAAGAAATTGAATGCAAGTTAGCAAACATGCTGATGCAAATGTTTGGCCAATGCATTGAAAGTATAAGGTCCCATGGTACATACATAGGGCCCTATTTTAACGATCTAAGCGCACGGTCTAAAGCGCACGGCGCAAGTGGAATTAGGTCATGTCCGAATCCACTTTTGCTAGTTTAATGATGGGAAAAATGGTCGGCTCTCCCAGCGCATGATCTAAATGGGTTGTCTCTATTCTCTTAATGAGTAATGGGTGTGTTTTGGGCGTAACGTGCAAAAAACCAATCAGAGTGTAATTTCCCATTCCCTTTAAAAGCCAGTTGCACTTGCACCATGGCGTCTCCAGAAAATGGATCTGCTCGTGCCTGAGGTTAAAGCGCGCAAGCAGACCATCTACGGGACAAGCCAGATTCCACCATATCTTTATGTACACAATATTAATCTTTTACTTTGTAATACTTTTATTTTTATTTGGCATGTTTGTGTGCTGCGTCCCTGTGTGTGTAATAAGCAGAGTGTACACGCGTTGTGGACCTGCCTATAGATGCACATTACTAACGCGCTCTTTAAATAACAAAACAAATATTGCGCCTTTGACTTTAGACCAGGTTTCAGTTGGTCAATGGCACAGTCTATTTCAGTTGCCTCAAAATAGCAACGCGCCAACAATGCACCTGAACACACCTCGTTTTCAGACCATGGCTGCACAAATCTGCGCAAACGCATTTGCTATTTAAACAATGTTGCGCAGGACGTGAAAATGATTACTGCGTCGGGCTGAAACTAGCAAAAAAACACTTGTGCCATGCATCTTAATGTGCTTTCCCTAGTGCCAGCGCTGGGAAATGCAATACGAATGTAAACATTTGTGTTCACGAACTTGCGTAGAGTGTTTTGAGGCTTATAAGAACCTTGATGAAGGGGCTATTTCTGTTTTCTTATGTAACAGTTGGCATCCCCTAGGTAATGGCAGTCAAGTAGTACCCCTAATGGTTTCGCCCTCAAGGGCCCAGACGTTGCCTACCACTGAATGCAATAAATCTTGTCTTATTAACTTAAGATGAAATATGTCTTGTGATTGTCCTGGATGAGTAGATACAGTAAACTAGTAGACATAAAACATTTAAATAGTGGAGCTCACTAATCAAAACAAAGCAATTGTTAGTGCTCCTGCTTAGCATTATGGGTTTGTTCTAAATTAATGATACCTGCCAAATTTTTGCCAACCTCATCTTGAGTCATCTATAAGCCAGATCCGCTTCAGTTACTCTTTATCTCGCTATGCAATGTCTAACGCGGTGCCTCCACTGTGTCCAAGATTAGCCCCCATGGTCTTTGAGAGGGATTGGTTTTAAAGTAAAATTTGAGGCTATTATTAGGATTTGATGCTGCTTTAGAGAGTGTAGTCTTGTGGAGTGTGACTGGAGAGGCCCAAGGCACAGATGGCGTTATTGTCTGCACCCTGTTGGGTTTTTCTTGCTATTTTCTGTTTCTTTTTCCATTAATATTGTGCCTCTGTTAAAATGTATCTTTTTTTGTCCTCTTCTATTCTCTGGGGTCTGTTTTTTCAGCATGTCTAATCTAAATGAAATTACTGAGTCATGCAGTTTCTCCACAGTATTTCAAAAATGTGCTTTTTGTGAATTTCATATAAGTAACTAAGCAATTTTTGCCTTAGGGCTCTTTATTTTATATGCGAGTTTGTTATTAACTGAAGATATATGGAACCTTCCTAACAGAGTGTATTATCCATATCGTCGTACTATATATTAATTTCTCTGTCCATCTCTCTTTTTTCTCAAATTTACCCATCACTCCATCTTCTAGTGAGATTAACAGGCTGGATCTGGGCCTGACAGTGGAGGTATGGAACAAAGGACTGATCTGGGACACCATGGTTGGCACATTGTGGATCCCTTTGCACAGCATTCGACAGTCGAATGAGGTACAGCCCAGATGGCCGGCCTGGCCCCCAACAGCTTGCATCTTTTCTCACTCTCTGTAGAGCTATATGTAGAGATCTGTAGCTGATGCCTGGCATTGGCTCTCATTGCAATCATGTTGCAGAAACCATTCACTGTATGACTCTGTGCTAATATTTGTTAAAATTTCTTACCAGTTAAAATGTATTAGATGAACCGGCACCAGTGGAATTTGTTTCTACAATGTTGGCATAAAATGTTCACTTTCAAGGACAGTGTCCCTGGATCAATCTGGGATTAAGTGGCTTGTTTAAGGTGATAGCGGTGATAAAGTTGCAAGACTTAAACTTGCAACTTTAGCTAAATTACCCCAAGCGGGTAGAGTTATGTATCTCTCTAGTTGATCCAACCAAATGTACAGACAGCTTTGTCTCTGATAGCAGATATACCACTGTTTCTTTTTCTATTGTGTTGTAGGAAGGTCCAGGACAATGGTTGACTTTAGACTCCCAGGTCATTATGGCTGAAAATGAGATCTGCGGCACCAAAGATCCCACCTTTCATCGAGTGCTTTTGGATACACGATTCGAACTCCCATTAGGTATCCATGCTGTTTATTACTTTCTCCAATATTGTATTTGGTCACTGCTTGTACTAAGTTTTGATGCTAACTTATGGTTTTCATACTTCCAGATATACCGGAGGAGGAAGCTCGATACTGGGCCAAGAAATTGGAGCAGCTCAATGCCATGAGGGACCAAGATGTGAGTCTTCTTATTCAACTCCAGTCTTGTTGTGTTTACTGTCCTCCCCAGAGCCCAAGGGCAGAACATGCATTAATTTGAGTCTGTCAGAGAAATGCCTGAGACCTGAACAGCATTTTTTGAACTACTGACCTAATTAAACAAAGACTTTTATCTGTTCAAACTGGCTTACCAATCATTTCTGTTTGCTCATTTTGCAGTACACATACCAGGAGGAGCACGAGAGACCACTTCCAATGCCATCAACTCAGTGCTGTGAGCTTTCAAGCGCAACTCACACTCACACTATAAATTACATGGCCCCTTGGTAGGTTAATGTGTACAGAACCTCATTAGAAGACCAATCACCCCATCAGCAGGTCCAATGTGAGTTTACTTTATCTCTGAGCACTTGATGGATGGCTTATCATCATGGTGCAGATTTCCTGGACCGTATTCAGCGATATCTGAAGCCTGGGTGGGATAAGGAGGAGTGGCTTGTTAGAGTGGCTTCGGCTTGTGAACAGGCCATTTTTTATTACTTCACATCAGAGCTATTAACCATTAGCACTTAGCAAGGCAAGGTCACTCTCATGCACTGTGCACTGCCATGTCACACCTAGTAATTTCACAACTCAAATTTATAGTTTATAATAAGCTGCTTGTTCATGGTCAAACAGAGGCATGTATTCCACAAAGATATATTTTCATCACCGATTTTTTGGCCTACTTCTAATATTCGTCTTGACTTATTGTTTTCATAGGTAACTGGAGTCTATGGGGGGACCAACAAAGTAAGTAAGCTTTGTTTAAAAAAAAAACTTTTGTTTTTTGTAGAAAACTGCAGAAAACTTTTATTGATACTTGCTGGTGGACTTACTTTGTTTACTCAAGTATGATGGGTTTGTGGATCAACATCATTTTGGTCCTGGAACGTTCCTATTAAACAATCAGATTTTAGGGTTAATCCACATAATTTACATTTAAAATCTGCACTTGCTCCTCAGATGATGATCCAGACAGTGCCGTGGATGATCGAGACAGTGATTACCGCAGCGAAACCAGCAACAGCATCCCACCTCCATTCTACACCACTTCTCAGCCCAACGCATCCATGCACCAATACCCCATCCGAAACATGACCCACGGTTCCCGTTACAACGACACTAACGACTACGATTATGATAACCAGAGAGCTATTAGGTACATTTTCCCAATTCTTGGGTGCAGTATTATTGCTAATGCTAGTTGGTAATAGCATTCTCTGTTTCTTTACAACTTTCCTCTGTTCTTATTCCTATGCATTGATGACTGTATACAAGGATTGAATGAGTCGTCATTGTATACACTTCATGGGTTTGGAGCCACACTGGTGCCACTGATATGAATGAATGCAACATTTCCCCTCAATTGCTCGTTTTTTGCCCAGTTCACTTCAAAACGAGCTTTTATTTCCTGAACATTTTGTCTTACAAAAGTGCTATTCCCAACATTCTTGCATTGCATGCTGGAGACTTTGTGCTCTGAGACTCTGGCCCTGTCCCAAATGGCACCTTAAGGTCTCGGGGTCCTTCTCCAAGTCAAGTTACCATTCAGACTGTTGGGTAATAGTTCCCTAAGCAGTCTTCACCTAAAGGGATGCATAATAGCCCCAGAAAACCTAGAGCAGCCTTTCGGAAAACTATAACAACAAATGGGCCACCCAGCTGTGGGAGAGAAGGCCTTGAGACTGTAAATCAACATCAAGTGCGCCTATTGGGACAGGACCTCTTTCAAAGCCTCTTGAATCCTTTATAAAGTCTTATTAATAGACAGATCCTGATCCCAAAGTGTTGCTTTTGATATGAGTCTCTTAGCAGCTTGGTTAAACATTGCCTTAAGTTGGGTCATTTTCCTTCCAATGTGGCCTGATGAGGTGAGATGAAAAATGAATAAAAAAGACATTTCTCATGCTCCTCCTCTTCCTGCCTCTCCCATCCCCTTCCCTCCCACCAGACGCTATGATAGTTTAGACTCCGCCACCAACGGCCGCAGCGATCTCGATTCGGCTTCTGGCTCGAGCAGGCGGACCAGCCGCCAGTACTCCTTAGACAGTAGGCACTCGCTCTCTGATAGGTGGGTCTCCGTAGCTCCTACACCTCCACCCTCTTCCACCTCCTCCTGCTCTTCTTCCTGCTCCAGCCTGTGATTCCGTCCCGCTGTGATGATGTCGTGGAATTGGACTTGTCTGGTCCTGTGGTCCTCGCTATGCTTGCCATGCATGCGCAACAATCCTTCTTTTACATACATGATCTATTGATATATTTTATCTATACCTCTTTGTATTCTTTGTCCTCTATCGTGATTGCTGTGTACCTGTTAATGGCCTGTCACGTGTCATTAGGTAACCAACCCATACACTTCACAAGCTTTTTCTTGTGTCTTTTGTACCGTGTAATCAGAATTTGGTGCAATTTTGTGAAGTCTGTTATTTGGCTGCTTAATACTTGACAGAGTTAGAGAATAGCGCTGTAATTCCGAAAGTCTAGTGTGCGCTAATTACATATCCTTTAGACACACTATGCTGTGTGTGGGCAGCAGGCGGGACCATGTCGCTGATTTAGACAGAGTCCATGGAATGTACATCACTGATTTACCCTCTCCGTTTCTCATGAACCAAACCTTACTGAAAGACAAAATGTGTTGTGTGAAAGATGTTATGTGAAATAAAGCTGTGTCTTGGGAATTTATGGGTTTGTGTGCTAGGGAGTTAGAAAAGGTGACAAGGATATATGACTAAATGGCAGAAAGGCTTGACAGAAGCCTTGTGTGTGTAATTGTGTGTGTGTCCCATGGCTCTTGTATTTCCTCCAGTCTGAAGCCCAGACGCTTTTTGGCTCACAGCCTATTACACACCTCATCTCTTTCGCTTCTGATTCTTCATGCATTTCTAAACCTTACGTCCCATAATCGATAATGTGTGTGTGTGTGGCAGTGCGTCTTTTCTTACCCATTCCATTCTCTCATTCTCTATACATAATTGGCCTATTCATCAGTGAGAATAAAAAGCCTTTCTTAACAGGAAAATGCTGCACCCCCTTTTTTTGTGAGCTCAGTGTCTATTTTTTTTATGTGTTGTTCTTTCTTATGTCCACCTGGACGAATTTGTCCACTGACAACTCTTCCCACTGCCTACCTCAACTTTTTTTGTGTTTGGTCTGAGATTGTGAAATAGCTCCATTCTGAGTCCATATGTTTATGTGAGCTTTTTCCTTCGACTCCTTCAAAGGAGCCTCAGGACTCCGTCTTGTTTTCTCTCACAACCTTACCTGCACTCATACATCCATCCAGCAGAAATTATTTTCCTGCTGAAGAAAACACCTTAAACCAACCTTAATTTGTTTGCTTGTCTTAGCTGGTTTGAACTGGTCTACCGACCTTACTTCTGGAAGACCAAGTAAGAGCAGAAAACCATCTTTGGCAGGTTTAAGCTGTTGTTTTCAGCAGGGAGAGACTTCTATTAGCTGACAAGTGTCCTTTTCCTCTGTTGTTGGTTGTTCCTGCCTCAAATTCTCTTTTTACTGCCCTCAAATCTGTATATAAGCAGTCGCCCACCTTCTTTCTTCCATGACTTAATATAACTGACAGTTCTTTACTCCCGCAGCCCCACCGGCAGTAGTCGCTATGCGTCCTCGGGTGAGCTGAGCCGTGGCAGCTCCCAACTCAGTGAAGAGTTCGGCCCAGAGGATGGTGAGAGCTTCCGTGGTTCCGTAGAGTTCTATGATGAGAACGACTCCTACCATTCCTGCCATTCCTCCGTTAGCTATGGTAAAGACTCACCCGTCTGGGACCCGGATGAGCCGCAGGGCGTCTACAGTGATGATGGGGAGTACGTCAAAGATGGCGGTGAAGAAGGTGCAATCTACGATGAAGAGGATGGCGAGATCTACCAGCAGGATGAAGGGGAGTACCCCTATGAGGAGGAAGAGGAAGGAATGGTGTATGAAGTGGATGAAGACCTTTATCCATTGGATGGTACTCTCAGTGAAGAGCAGGAGCCACCCTACACCCCTACCCCAACCAGCACTGCCCCAACGTTGGCTCATGAGGCGACCAGCCGTCCACCCCTGGAGAAACAGGCTTCCATACACCAGCAACAGCCCCCGCAATCCCAACCACCGTTTCAGACCATGGAGCCTAAACTAGAGTCACCACCCCTACAACAGCCACTTGATGTCTTTGCCAAGGTACCTCGTACCTCAACCCCACCACGGGTCTCAGAGTTGGAGCCAGAGAAGGTCCCAATGCCTGTAGGCAAGCTGGCAGCTCATACAGAGGAGCCCTTGCCCACCTCTGCCGCTGAGATCCCACCTGAACCAGAACAAGAGAAGGAGGCTTCTCCTGAGAGGTAATCTCCATATGCTGATTCCTTGAAAGCTTGGATAAGCTGTAGCCTTTTATGACATTTCGCTGGATACAAGTTAAATCTAATAATTTCACCATCTTTTCCCAGCACACCAAAGCTGGAGCCACCTGTGGACCCTGCAGTAAGGGCCAAAGCCAACTGGCTACGACTCTTCAATAGGGTTCGCCTTCAGCTACAGGAGGTATGTGAAGTCTGAAGTTGTGAAGCCTGAAATTGATTTGTTTGATCAGCTTCTTCCAAGTACATAGAAATTCAGTAACCTTTTAAATCAAAGTTTGCCAGCTTATGCCTATCAGTTGGTTCTGTTGGCCAATATTGGGTCGCTAGTCTTTGGTTAGTTCTACCCTTTGTTGTTGTCCTTTTTCTTGCTGTCTTCTCCATTTCATGTTACTTTTTTGTCACTTACTTTTCAGTTTTACATTTTAATGTTACGTATGTTTATAAAAACCTGTTTTCGTTTTGAGATGTTGTACCTTGCCCTTTTTTGTGTTCCACCCCATTTGCTTTTTGTTTTTGTGTGTTTTTTCTTTCAGTTTTTTGTCATTGCAATAGCGATTGTCATACTCTTCCCTGCTTTGCCGAAGTTGGACAAGCAGTCTGAAAGGTGGGTGTGGCAATGTGAGGGTCCGAAGTAAACGCATTTTTTGACCGATGGCTATGGCGCGCTTTCTCTGAGATACACATGGAGTTATGATAGAATAATGATGATTGAGATAAAGATGTCCGGCAAATCCGGTCTAATCATGAGAGAGGCCTGCAGCTGACGTCAATGAGATCGGCTGACTGCAGGCTCTTTCTGGGTCCAATCAAAACAGACAATGGTCTTTTTTCTGTAATACAAATTATATCTTTGAAATTACATTGTGAGGTCAGCATGGATATTGAAAAGAAAATTAATATGGTTTACTGGATGAATTAATAGGAGATATATGGAGCTCTGTCACTGATCCCTCTGTCACTCTCTGTTGTCCGCAGGCTCGAGGTGAGACTCCAGGACTTGCATCACTCTTTTTGCAAGCAGGGTGAGTGTCACCAGAGGACTGCAGCTCTTTTTCAGAGCAGCTAAACGTCCGAGTTATTCAAACATCATGCTTTAGATGATATGTGATGTATATAAACATTTAAATATTGGAAAGTACCTGAAGCATTAGGAATCTCAATGGAAATTACTCATTTTTAAAAGATTATCACTGTTCTTTAAAGACCCCTATTTTTCAAATAGTCATTAATTTTAATAATATACACATATATCAATAAAATACATTTACCCGTTTGATCCGCAGGCCTGGAGGTGCTCTCTACAGCATAGACAGCATGCCTGACCTACGCAAGAGGAAGGCCATCCCTCTCGTCCGAGACCTGGTGAGTCACTAACCCCCCCGCTTTAGTACGTCAAAGTTTCAACCAAAGCATTGCTGGACCCAACATCACCTTCCTAACTCTTCAAAAGCTCCATCTATGTATGTCAGCGTGGTTATTTTGGGCAGCAGTCTGTCAAGGGTCTGTAGTTCACAGAACTCTCTATGGCACATCTGTTTGAATCACGACTACAGGGTTAGACATTATTGGAGCATTACTCAGCACCATTCACCCTGTAGCCTGATGAATCTCCACCGGTCCAGTCAGCCTCACAACTGCATCTATGTCTCCTTTACAGTCCCATTAATTTTGGTCTCTGTATTTCTTCCTAAGCTGACTCCATTCCCTGCTAACCTTGTTTCATGCCTGTAACCTACTTCAAGAGCTTGTTGAACTTTTCCACTTATACTTAAAAAAGGTTGGGTGGCAATAACATTAAACATCATTGGTTCTTGCATGGATAGAGGCAACATGAAATCTAAATTGAACATTACTTTATTAATACATCATGCTTCTGGTCTAATTTCTTCAGTGCATGTTATTCCAAAGAAATAGAAAACAAAACTTTTTTCACCAAAAGACTCGGCTTAATAATTCAATCTGGTTACAGCAAACAAAATATATTCATGTAGTGCCATTTAAAAAAATGTTTTGGACTGTATGCGATGAAATTAAGTTTTAACAAAATGCTCAAGAGTTCTGTTGCATTAGTGCATGTTATTTAACTACACATGACTTTCACTTTCTGCAAAACTTCTCATTAGACTGACAGGAGAGTTAGTTATGTATTGATTAAACAAAGTAGCGAGAGCCAAAATAAAAAAAATCGTTCGGTAGCTGACAGCTGTCGTGTAGGTCTGGCCGTACTTATTCAGCCAAGAACACTCCTGGCAGCCTTCACTGGAGGGCTGTCAGAACATCGACGGCACCAGTCTCTCTTTGACACCGCGAACTGGAAGATGAGGGAGAAATTACCATGCTGCACGAAACAGCTCCGCAGTTTGTCGGTTTTAATACAGCTTACCGTCACCGTCACCGACTCTAAAAGTCAGAAGCCAAAGTGCTGACTTGATAAGAATTAAAATGCGTGTCAAAAACAATTCATCTAGAAGACAAAGTACCCACCTTTCTTTCTTATTTCTCTCTGCTCTTCCTCATGCATAATTGTTGTACAAGCACTTTTCGAGACTTCTTTACATAAATACTTTATTGTTGTGTTTGAGTCAGTTGTTTTATAAAAAGTATAACTTGAATTTAGCACTTATTCTCATCTTTTTATCCTAATCAACCTTGGTTGTGCAGTTTGTGATGCATGTAATCAAATGAGATTGAATCAAACTTCTAAAATATATATATTTTAATTTCTTTTCCAATACCTCACCTCCTGCAGGCAATGGTGAGTACTACCCTTTTCAGCACTCCTGGGTAAAATACTTTTATAGTATTTATTATAGTATATAGTATTTATGACTGCATACTTTAGAAAGAATTTCAATCAAATATATTCCCTCAAAAACAAATACACACATTTGCTCCTGATTTTATTTTGAGCCCTACATGTTTGTTTTCTCTTGTAGTCCCTTGTCCAGAACTCTCGAAAAGCAGGCATCACTTCTGCTATGGCCTCCAGCACACTTAACAATGAAGAATTGGTATGTCAACCAGTTTTATTCCTGGATATTCACATTTTGCAGTTCATTTTCCATTTACCTGTTGATTTGTCCAATGATCTTGCAGAAGAGTCACGTCTATAAGAAGACCCTGCAGGCTTTGATCTACCCCATTTCCTGTACCACACCACATAACTTTGAGGTGTGGACGGCCACCACACCCACCTACTGCTACGAGTGCGAGGGGCTTCTTTGGGGCATCGCTCGACAGGGCATGCGCTGCACCGAGTGTGGGGTCAAGTGCCACGAGAAGTGTCAAGATTTACTCAATGCTGACTGTCTGCAGAGTAAGATTACTTATTGAGTTTCTTTCATTACTCTGAAATATTGTATTTATCTAAATGTTAATGTACTTAAAATACACACTTAATACGCCATCAAAAGTTTGGAATAATTACAGTTTTTAGAAAAAATTATGCTCACCTGCAACAGTTATTTGTAAAATATTATTACATTTTAAAAGAACTGTTTTCTATTTTAATATATTTTTTTAATGTAATTTATTCCTGTGATGCAAAACTGAATTTTCAGCACCATTACTCCAGTCTTCAGTAGTACCCTTCAAATTGCGCAAATTGAAATTGCGGATTGAAAATACGCTTAATGGAAACACGTCAATCTCGCAAAAACTCCCATATTTCGCAAAAACGTTTTTTTTACACTCGCATGAGGTGGTTTTTCAGGCAATTCGAAAAAGGAATATTTCGCAAAACTGCAATGGAAACAGTTTTTCTCATTTACAGGCCACCTGGCGTCATTCTTCACATGATCATTCTTTAGCCATGATTTTTGGAATGACTTTTCGCGAGAGGCAAAAAAAAATGTTTTAGTCGCATAACATCGGTTAATGAAAACACCGTCATTTCGCAATAGTTTTTTCTGAAATTTTACAAACATTTAGAAAATATCGCAAAAGTTTTGTGAAAATCTGTAATGGAAACCAGGCTATTAAAGTGTCGCTTCAGAAATATTTGTAATATTTGGTTTAGTTAATATCAATTATTAATAATGGTTCTTGTCAATGTTGAAAGCTTTATATTTTAACATTGATGCTGATATGCTCATTTTGTTTTTTTTGAAAATATTCTCTGATGAATGTACAGCTTTTATTTGAAATAGAAATCTTTTGTAACATAATGTCTTTACTGAATAAAAGTGTTTATTTTTTACTTTTTAGTTTTTTACTTAGTCCAGACTTTGAGTGGTATTTCATCACAGTTTCAGCACAACTGTTTTTACCATTGATAATTGTAGCAATCTTCGATGTTATGGAAAGAAGCAGGTGGGAACATTTAAACAACTTTAATAATAAAATAAATTAATTCAAAAATAAAAGTAAAGGCCGCAGCCCCTCACATAATAAAACAAAACATAAAATAAAATAGTCCAGGCCTGGTCTCTCTCGTCCTTCACTGCCATTGCTCCTCATTTTACGATTTTGCTCCTCCGTGAGATATCGCTCATCAGCAATCACGCCACCGGCCTCGCGACGTTCTCCTAAGGCCTTGTCCTGCTCGCCACAATAATAATAAGAAATATCTCTTGAGCAGCAAATAAGTATAATAAAATGATTTCTGAAGGATCATGTGACACCGAAGACTGGAGTAATGATACTAAAATTCAGCTTTGTCATCACAGGAATTAAAATAGATTCAAACAGAAAACTATAAATTGTAATAATATTTTTCAGTATTGTTTTTTTCTGTATTTTTTATCAAGTAAGCGTAGCCTTGGTTAGCAAACGAGACCTCTTTCAAAAATCATAATTATTCCAAATGTATTGACTGGTAGTGTAAATCTAAAATATATCTGCAGGGGCGGCGGAGAAAAGCTCTAAGCATGGAGCTGAGGATCGCACGCAGAACATCATCATGGTGTTGAAAGACCGCATGAAGATCCGTGAACGGAACAAGCCTGAGATATTCGAGCTGATTCAGGACGTGTTTGCAGTCATCAAGGCCACGCATGTGGCGCATATGAAGCAGGTCAAGCAAAGTGTCCTGGACGGAACGTCCAAGTGGTCGGCCAAGATCAGCATCACCGGTAATGACCCACTTCAACCAGCACGAGTTTGTTCTATGTCATATTGGTTATCTTAGTATTAACTCTGTTTCTCCGCTCAGTGTTATGCGCCCAGGGCCTGCAGGCAAAGGACAAGACCGGCTCCAGCGACCCTTATGTTACGGTGCAAGTTGGCAAGACCAAAAAACGAACCAAGACTATCTACGGCAACCTCAACCCTGTATGGGATGAGAGCTTCAATTTGTAAGTGGATTATTTTTGTATCTCGGTTAATACAGGCTATATAAAATACATTTTGCTCATGGTGATCCAAAACCATCTCAACAGTGAGTGTCACAACTCTTCCGATCGGATCAAAGTGCGCGTGTGGGACGAGGACGACGATATTAAGTCCAGAGTAAAGCAGAAGTTCAAACGTGAGTCTGACGACTTCCTCGGTCAGACCATCATCGAGGTACGAACTCTGAGCGGTGAAATGGACGTCTGGTACAACCTGGGTGAGTAACAAAGCAATATTTTTCCTAGAAAATATCTAAATACATTGATAAGGTAAATGTAATGTTGTATTTGTGTTCTATTTACATTGCACTCAGGTCAAGCTTTAACGCAATGCTTAAAGATCAAACAGTTTCATCTTTGACTCCCGTTTGACCTTTAGAAACGGGACCCAAAAATTATAGAACAGTTGTATGTTATATATATTACATGGGCAGTTCATTACTTTTTACTTTCGTAGCTAGCATAGCAATGTCATAAAATTGCTCCTTCATAACACTATTATTAATAGAGACTTAAAGACTTCACCCAAAAATGAAAATTCTGTCACCATTTACTCACCCTCAAGTTGTTTCATACCTGTGTGAATTTCTTTCTTCTATTGAACACAAAAGAAGCTAAGCCCCATTGACTTTTTTTTCGGTAACACTTTTTACAGTGTCCCTGTTATCCAATTTACATGTAATATAGTAATAACAGTCAATTATGCATAGTTACATGCAACTGACCCTAAACCAAACCTTAACCCTTACCCTAATTATAAAGTAGGTACATGTAGTTAATTACTATTACTTAATACTTAATTGTATAATTACACTGTATCAAGGACACCTTAAAATAAAGTGTAACCTTTTTTCCATACTGTGTAAGTCAATGGGACCCTTCAACTGTTTGGTTACAAACATTTTTCATAATATATGTTCAGCAGAAGAAACATTCATACAGGTTTGGAACAACTTGAGGGTGAGTAAATAAATATTGATGATGATGTTACACATACTACTTTAAATGTTTTGCGCTTTTAAAATCAACACTAGCTCATTTGGCTTAAAAATACAATTTTTTTATGATTTTCGTACGATTTTAGTTTTTTAACGATTTTTGACATTTTCTTTTTTCATACGATATTTGAACGATTTACTTTTTCGTATGTTTTCCTTGTGATTTTCTTTCTTTTGCATGATTTTAAAGTTTACCAACTTCATTGTGCTCCCTTTCAGACAAGCGTACAGACAAGTCTGCTGTGTCGGGAGCCATTCGTATGCACATCAGTGTGGAGATCAAAGGAGAGGAAACCGTAGCTCCGTACCACGTCCAGTACACTTGCTTGCATGAGGTCAGTCTGATTCTACCATGATCATGTTTGTCTATCTCATTTCCCACCTACGGCCATTTATTAACAAGCTACATAGTCCCTGCTAGAGTGTATCAAATTAGTCCTTAGCATGAACACCCTCTTTCCATCTTTCCATAGAACCTTTTCCACTATTTAACGGACATCCAGAACAACGGGGTGGTGAAGATACCAGATGCCAAGGGTGATGATGCATGGAAGGTTTACTTCGAAGAGACGCCCCAAGAAATTGTCGATGAGTTTGCCATGCGTTACGGAGTGGAGTCCATTTATCAAGCCATGACGTATGGTTGTTCCCGCAATTTTGGCATTGATGTTTTACTTGTTTGATTAGGTACTTAGGTACTTTTTGTACCTTCTTGTTCTTCTAGACACTTTGCCTGCTTGTCATCAAAGTACATGTGTCCTGGAGTGCCTGCGGTCATGAGCACCCTCCTGGCCAACATCAATGCTTACTACGCTCACACAACCCAGGCCACCAACAATGTATCTGCCTCGGACCGTTTCGCTGCCTCCAACTTTGGGGTGAGTGCTTGAGCCAACCATGTCACCACATAGCGAAAATTTCAGCATTAAAGTGTTTGCGCCAATGATTTGAGATGGTTTCTTGTGTGTTTTCTGTAGAAAGAGCGATTTGTCAAGCTTCTGGACCAGCTCCACAACTCTCTGAGGATTGACCTCTCTATGTACAGGGTAGTGTGACTTTTTGGGGTTTTGTATGTTTTCTTGCTTTTGTATGAAGGATAATTTCGTATGGCGTTTCCAGCAAGTGAGATCGTCCAGTCGGACAAATGAGAATGATTAGTCTGAAGCGACTACATGAAGTAGTATTAAAAGCATAAAGTAGTATTTAAAATGTATAAAGTATAGTATTGATGACTCTCCTTCTTGTATCTCTTAGAATAATTTCCCAGCCAGCAGTCCTGAGAGGCTACAGGACCTCAAGTCTACTGTGGACCTACTGACCAGTATCACATTTTTCAGGATGAAGGTTAGTTGTGAATCCCTGACGCTGTTGACAAGTGTAAATTTGGTCATATATTGAAGCTCTATTTGGTGCTTTGTCATCCTAAAATATTTGTAAAAAATTGTCTGTGTGTGTCATTATTTTTGCAGAATATTTGTGTATGATTTTCTTTTTTCATATAATTTTAATGTTACCTTCGTATTTCCGTATGATTTTTTCATAATCATTTTTTTGATTCAAGATTCAAGAGAGTTTACTGCCATATGTACAGGAAACACACTGTGACACTATACAATACAATTCTTGAAATTCTTCTTTTTGTAAGGTGTTTTTTTAATGATTTTCAAAACAATTTATTTAACTTTGCCATGTTTTTTCTTTTACATGATTTTCATGATTTTATTTTTGTTTAAAATGTTTGTATGATTTTATTTTCTGTATGTTTCTCTTTTTTTACGTTTTTTAGAAAAAAATCTTGTCTCGTACAATTTTCGTACAATGTTCATGTTCCGTAAGGTGTTCTTTTATGATTTTCATACAGTTTAGTTTGTCTTTGCCGTATATGTTTTTCTTCTTTTCTTTTTAAGATTTTTCTTTTTTTTATAAAATTTTTTGATGGTTTTCTTTTCTGTATGTTTTAGTGCTGCCAAATCGATTAATCGCGATTAATCACATCAATTAATCACGATTAATCGATTTGACAGCACTTGTATGTTTCTTTTTTTCTGGACGATTTTCAAGTACAAATTTTGTACAGTTCTCTTTTTCCATATGCGAGTTCTTTTAAGATTTTCATACAATTTCCTTTTTGAATGATTTTAAAGTTTACCTTCAATATTAAAAGTTTTGTTCATACAGTAGCTGAATTATCCGTCTGAATGGACCATGAACCCTTCTTCTCTAGGTCCAAGAGCTTCAGAGTCCTCCTCGTGCCAGCCAGGTAGTGAAGGACTGTGTGAAGGCTTGCCTCAACTCTACCTATGAATACATTTTCAACAACTGCCATGAACTGTATAGTCGAGAATACCAAACAGACCCGGTGAGTCGACACTCCCTGGCCCAACAACCTTGATAAGCCACAAAGCTTTTTGCCTCGGGAGAATCCAAGTCATTTTATCAGTGCAATTCATCTTGCCGCTTTTGTTTATGTTGCTTTGAAGCTGTTACAGACTCCCTTCATAAATATCAAACACTCTTCCTGTTGAATTAAACATCTAACCCCGGGCTACTTACTATATTTTGCTGCAGAGCTTTGCAGGATTGTTTCATATCTTGTTCCCCTGGAGTAGTTGGCATATTTTTGCTTTTTTGCTTGTTTGCTTGCTGGCTGAAATAAGCCATTCCTGTTGTGCGCTTAGTAGGGTAATTTCTTCCAAAGTTTGGCAGAAAATGAAAAGACATAATGTGCTTCGAGCTTCCATTAGATTTCAAAATGAATTCTTTCTGTGCAGAGCAAAAAAGGAGAGGTTCCTCCAGAGGAACAAGGTCCAAGTATCAAGAATCTGGACTTCTGGTCCAAGCTAATCACTCTCATTGTCTCAATTATTGAAGAGGACAAGAACTCCTACACCCCCTGCCTTAACCAGTGAGTCCGGCACCATGTTATTTCACAAAATCTCCCAATGTACCTTCATAATCCTGTTTAGGATCTTAATATCGCTTGCTTGGTCCACACAGGTTTCCCCAGGAGCTCAATGTCGGAAAAATCAGTGCAGAGGTTATGTGGAACCTGTTTGCCCAGGATATGAAGTACGCAATGGAAGGTGAGTCAAAGCTAAGGGACTTTTCTTCACCTTTCATTTATTTATATATACAATACAGATTGTTTCAATGCAGCTTTACAGTCATAAACAGGAAAATAACAATAAATGATTCAAACTTCATCAAATATGGGACAGATTCTAATTCTAATTTACTTTGAGTCAGTTCAGTGTTGATTCAGTTAAGTTCAATAACTGAAACTAATTCGATTCAGCCATAAAGCAGCTATACAGAAGACAATGGTGTCGTTATCCATCTCAATTCAGTTCAAGTTTTGTTCTCATCTGATGAAATTGATAATATTACTAAATATTAAGTGTCTCTTAAACCCCAACTTTTTCTGTATTATATCTTGTTTTTGTATGGATTGATCATTCATTTTGTAGAGCTATATATCACTGTCGAGACTCCACAACCTCATTATATAATATTTAATAAAAAGGTTTCAGCTCAGGTCTTGAATGATCATAACTTGACTAACAGATGAGATGCAATAAAAAAGTTTTTTAGTTAGAATTTTAGTTAGAAACTCAGGCATTGCGGGGTTTCTCACTGATAGTCAATTAAATTTCACACTTGGTGAATAGTTGACATGTGGTGGAGTTCTTCTCATCTGCTGATTCAGCAGGGGTCCTCCACTCTGCATAGATGTATTATGTGCCGTTAAATCTTCTGTTTCATGAAGAGCTTTTGTCTTCACCTCACGGTTTTCAGAGCATGAAAAGAACCGCCTGTGCAAGAGTGCCGATTACATGAACCTGCATTTCAAAGTAAAGTGGCTTTACAATGAATACTGCAAAGACCTGCCTTTCTTCAAGAGCCGAGTGCCTGAATATCCTGCGTGAGTGGCTTCTCACACACAAAAATTATGTCAGGCACGCTCAAAAATGTCACTGTGACCATGATATGATGGGTAATAAAGCTTTAGGTGGTGATGTTACTCTGCAGGTGGTTTGAGCCATTTGTCATCCAGTGGTTGGATGAGAATGAAGAGGTGTCTCGCGACTTCTTGCACGGAGCCCTAGAGCGTGACAAAAAAGATGGGGTGAGATTTAATTCTCTTGCTTTTTGCTTCCTAGCTTCAAGGCCATTCAATGCAGGTTCAAGAAACATCATAGTTTATAAATCAATAAGAAAATATCTATGCTTAACACGAAAAAATAAAATGTTGTTGTTGTTGTTTTGAATAAAATTTATATCCCATATTTTCAATGTGGTTTCAGACTATTGTACAGTTTAGAAATATGTAAAACATTTAATGTTGCATTAATATTTCATTTTAAATATCGCTACTAAGATATAGTACATCACAATAACATATTATTACAAATGTCTTTAAAATCTTCAATTTTTACATTATTATTATTATCATCATCATCATTTAACCATTGTTCTTACATTTTTTAACTCAAATACATAAAAATGTTTATATTTAATATGTATATATGTAAATATTATATATATATATTGAATACATTAAATATATTATATATATACTGTATATACATATATATATAATATTTAAAGTGCTGTCAATTTGATTAATCGCAATTAATCGCATCTAACACATTTATACACACACACACACACACACACACACATATATATATATATACAGTATATATATATATATATATATATATATATATATATGTATATATACAACTTTTATGTTGAATGCGATTAATTGCGATTAATCGATATGGTATTTGGAAAAAAGTACGAATTTCGTAGAAGTTTTTTATTTATTTTATAATTTACTGTAAACTTTTCATATTATTTTGCTTACCAGCTGTAATAAGTAACAGTAACAAAAGGACCCCTAGCCTGCAGCCAGACATGTCAAAATTTGATGAATGAGTGCCCTCGGAGCACCTCAGCCTGTTCCTGAACCAATAAGCACACTCTTTAGTTCATTAGTTCCACCGAGCCCCCTTTGGCAACCTGTCACAGTCTCACCTCAACCCAATTATTTCCAGACGAAAGAGCTCACACCTGATGTCTGGTCGCAAATTGCTTGTGCGGTCTCTTGCGTCTTCTATTTTAGAACTTTTTTTGACCGCACATCCAACTCTTTCTTTCCTACAGTATCAGCAAACTTCAGAGCACGCTCTCTTCTCCTGTTCGGTAGTGGATGTCTTCTCGCAGCTTAACCAGAGCTTCGAGATCATTAAGAAGCTGGAGTGCCCAGACCCACAGATTGTTGGACACTACATGAAGAGATTTGCAAAGGTCCTAAGCAGACACTTCTCTTTTTATTTTAGTACTTTCATTATCATTCCATTTACTTTCAAACTGACGTAACGTCAGTGAGTGAAAGTCAAGTGCTTAGCGGAGCCAATTTTAAAACAATAGCCCCAGGTTTCACAGAAAAGGTTTAAGTCTAGTCCCGGACTAAAATGCATATTTGAGCTCTTTTAACTGAACGAACTTGCACTGACATATCTTAAAATATGTCAGTGACATTGTTTTCAAGAGTCACACCAGTTTTTTAAGCACGTTTATAAAAGCAACTTAATTGCCCTAATTGAACTAAGGCCTAATCCTGGCTTAATCTAAGCCTTGTCTGTGAAACCGGGCCTAGGCATCATATGCTTGCCGACTTTGTAAAGGGTTAAAGAGGAAAACTAGGCGTCATACACTTAACAACTGAGGATCACATACTACCAGACTTTTCAAGTCATTCTGAAATTGACCAACTCACACATGAACACGAAATGATGAGGATATGCCTTATTGCTCAGAGATGCATTATAGATGAAAACAATATTCCCTAAAATCTGCTCAAAATATCAAACATGTTTGAATCTAAAAACTTCAGACTCTGTGCCCATCATACCCTACGTGATTTTCTTTGGACCTCGACTGACCAAAACCTGCAGACAGGCTTTGACTTTTGGCAACTAGCGTCAATTCCTCCAGACTGCAAATTGGGGCAAAAAATCTGTGGAAAAGTCGTGTACTCTAGTGTATTCCAGTCTTTGGTGAACGTGATTTCACTAGGTACAACGTGGTCCTGGGTCAACATCTTTGTTGATCCTGGAACAACATTCCGATCAACCAGTCAGATTTGAGGGTCAAGTTTACAGTTTATGTCAAGTTTAGGCTTGCAACCAGGGTAAGGTGCTTCTACATTGTAATTCACCTATCATTTCCCTCTGATTTTAGGGATAACTTATGGGTAGGGTTAGGTTTAGGGGTAGGGATAAGATTAGGACTATGTTTATGGACAGGAATGTTGTTCCAGGATCAACACAATATGTTGGTCCAGGAACATGTCTTACTTGGCAAAATCAAATAACCCCAGTCTTTAGCAAAATTAATATCTGTAAAATAGTTCTGCATTGTCATGAGATTTGTTTTAACGTGATCTCTTTATCACACAGACCATTAGCAACGTTCTGCTCTCCTATGCGGACATTATATCCAGGGATTACCCCAACCACTGCACCAAGGAGAAAGTGGTAATAGTCTAAAAGCCCTGTGGAATCAGGTTTATATTGTTAAAATAGTTCTTTCATTCACAATCCAGAATTTGACCCATTTGGTTTGTGTTTCTCTTTCTTTGATTCTAGAATGCAAAGGATGGTGCTGTCAAGGTCTGTAAATCTGACATGGGTAGAATATGCCATGCAGCTTACAATAAAGAGTCTCTGTACTCTTTTTGTAACGGTTTGAGTTAGTCTTGTTGATTTCAGGCATTTTAATTCACGTTTTTGCCCCACACAGCCATGCATCCTCATCAACAACATCCAGCAGCTCAGGGTACAGCTTGAGAAGATGTTTGAGGCCATGGGAGGTAAAGATGTAAGTGAATCACAAATCTGCAGACATTAATTTAGCAAAGCATGGATTCGCAGAGACTTACAACCTTCTGAAAGCATGGTCAAGTTCTGGTGGTTTTGACCATTGCACCCAAAATTGCACCCTCAAGACATCCTAGGTGTATATGAGGTCAGGTCAGAGGTCACTCTTACGCGGAAACTAGACTCGTGTACGACTGTCAGCGGAAGCAAATTATTATAGTTTATAAAGTTATAAATATAGATATGTTTCTTCAGAAGGCTTTTATTAACCCCCTGGAGTCGTATGGTTTACTTTTATGATGGATGGATGCGCTTTTTTTGGGCTTATAAATCTCTATTACCATTCACTCCCATTGTAAAGCTAGGAAGAGCCAGGATATTTTTAATATAACTTTGACTGTGCTTGGCTGAAAGAATAAAGTCATATACACCTAGGATGTCCTGAGGGTGATTTTTGGGTGAACTAACCCTTTAATGTCCCTTTCAGTTGAATGTTGAAGCTAGCGACATTTTGAAAGAACTCCAGGTGAAGCTCAACAATGTTTTGGATGACCTTGCAAGAATCTTTGCCACCAGGTGAGGTACCTAGGGATCAGGAAGAAATAGCTTTTTTGCTTTATTTTTGGAGTAACATCTGTTCCCCACCTTGTTCTCCCACTAGTTTCCAACCAAACATCGAAGAAAATGTCAAGCAGATGGGTGACATACTTAGCCAGGTGAAGGGGACAGGGAACGTGCCAGCAAGTGCTTGCAGCAGTGTTGCACAGGACGCAGACAACGTCCTCCAGCCCATCATGGACTTCCTTGACAGCAAGTAAGATGCTAATTTAGATTTAGACGTCTTCTTGGACTTCCACTTCCAATCTTACCTTTTTTTTCCTGTCAGCCTCACGCTGTTTGCCAAGATCTGCGAGAAGACAGTCTTGAAGCGAGTACTGAAGGAGCTCTGGAAGCTGGTCATGAACACAATGGAGAAGACGATTGTTCTGCCGCCTTTGACTGACCAAACGGTAATGAGCTGTTTAGAACTTCATTAAAAGTAGATTTCTGAGACATACTACATGTAGAAGTCATTTTATATAAATATGAAGATTGTTTACAGCATTGTATTTTCTGGTGTGGATCATGAAGACTCAGAAGGACTGGAAATGTATCTCCTCTTGCCCAACAAACCATGTCCCTTTCCCAAATCAAATCACCTTGGACGAAAGACACATCTTTCCACTTTAAAAACGTTGGGAGTGCACCATATCATTCAAGCACCTCTTGAGACTGCTCTCTGGTCCTGTAGTCATACAGTTGTACATTTCATGTATATTAATCTTGACTAAAAAGTTTTATTAACTCTATTTCTACAGTTTTGAATCCTAGTTAATTTTTGAGAGCATTTCTACAGGAACAGAGACAACTTACTGCTTTTAATTTGTCTTGATATAACTGTTATTCTTTTTGTATTTTTGTTTGTATTTGTTTATTTACACAAAAGAGACCCATATCAGTTCTTTCAAAGATTGAACATTTGAACGGGAAACATCTCCCTATTGGCCTAGTTAACCAGTTGCCAATTGCTGTTATGCTAATTGTAAAAGGCCAAAAATTTAAGTGATAATTCACTGAAAAATGTCAGTTCTGTCAAAATTTACTCATTCCAAACTGGCATAACTTTTTTTCGTCGATGGAAACAAAAGGAGATGTTTGAAGTATGTTCACGCTGTTCTTTTTTCTACAACGAAGGCGCTTTCCTGTTTCAAAAAGGACATTATAAAAGTGGCCCATATGACTTAAGCACTTTATTCCAAGTCATACAATGGTTTTGTGTAAAGAATTAAAGAAAATTTTGGTAAAGCCCAACTTCGAATATGCAGAAATTTTAATGAGGTTTGAGAGCTACTGCAAATGACAAGTTAGGACGTTTTCAGTAAATAACTCGCACAAACTTATCGATTTGCTTTAGAAGACTTGAAATATTGCACATAAGTCGTATGGGCTTGCATTTATTTATGTGGATTTTATGTCCATTTTGTAGCTCACCTTGGTCCTCATCTGCTTTCATTGAATGGAAAAGAACAGCTTGAACATTCGTCAAAATTTCTCCTTTTGTGTTTCATGGATGAAAGAACATACTGGTTTGGAACATGCTGAGAGTGAGATTTTTTCATTTTCAGCCCAATTATTCCTCCAGACTAAGCCGGATTTAGTCCCTCGGGCAAGTACAGACCTTGGGACTTACCGTAATATTGTATCAGGCCCGAAGCCGGTCCTGTAGACTGAATGTTAATGCTTCTTTTGATTTGATGTGGGGCTCTTTGTAGCTTCACTGACCCTTCTCTCTGGTTATTACATTCTCGCTCTCCCCCCGCTCCACCTCCACAGATGATAGTAAGTACCAGAGCACTTTTGTCTGTGCGTCTGTATGTCCCGCAGTCCGTCCACGCTGGGTGACCCCTTCCCACCACCTCCTTCTGCTCTGTGTGGCTGCCATGTCCTCCCTTCCTCTTGTCCAATGCATCCTCATTCACCTGTCACGTCTTTCTCTCTTTCTCTCGCTGTCTCCCTCTTCTCTTCTTTGTCCATCTCGTCTCCTTTCCCTGGCCACCTCAGTGGTCTGTTTGCCCGAGGTGGCTGCAGCATGGTGCATTTCCTAATTGACTTGGACAAGGCCCTTTTCCGATTCCCACCCCAACGAAACTTCCAATCTGATGTCCGCCCCACATATGACTGCCAACCCCTTCCTCTACTCATTCTCCCGGAAGCGACACTCTTTTGCTCCCAGTCCGGTGTCGTGGTGGGTCTATTATCTGGGTGACGTTAACCGGTTTCAGGTGGTCCACCCTCCCCGTCTCTGTCACCTGTTTGAAACCTCTCCTCTGTGGGTTGTTGCTTGCGTCTGATCTTCACCTCCCGAGCCTCTCTTTTTAGTCTCTGCAAGACATTATTCTGTCAATCTGTCCGGTATTTGGTTTTTTCGTGTTGTTGTACCAAAATTGGCCTGATCGAACGCTGAGGTCTCATACTGAAGTCTTTTCTGGCTTATTGTCAGGCTTGAGAATTTGTAATTAAGTCCATAAAATGTATTTTAACAATATAGTCTAGATGTCAGTTGTTTGTAAAATATATATATATATATATATATTGTCATTTTACAGTGCAAATATTGTTTGTTTGTTTTTTCCTCTGCCTGTTTCAATCCATTAGCTTTCGAAGATGTTTTCCTCATTTTCTTTTCACAATTGCTTTGAAAGGATTTCATAGTGTTTATCTTTGCTCAGTTTAGTTGGTCTCTTAGATTATAAAGAATACTGTACAGAAATCTAACTACTTTGTTAGACTACTTTAGTGTTAACTACTTTGCTTTAAAGGGACAGTTCACCCAAAAATGAAAAGTCTGTCATAATTTACTCACCCTCACGTCGATACAGAAATTCTTCTCGTCTGCAATCAAATGTCATTCACATTTGCGTATATTCAAATATGGCTCGTCAAAATTGTGTCACGTCAGTTTTAACGTCAATCAAGTCAGGAGTTTTCAGATGTCACGGTCCCCAAAATACGGGGTATATCATACAGGTATACCCCCATCCTAAAATTTAAAACTCAGCTATATATTTTTGTGAATAAAGACACAATTTATAATGTGAACATTTAATTTTAAAATATTATTTTGGAAAATGTTTAGTTTATATTATCTGATATCATTACATTTGTTTTTACTCACTATAGTACTTTAATTTTGAGGTTTGGAACTGAATTATTAAAAAAAAAAATTTAATCAATTTTATTTTATTAATTTTATAAAATTTGCTTAGTTTAAATAAATTTAAAAAATGATTGATTTATTTATTGATTTGCAATTTTTTTCTAAACTGTTCAAACTTTTGACATTTTTTTAGACTTGGCAGCTCCAGTCCCCATTCACTTTCATTGTATGGAAAATTGTGGCATGAACATTCTGTAAAACATCTCCTTTTGCGTTTCACAGAGTTCGAAATTACACGAGGGTGCACAAATAATGACAATTTAAATTTCTGTCTTCTGTAATGAACAGCATGTTTTCCTTTTTTTTTCTCATTTCTCATAATTTGTTTCTTCCTGAAGTTATCTGATTGGCCTGTTAGTCAGTTACTGGATATTGGACACTGTCAGCCTATTAAAGAGCGCCAGGACCAATTCTCAAGTTAATTACACTATCCTCTCTTCACAGGGCAGGGTGAAGCTTGCTTGTCACAGTGATGTAAGAACTGAATCCCCTTTAGCTCAATGTTTCCTGTCTCTCTCTCTCTCTCTTGCTCTCTCTTTCTCTCTCTCTCTCTCTCTCTCTCTCTCTCTCTCTCTCTCATTCTCAGTGTCTTCTTTGTGTGACTTGGGTCCCCCTGTTGAAACAAACCGGTGGAAGCAGTGTTTTTTTACCCCTTGTTTTCAATGCAGTTGTGGGTTTCCCTATAGACACCATTTATAGTTAACTATGTGCCCTTTCAAATCCTCACATAGTTCATTACAGGTGCTCGGACACTCCGGGTTAAATAATGCATGACAGTCGCTTTAGACACTGGTCTAAGCGACTATTTCTGTTTTTGATTTCAGAAATACAGACTATTTCTGTATACTAACTATTTAATTTTCGTAGAAGGACTACATTGTACATATTTGTATAATGGTATAATAAGGTGCACAAGCCTCATTCACTTAGTGATATATCCAAAGATTAAGGTATCGGCCAGTCGTAGATACTAGATATATCACCAGAGTGTTGTTGTCCAGGCTGTGGACCTATTGGTTTTGTAAACCTTTCAACTCTTGTCTCTGTCTTATGTATGTAGCTAGTGTACTGTTTAATGTTGCACAAACAGTTGTGTGTCGATGCGTGGCTGTGTGCGAGCGTGTTTGGGGGTGGGGCACGCTGGGATTGTGCGAGTGCGTGTCTGACGTTTAAGACTGTTTCTGACCTCTGTGATGTGGCATTTCTGTCTACAACCTTGTCGATCTCTGTGACCTGACTAATGTCCCCTCTTCTCTTCTATACCTTCTTTCTTTCTCTTTCTCGCTTCCTCCTTTTTTTCTCTTCTTCCTCCAGGGCACTCAACTCATATTCAATGCAGCCAAGGAACTCGGTCAACTCTCCAAGCTTAAGGTATGTTAGTTTGCTACATAAAAAAGGTGTAAGCTAGTTTTATTTTTATTTTTTACAGAATTTTTCGTACTCATTTTCAGAAATTTTCTGAAATGCGTACTTGTTGTGGCCAAAAAATGACATTTTAGTAACATTTTGAAACATTTATAAATATTTATAAATTAATATTTGAAAGAATTTATATTTTAAAACGTATTAATGTATAATTAAATATAGTTTTATAAATAGTACTATATAAATAAAAAGTGTTTTTATCAGTTTATCATTAAATATGTTTGAATGAAAATGTTTTAATTAACGTCATTTGTCTCTTCATTGTCACTGGTAAAATAAAATAAAAAAACATTATTATTGTTGTATTAATTTTGTATATGCAGTATAACACCTAAATTCTTTATTAATAAATAATTTTTTTATTAAAAATATCTCTTAATTTTTGTGCACAGTGAGACATAAAATAACCCTGGATTACGTTTACTCGGGTTTAAATGAACCTGGAATAACAATTTTAATTATGAAAAGATCATTGTATTTTGTTCTTATAAAATTTTGTTCTTTTTGTAGGAGCACATGGTTCGTGAGGAGGCCAAAGCACTGTCCCCTAAACAGTGTGCAGTGATTGAGTTAGCACTGGATACTATAAAGGTGTGTGTAAAGAGCTGAATGTCAGTGTAAAAATGGTCTTCCACTGGTTTGTAATGACGACATCATCAGCAATATTGTGCTTCAAATAGTGGGTCGCTGAATATAATGGAAATATATAACTATAGTTAGGCCTACCTTTTTACTTCTACTCTGCATATATGTAGAATATTAATTATTTTTTTAAATAATAAAAACACAAGGATACACAAGGATATATGTTTTATTTGCACTTTGTCAAATAAATAATAATAATAATCACTATCCTTCATTGTATTATTCACTTTACACTCTCAGTCAAGCTTTTGCCCTTTGCCACATTCTGTGGATTGTTTTTTGCACCTTGTGATGTAGAGCAGAATATAATATAGATTTTTAAATGTTAAAAACCAGTTTAATAAGCAGAGAAGCCCAGGTATTTTGCTGGGAATCAACATTATTACAGGGAATATACACAATTAATCAACTGTGTCTTTGTAGCTATCAAAATATTGCTCTTGTTATTGCATCCCAAAGTGCTGGACAAAGCAGCATTGTCTCAAGCATTCTCTGTTGTTTTGGGGTTTCTTAGCAATATTTCCATGCTGGAGGTGTGGGACTGAAGAAGACGTTCCTTGAGAAGAGTCCAGACCTGCTGTCTCTGCACTATGCCCTGTCCCTCTACACTCAGGCCACCGACAAACTCATCAAGACCTTCGTTCAGTCCCAGAATACACAAGGTAAGGCTCTTCCAGACATCTCGCTGTGCCTTTAAATATTATTTACCTTTTCTCTACCTCTACACAACATCAGTCTTTATATCCATAAAATTAGGATATATATAAAATTGTAGTATTATAAATATTATTATTAATGCTAAACTTTTATGTTAGATGCAGTTATCCTAACCAATTATTATATATTTTTTTAAAACATTACTTTGTATGAAAGCTTGTTTCCGCCACAGAATAAAACATTTTAAAAGACATTTTTTAACATTTTTTTTATCTCACAATTACGAGTTTACATCTCACAATTCTGACTTTATAACACGCAATTGCAAGTTTATATCACGCAATTCTGACTTAATATCTTGCAATTGCGAATTTATATCACGCAATTGTGAGATAAAGTCAGAATTGAGAGATGTAAACTCGCAATTGTGAGAAAAAAAGTCAGAATTGTGAGATAAAAATTACTTTTTTTATTTTGTATTCTGTGGAAACAAGCTTCCATAACTTTGCTTTATATATATATACACTGAACAAAATTATAAACGCAACACTTTTGTTTTTGCCCCCATTTTTCATGAGCTGAACTCAAAGATCTAAGACTTTTTACTTACTTTCTAAGACTTATGTACACAAAAGGCCTATTTCTCTCAAATATTGTTCACAAATCTTTCTAAATCGGTGTTAGTGAGCACTTCTCCTTTGTCGAGATAATCCATCCACCTCACAGGTGTGGCATATCAAGATGCTGATTAGACAGCATGATTATTGCACAGGTGTGCCTTAGGCTGGCCACAATAAAAGGCCACTCTAAAATGTGCAGTTTTACTGTATTGGGGGTGGTCCGGGGGTGTGACCACCATTTGCCTCACGCAGTGCAGCATATCCTTCGCATAGAGTTGATCAGGTTGTTGATTGTGGCCTGTGGAATATTGGTCCACTCCTCTTCAATGGCTGTGCGAAGTTGCTGGATATTGGCAGGACCTGGAACACACTGTCGTATATGCCGATCCAGAGTATCCCAAACATACTCAGTGGGTGACATGTCCGGTGAGTATGCTGGCTATGCAAGAACTGGGATGTTTTCAGCTTCCAGGAATTGTGTACAGATCCTTGCAACATGTGGCTGTGCATTATCATGCTGCAACATGAGGTGATGGTCGTGGATGAATGGCAAAACAATGGGCCTCAGGATCTCATCATGGTATCTCTGTGCATTCAAAATACCATCAATAAAATGCACCTGTGTTCGTTGTCCATAACATAACATAACATAACCGCCACCATGGGCCACTCGATCCGCAACGTTGACATCAGCAAACCGCTCACCCACACGATGCCATACACGCTGTCTGCCATCTGCCCTGTACAGTAAAAAACGGGATTCATCTGTGAAGAGAACACCTCTACAAAGTGCCAGACACCATCGAATGTGAGCATTTGCCCACTCAAGTCGGTTACGATGACGAGCATGCAGATGAGCTTCCCTGAGATGGTTTCTGACAGTTTGTGCAGAAATTCTTTTGTTATGCAAACCGATTGTTGCAGCAGCTGTCCGGGTGGCTGGTTTCAGATGATCTTGGAGGTGAAGATGCTGGGTGTGGAGGTACTGAGCGGTTGTGAGGCCGGTTGGATGTACTGCCAAATTCTCTGAAACGTCCTCATAAGACGGATTATGGTAGAGAAATTAACATTCAATTCACGGGCAACAGCTCTGGTGGACATTCCTGCTGTCAGCATGCCAATTGCACGCTCCCTCAAAACTTGCGACATCTGTGGCATTGTGCTATGTGATAAAACTGTGGCCAGCCTAAGGCACACCTGTGCAATAATCATGCTGTCTAATCAGCATCTTGATATGCCACACCTGTGAGGTGGATGGATTATCTCAGCAAAGGAGAAGTGCTCACTAACACAAATTCAGACAGATTTGTGAACAATATTTGAGAGAAATAGGCCTTTTTATGTACATAGAAAAAGTCTTAGATCTTTGAGTTCAGCTCATGAAAAATGGGGGCAAAAATAAAAGTGTTGCCTTTATAATTTTGTTCAGTGTACGCACATATATATATATAAATTTTTTTATTTTTTTTTATGAAAAAAAATATTGCATTTTCTTTTAGTGTTTAATCTGAATTCCATCTTTCTTTTTCTCCCTCACACACTTTGGGAATCCTGACACACTTTAGGTCGAGACGCCCCTGGCAGAGCCATTTTAATAGATTATCATTTAAAATGTAATTAGAGTAAATGTCACTACTTCATTTAAGTATTTAAACACATATTAAAAAGCAAGCGTGTGTGCAAATGTGTGTATGTGTGTGTAAAAAATCCACAGCAGGTTGAAGATGGACTGTTAAAGAGACTGTTAACATTTGCTGAGCTTGTTGGACTGTCTCTTTTTTTTTCTTCTGTATCTCTTTCTTTCCATCTCTCAAATCCCCATCACTATGTGGTCTCAATTTCTCTCTGTATTTTTCTGCGTCCTCTCCTTCTCTTTCACCAGTCCATGGAGGGAAGGGGGTAAGGTTCAGCCATAGTGAAGACGTGTACCCAGAGAAGGGTACGTTCACGTGGGGCCCGGTGCCCTTCACGACGAAGAACTAATCAGTGATCCACCCGAATCAGATCATGCACCTCCCATTCCAACGGGCCAATCGCATGCCCCACGACCACCCATATCTTCCCACAGAAAGGGCCTTGCATGTATGAGTACCTGGGAAGAACATGCTGTATGTTCGCATACATTGGTCTGAAATGTATCTTGACGCTACAGCAGCAAGAAAGCCCAGGATGAAGTGTGTTTTGAATGGCAGTGAATGAGGAATGCACGCACTTCTGCAGTGTGAGGTGCATGTGTGCACTGCGGATGACAAGCCGTGAGTGACAGTGAGTAAGCGAGTGAAGAGACCATGACGAAACGTTATTTTTCCAAGAGCTGAATCACGTTGTCGAATGTAGATGTGACATTAATTGCGACTGACTCAGATTGTCCGCAGGCAGGGTCTGTTCTGTTGCTCTGCGTGATTTTCCCTCACGACCACGCAACGTGGTTTCCCCTCCCTTTAGTCTCATCCCTTAGCCTCAAGACAACCCTCCCTCAGCCAATCAGAGTTCGCTCCTGGGGTCAGGTGATGTGCTTTCTGTCAGTGTACATCAGTTCAAAAAGGCCCTAAATTGGCATTTAATGGCCCCGCAAAAAAATCACGTAGCTATATGTGATTATAACATGAGATATGATTTATGTTACTTATATTACAAATGTTTTTAATATTATATAAAAAAAATAGCTACATTATTCTAAATAATATTACATTTAAGACAATTAAAAAAGATATATTGCAATATTTTTATTAATGATTTCTGATTTTGTGGTTAAATATGACCCGGACATTTCTTGACAGGTTTTGTGACATTTACCCAGATGCTGTTTGGTTAGAAATAGTCATAAAGTGCTGCATCAACAGCCGTCAGCATCAACGTTAACATGCCGCTGTTCAAGCTTTTTCAAATCCCTTCTTGCTTAGACAGTTCCGCTCTAAAGAGAAACTGTATTATCAGCCTGTTTTTCTGACAGGCGCACACACATATAACAGATGCTGAAAGCAACCCATTTTATAAATTATTATTTGATTGCAGCTGACGTAGATTCTGTGGAGAGATGCATTTAGTTGAACGTGCAAGTTCATTGGAGTCAAAAGTGTTTAAAAAAGTGAATCAAAAGGATTTGTTAGTGAATATTATTGTAGCATACTGTATGCCAAAGACCGTGGCAGCTTTCCATGAGTGTGAATGCAGATGTGTGGGAATGGAAGTGGTTTTCCGCATGCACCTGCCTGCATTGAAACCAAATGAAGGACAATATCACATGTTCTCCTTGTCTTCTCCTTCCTATGAATGACTGGACCAATAGGACTGCTCTCCCCCCTCCTCATCATGATTATAAACCCTTCATGAAACACCAGAAATCAAGTGTGACCACACAGCATGTGTGCAGATGGTACACTCATGATAATCTGAGGAAACACACTTCTCCTTGTATTGTAAACACTTTGTTGCAAAAGAATCCTGTGAGGCATTACTTTATTTTGGTTGTCTGTGTATTGTAAGCTATTTTCATTGATAATTTGAAGTCTTGTCAGATTTTTATGTTGACATTAGCTTGCTGGCTTGCTATTTTTGTTAGCTAGCTAGCTGTAAGAAGCTGTTAGCACTGTACACAGACACTGGAATAAAGTGTACCAACTTTTTTGCCTGAATAAGCCTCACAAATTCAGATTTAGAGATGTGTTGCAGGGATCACTTGTTAAATCATTTTCAGAGCTTATTAGCATCTTTCAACGCAGTACTATACCATTTTTAAAAGTTCACAAATGGATCACCCCAATTAAGTAAAGTCAAATTTGTACAGCTCAGTCTTTAAATAGTGTACATTAGCTCTTATCTAAATTATTATACATTTAATTTAAGATTCTGTGGGAATAAAAAGAAATCCACATTTGAACTCGGATCAATACAGTAAGCTCTGAATTTGTATTTTTTAAGTGCTTCAACATGGAAGAACTACCTGAATTCCTTTTCATATTATTAATGATCTCTCAAGCCAGGTTCAACACCATTACGCTGTTTAAACTTCTTTATAATCCAATAGCTCAAAAGCATACATTGCCTCTGTATGACTCTGTGATTACTGAATTCATAAAGGAAGTGATTAGAAGTTCCACTGAGCCATACGGATGCAAAGTATCCTGACAGACCAGGAATGGAGTCTTGACTTGTCTCGTCTTGTCTGCAGGTACTGGTGTTGATGATGCAGTTGGAGAGGTGTCTATCCATGTGGAGATCTTCACTCATCCAAATACTGGAGAGCACAAAGTCACAGTGAAGGGTACGTAGTGCTTCTTCATTTTTAACTAAAGCCTGTTTGCATTCCTCAAGTTTAAACTTTGGAAGAAGTTGCTTCTATTAAGGTGAAACTTAAAGCTTAAGAACCCTTTGAAGAACATCTAGGTACCCATTTGAAGGTGCCTCATCTATCTTGTATATTCGAGGAAGTTCTCAAATCTTTTATTTACTGTGGGGTTTCTGGAGGAACCAGTGATGACTTGCATTAAATTCTGGGTTCCATTTTGTAAGTTCCTTAGAGAATTGCCCTTTTTTAGAGGGTGTCAAGAGGTTCTCTAAAATGTCTTTCTTGTGTGCTAATCTGCAAGCTAATGCTCAAGTAGATTCATTTCCGGTGTAATGGGAAGAATGTCTAGAATAAAAGTTAAAAGGTATATGTGGCGGAATCCTCTGGAAAACCTCTATGAACCCTTGTTAAGAGGCTCAAAACTTTTTCTATGTAACGCCGTTGCTAGAAGAATCCCTGACAGTCTAGAATTCTTGCACGAACCTCAGGGTTCCATATTGTAAGTTCTTTAGAGAACTTCCCTATTTCAAAGCATGCCAAAGGTTCTCAGAGGGTTCTTCTAATATTGCGATCTAAGGAACCCAAAATGGTCCCTCAAGTAGCTTCATTTTTGTCAAGGATGTCAAGGAGAGACTACTGTAAAAATGAGATGGAATGTGAGGTACTATTTTGGTTCCTTAGATCACCCACTGGAAACCTCTAGAAACTCATGTCAAGTGCTTCAAAACCATTGACAATCTTTAGAGTTCTTGCATGTAGTTATGGCTTCCATCTTTTAGGACTTCCCTTTTTTTCAAAGAGAGGTTCCTGCCTAGAGGTTCTCCCAAAAACTGCAAAAATTTTACCTTTAGGGTTATAACAGCTTGTCACTAGGGCAGTACCCTTAAAACTATACCTTATCTACTCTTAAAAGGTGCATATTAGTACTTTAGCATCATAATATGTACTTTTAAGGGAATACTATGAACATTTTAGGGGTAAATAAGATATAAAGGTGTCCCTTATGGGCAGGGGTGTACTAACCTGCTTCTGGGCGATCCCTGTCCTGCAGAGTTTAGCTCCAACTGTAATTCAACACACCTGAACCAGCTAATCAAGCTGAAATTAGGCTTACTAGAAACTTCTAGGCAGGTGCGTTGAGGCAACATGGAGCCAAACTCTGCAGGACAGTGGCCCGCTAGGAGCAGGTTTGGACACCCCTGCTTTAAGGGTACTGCCCCAGTGACAAGCTTTTTTTACCCCTATAGGTAAACGTTTTTGTGCATTTTTCCTGAGAAAAAGACCAAGTGGTCCCTCAAGTTTCTTCATTTTTGCAGTATAATAAGACACAAGTAAAGGGAAGTCTAAGAAATTTGAACAATTCAATGTATTTTTTTATTTTAGTGGTGGCTGCGAATGACCTACGTTGGCAGACTTCTGGAATTTTCCGGCCCTTCGTGGAGGTCTATATCATTGGCCCTCATCTCAGCGATAAGAAGAGAAAGTACGCCACCAAGTCCAAGAACAACAGCTGGGCTCCAAAATACAACGAGACCTTTACATTGTGAGTGGCATGCGCTTGTTTCTTTAGCTTGTGTTTCAGTTTCTTCGTACCACCGTCTATGTTACAGTTCCTGATTTAAATGTAATCCTGGTGTCGTTGCTTCTTTCCCAAAGCACGTTGAGTAACGAAGTGGGTCCGGAGTGCTACGAGCTGCAGGTGTGCGTGAAAGACTACTGCTTTGCACGAGAGGACCGCACCGTTGGAATGGCGGTACTGCAGCTAAAGGACGTAGCATCGCGGGGTAGCATAGCATGCTGGCTACCACTAGGTAAACGCATTCACATGGACGAAACCGGCCTGACCGTCCTGCGAATCCTGTCCCAACGCAACAACGACGACGTCGCGAAAGAATTTGTCAAACTCAAATCCGACCAGCGTTCTGCTGAGGAGGGGCGGAGCTAAGACCAGGAAGTATCTAGCGAGGCACAGTTACTTTGCCGAAAACACTGCCCCCTAATGCTCAGATGTTGCACTAGCACACAGAAAAAAATACACAAGACATATTTATCTTGGTTCTTCACTTTAATGACCAACCGTTTACGTGACAAAGCAGTTATATATTTGTACTCAGTGCACTGCCATTAGACCTGCCAGGAAGGGCTTGTTTAACAAGCACAATTTGGCACATGAAACAGACACAGGATATTGTATCTTTTAAATACTTGATGTTTGTGATGTCCTTGATTTTTATAATGCATATTCCAAGGAAAAAAGGTACTTAAATCCAACACATTTATCTATTTATTCTGCAAAACATTAAATATCACTATCAGTTCACACGTATCAAAATATAAATCCAGAAAAAAATATTTATTATATTTATAATAATAATAATAATAACAAAATGTTATATTATAGTAATTACATAAAAAATAGATTTATATTATTTAGATTTAGATTTTTTTTTTCTTCAAATGCATCAGAAATATAACCAGATTAAGGCATGTAAAGATGATGTACACTTTTTTTTTTTTCATATCAAGCAATCTGTAATGATGTCGAAAACCTCTTTAGTGAGGCCTTTTGTCAATCATTCCTGCACCCTTCTAAAGGTGTCTTAATGTCAGGGTATCGTTTCTCCACTATGTACCACCATTTCACCCCCTAGCCTACTTATTAGGGACCAAAACCCACTATGGGTCAGACTTTAATGTTATGCAATTGTTTAGAAGCACAAGAAAATTGCGGGGGAAAAATAGACCTACAACCAAATACACCTCTGAATGCAGAGTGGTTGCTTTTTCCTGTAGTATGAAAATGTCTTAGGTGTGGGATTAAATTTATTTTTCAGAGACACCACTTGCAGGAAATCCAACGAATTATACTTATTGTAAAGACTATGAGATACTGACACTTTGTAAAGATGCTTTGCACATTAAGATTCAATCACAAGGCCAATTCTGTCCTGTTTTTGTGTATCTGATATGTTTTCCGATCTGTTCAAAAGTACGAGTGCCTGTGCAGTTTATCAAGTGTTTGTCGGCATGATAAGGCACGATGTATATGTGCAAGTTTGGATTGACAAACACTGCTTATATTAGACACCAGAGCTGCCTGTTTCAGTGAGATTTCACTTTATTACATCACAGTTAAATGTCATACCACTCCAGATCATTCCATGTGAAATGGGGCTTTTCCCCCCCTTTACAGCAATCTCTGGGTTCACACCTCAAAAGAATCACAGCCGTTGAGAATCACTCCTATAGAGTTGCCATAGTAACCGCTGATGAATCCTGCCATTTTACTGCCAAACCATCCACCATATTAGAAAAGCACAAGAGAGACGCATTATAATGTGGGTTAAACACTATATTCATTCCTTCCTGCTGTATTGCGCTAAACCAAGTGTCAAAAATGAACCGCGCTATTGATCTACTTAGGTGAAATTATCTCGTCGCATAGTGAATTTTAGCCATTAAGCACCTTGCGCTACAGCTATTTTTTTTTATGTTTCCTTATATCTATGCATCAGTCAGAATCATCAATGGTCAACAGCCTTGGATTGTTTACATCGCGAATGGTCGGCACAACCCGCAGCTGCAAACTTCGCTGGTTTTGTTCCCTTTCGTTCAGTCACTACGAGTTACGTCAGTGAATGACGAAATGAGCGAAACCCCCATTTCGTCATTCACTGACGTAAGGGTTACATATGTAACCGAGACGTTTTACATACTGAATCCTTCAGTGGTCATCGTTGTAGGGTTCAATCACAGGAAATGGCATTAATGAATGTTGAAATGACTGCCGACTGGAAAATTGCATCTGTAGCAAGAAAATGCTCTGATTTGGATGATAGGATTTCTAATGTTAAAGCTGTGTGTTGCTGACTGTGAATAATATTATTACAGGATATAGTGAGCATGTAGTATGAGACAAAGCACACACGTACAACAAGTGCACACTGCGCCCAATGACTCCACACGCACCCAAACAGCCACTCCTTGCTGTATATAAGAAGCAGTGCATGTTGGGAAAGATTCTTCTTGTGCCAGCATGTATCTTTGATGTGATATTCAATTGTTGTATTAATTTCTCTTGATTTTTTTTTTTTTTTTTTGTCATTTATTTTGATAATTGGGTATTATTTTCTATTTTTGAAAGGCTTGTGAATATATAAATATGTATTACTGATGTGTAGTGGTACAGAGTACTAGCATGAGAGATTTTTTTATACAAAGATGTTTCTAATTTTTGTTTTTCTAAATATGATCGTTCTTATCGGGGATGGAGGTAAAACACTTGCCAGACTTGGTTTGTTTCTACTTCAAATAAATGGTTAAAAAATACATTGTGCCATAGTCTGGTTGTTGTTGTTTTTTTGTTAAACATGTTTTTAAAATCTTGAATATGACTAGACATTCTTATATTATGTTGTATTTATTTATTAAATGGGAAAAAGTTAAGTTATAAAAATATTTAGAAAGAATGCACCAATCAAAATAGAGTAAATCACCTTTTGAAAGTAACTTCGATTACATTGTTAGACCGGTATTTGCTGACAAGGGACTGTTAAAAATGTACGTGTCATTGAATCATTCATTCAAGAGATTTGTTCAAAAACGCTAATTCATCTAGTAATGAAACAAGTGAATTATTTATGAGTGAGTCATTGAAACCTTCACTCAACCAGATTTTTTTTAATTAATTAACTCAAATGAAATATAAGTAGACCGCAGCAATTCATATTTTATCAGAACCTCTAGTAAATTACATTATGTTTAGTTGTCTGTTCAAAATTGTGATCTCTATTTTTTAAAAATTGTGTTCCAATTTATCCAAAAATTCTCTCTCTCTTTCTCTCTCTATATATATATGCATATGTGCATGTGTGATTCATTATAAAAAAGGTTAATAGAAATTTTTTTTAAAAAGAGGAAGGTTCATCAAGACAAAAGTTGATTTTATTTTGCCTGACATGTAAGTTTTAAAATATTTTAATTTCAAAGGTGAATTTAGTTTTGGGGGGTTTTTAACGTAAGGAGGGAGGAATGGATTGTTTGTCGGCTTTGTCAAGCTAACATAATTAAACATTTACAATGGGCTCAAAATTCGCACGATAACAATGTATACAAAATGCTCGGATAGCATTTTAAAGTGACCTTGATAAGGCAACAAAAGCAACAAACAAAAAAAGCTTTTCGGGAGGTAAAGGAACACCCACATTCAAACTCTGCGTAGGAAGGAGATCTTGAGGGACTCTGGGATTTCGAGCTGGGCGGCAGTGACTTGCGGAGGCGGCTGATAAGGGAACGTGACGGGGAACACCCGCCTGACATCCATCAGAAGCTGTGGAGGTTGCCCGTCAGAGCGCCCCTTCAGCAGCCCCTGGGAAACCCCACAGAAAAGCAGCGTTATCACTCCTGGACAAAACCCTGCTGTGATCTTCTGTTACAGCGCTCACATTCACATGATGTCACTCTTACCTGTACTATACGGATGAAATTGAGCGTCACTCTCTCTTCGAGATCACTCTGAGGTGTGTAGAGGCTTAAAATCTTCACAAGCTGTGAGAAGATTTTTAATATTATGTTAATGTAAACATCATTTATATGTATATAAATATAATTTAAATATATATACAGTACACACACACATATATATATACATAAATAATTTTTTAAATGTTTATTAATGTATTAATTCTTATATATGTATGTACATAAACACATATATTCATATTAATATATAATATAATTATAATATTGACTATATTTGTTATTTTTATAAATCATGTATATATATATATATATATATATATATATATATAGGTTATATATATATATATATATATATATATATATACATGATTTATAAAAATTACATATTTAGTCAATATTATAATATATATATATCATAATATTTTTTTTAATATCCACACATACATACAGTATATATGAATAAAAATATTAATAAACATTTTTTAATTTGTTTATTAATTTGTTTATTATATATATATATATATATATACTGTATATATATATATATTCCAATTCATATAATATTTTTATATAAATATAATTTATACATAATTTTATATAAATCATGTATATAAATTACATTTTATGTAAAAAATTATTTATATTTACATTCAGATATTTGTATGTAAATTTAAATTAGAATATATATCTATAAATATTACAGAATGACACTGACTGCTCTTTATGAAATCTGAAACACAATTCACTTAAATCACAAAACTCAAAATTTAGAACAGAACATGCAAGTGTCTCAACATGTCAATGTAATAGGCACGCCACCTGCTGGTTGGACAATGCATTGCAGGTTTGGACCATGGCTTGTCCATCCGCTTCAGTCTTCTTGCTCATTTGAAGAAGCTGTGCTGCCTGTATCAGAGGCTCCAGAGCGCTCACAGCGCCCCCTGTCTGCAGCGAACGACTCCGCAGCCACTCCTCCAGTAAACTCACATTATACCTATGATAGAAGGATATAATAATAATACTAAGAATTAATTATAATAATAATTTGTTACATTTATATAGCGCTTTTCTGGGTCCTCAAAGTGCTTTACATAGAAGGGGGAATCTCCTCAACCACCACCAATGTGCAGCATCACCTGGATGATGCGACGGCAGCCATATTGTGCCAGAGGCCATGATGGACAGGGGCCAATGGGCAAATTTGTCCAGTATGCCGGGGTTAAACCCCAACTCTTTTTTTCCAAAGGACATCCTGGGATTTTTAATGACCACAGAGAGTCAGGACCTCGGTTTAACGTCTCATCCGAAGGACGGTGCTCTTTGACAGAGACCTCTTCCAGCAGCAACCTAGTTTTCCCAGGAGGTCTCCCATCCAGCTACTGACCAGGCTCAACCCTGCTTAGCTTCAGTCTTGGGCTACAGGGTGATATGGCTGCTGGCAATATATATAAATATCTGAAGCAACTCCCTCAAGCAGATGTTGAAGTAACAGACCTGATCTGGAGGCCGCGGTTCCAGCAGCACATGTCTTTGCGCAGTAGCAGGCTGTTGAGGGTGGTGGCGGACAGCAGGTACATGAGCTGACGGAAGGCTTGTTCCAGCAGGGCCGAGGGCAGATCCTGACGGGACAGGGCTGTGTGTAATGCTGACAGTTCCCTCAAGACTGCTGACATAGTGGTCCCCTCTGTGCTGGCGGGAGGCCGGGGGTCCGAACCCGCTCGCTTGCGGCCCACACTCTTCACAGATGAACCAGCCAGACCAGGGATGGTCTCACTTTCAAGCATTGCTGGGACTGAAGTAAAGAGAAGAGTACACAATCAAGCTCATTGACAGATCTGTATGAAAGGTCTTTCTGTCTATATGAGTGTACCGATCATAGGTTGTAGATGGCTTTCAGAGATGGACAGCAGCTGCTGATAGGCCTGAATACACAGATCACTGAGCGCTCGGACACACTCCTGCACGTCCGTCACCAGGGGCACCAACTCCTCGCAGCCCCTCACATCCTTCACCAGAAAAGGTTGAAATATTTAATGGATCAAATCATTATTACATTTCAATTTGAAGCCTGTAATTTCTGCCAAAGTTTAAAAATAATACTAAATAAAAATTATAATTTGGAGTACAGATCTTTCACCTGTTGGGGAGAGTGCTGGTTGAGCAGGTCTTTGAGCAGGTAAGCGTTCTTTAGCCACACCGCCGTCATATCCAGATCATTGCCGTGTTTCTACAATAATCACATTGCTATTGTTCACAAATATGACCAATTAATATCTTAAAATCTACTCTACACACACGCGTGTTTATATCCTGCAATTCTCACAGAAAAAAGTCACAATTGCGAGATGTAAACTCACAATTCAAATATAAAAAGTGAGAAAAAGAGTCTGAATTGTGAGGTATAAACTTGCAATTGTGAATTTTTTTTCTCTCAAATGCAAGTATAAATATATATATATATATAACTCACATTCAGAGACAAAAGTCATAATTTATATATATATATATATATATATATTAGGGCTGTCAAAAGATTAATTGCGATTAATCGCATCCAAAATAAAAGTTTGTTTACATAATATATGTGTGTGTACTGTGTATAATTATTTTGTATATATAAATATAAATATATATATATATATATATATATATATATATATATATATACATTTACACATATAAATATATATATATAAATACACATGCATGTATATATTTAAGAAATATTTGCATACATATACTGTATATATTTATATATAATTTATATTATATATAAATATAATTTTTTTATATAAAAATTACAAATTTTTCTTAAATATATACAAGCATGTGTGTGTATTTATATATACAAATTTAATTATACACAGTACACACACATATATTATTTAAACACAAACTTTTATTTTGGATGCGATTAATCTTTTGACAGCCCTAATAAAAAAATCTGAATTGTGAGACAAAAAGTCACAATTACCTTTTTAATGTTTTTTTATTCCATGGTGGAAACAAGCTTCCATACCATTCACTAAGTGCCTCACCATCACCTCGATTTTTGCTTCTTCTTTTTTTAAGAAAACGAAATATTTTTGTGGTATTCAACATTAACCTATACCACAAATGCGGCCTATCAAGTTTCATTTCTACTGAACCCGGAAATAAACAAATAAGGGATAAGAAGCATAAATTGATGGCATGTAAAGATATAAATGCTTGTTTGACTAAAGTTTGTTGTTCACCTTCATGGCAGTTTTAATAGCGCTGACAGCAGCACCGCAGAGCCCCTTCACTCGCGTCTGATCGCCACTACAGTCCGCTTGCCGTACACACAGAAACAGAACCCGGGCCGCCAGTCCAGGGGACAAAGACAAAACTCCCTCCGCCCTCACATCTGTCACAGAGGAATGATAAATCCTGTCAGTCAGCTTGAATAACCATCTCAAAAGTAAACCAACTGTTGTGTGTGTTGTTGACCTGTTATAAGGTGTTTGATCAGCTTGCTCTCATCTCTTTTCCTGCACTCCAGTAGTCCGCTGAGTGTCTGGCTCTTCTGAGGGCCAGGAGATGTTGGGTCCTGAGACGCAGCTATCGCTAGACCTGAGTAGGACATTTTTAAGTGTGACACACTGCCTTTCAAACGTTTGGGGTCAGTACAACTTTTTAACTCCTTTCCGCCAGCGTTTTTGTTGCCGTATAAGTTGCCAGCCACTGTAATCTTTTTTGATAATTATCACAAAAATGTAATGGCCACCAGAATATTTTGTTGTATGTATTTCTGAACATGCTATATATCAAAAGAAAGAACAAAGCCTCTGCTTTAAAAAAAAAACTGACATTTTGAACAAAAAGCTTAGAATTGTGGGGGTTTTTTTCAGAATATGCGTAATAGCCCAGACAGCAACATAGTGTCGGCCCAGATCCGGCCCACATCTGGGCAGTGTGAAAGCCACATTGTACCAGATGTGTGCCGGAATCTGGCAAATTCCGTCAATGGTGGCGAAAGAGTTTTAAAAAAAAAGCACAAAAATTCAACAAGCACATAATAAATTAATCAAAAGTGCCAGTAAAGATATTTATAATGTTACAAAATATTTCTATTTCAAATAGGGCTGTCAAAAGATTAATCGCGATTAATCGCATCCAAAATAAAAGTTTGTGTTTACATAATATATGTGTGTGTACTCTGTATAATTATTTTGTATATATAAATACACACACATGCATGTATATATTTAAGAAATATTTGCATACATATACTGTATATATTTATATATAATTTATATTACATATAAATATAATTTTTTTTAATATAAATTACACATTTTTCTTAAATATATACAAGCATGTGTGTGTATTTATATATACAAATTTAATTATACACAGTACACACACATATATTATTTAAACACAAACTTTTATTTTGGATGCGATTAATCGCGATTAATCTTTTGACAGCCCTAATTTCAAATAAATGCTATTCTTTTGAACTTTCTATTCATCAAAGAATCCTGTTTTTTTTTTTTATCAGTTTCCACAAAAATATTAAGCAGCACAACTGTTTTCAACATTGATGATAATCAGAAATGTTTCTTGAAATCAGCATATTAGAATGATTTCTGAAATATCATGTGACACTGAAGACTGGAGTAATGATGCTGAAAATTCAGCTTTTCATCATAGGAATAAATTGCATTTTAAAATATATTCAAATAGAAAATAGTTATTTTAAATTGTAATGATTCACAATATTATTGTTTTACTGTATTTTCAATCAAATAAATGCAGCTTGGTGACCTTAATAAGAGTCTTCTCAAAAAACGTCTTCAAACTTTCAAACCCTTTTTCATTCATTGCACAAAAGGTTCTTTATAGTTGAAAAAGGCTTTACATTTTTAAAATGTCCTTCACACTAAAAAGAACTGCCTACTGAAAGGATCTTTGAGGAACCAAAATGGTTCTTCAGGGGGGGGGAAGCTTTTTGGAACCTTTATTTTTAAGTGTAGAGTAGATGTTTGTTTGTTTGGGGGGGGGGGGGGTGTTTTTTTAACTGGACCCACACAGACCTGAATAAGACAGGATTCTCCTGAGGCTCACGGTGTGTTTCAGTTCCTTGAGCTCTCGACGTAATCGGACACATTCCTGCTCTCGAACCGCCACCTGCTCTGTTAGTTCCTTCATTCACACACATAAAAAAAGAAAAAATTACAACTGAACAAAGTACATAGTACAAAGAACAATAAATAGTAGGTTCAGATGGAACAGGTACATTTATCTCAGGATCTCCAGGCGTATCTCTGTCATGGGCCTGCTGGAGTTTCATCCTGAGAGCTGAAATCTCCTGTTCCCACTGTCCTCTCTGAGACAACAGCTGCGTCTCTAGAAACCTGGAACCATACAATTTAGTGCCGATAATAGCCTATAAGTCATCAATGACTTTATAAGGTCTCAATGAGTGAAAGGAAACTGACTTGTTGGCCACCCGTACAGCATCGTACGCATATCTGAGATCTTCCCCCTTCATCCTCTCGGCTGTGTCCTTCGCAACGCTCATATCCTCCATTAGGATGTTCTGTGGGTAAATATTGTCACCTTATTGTTGCAATATATAGCTTTTTTTAATTTATTTTTAGAAAGAGACTTTTAATGTCTGACCAGAGGTTGCTCATGGCTCCAGGGTCTCCTGTCGGTGGGTGACGTGACGCTGATCCTCCTGATCTCCTCGGGTGAAGGGAAGACGGGCGAGCTCGAGAACGGCGTGGTGACGGGCGAAAGAGTCTCCAAAGACACAGTCGAATCTGTTCGCCTATGTCCACGTGAATGCTGCGAGGGAGCACACATATATATTCTTGCTTTCGTTTAAGATTAAATACAATGTTAACACAAAATAAAACTAGAAAACAAATATTAGCTACTAGCCTACATAATTTTTTTTATTAATATACAGTATTTTCATATTTGTACATGTTCAAGGGCATCGTGTACCTGTTTTTTATTTTATTCTTACATATATTTTATTATAATTTATACTACGGGGTTGTTGATCTGATTGGTTGACGAACGTTTAAGGTGTGCAGTTACATTACAGATATGGAATTACAGTTCCATATCACTTCGCCAAATGATTTCAGTTATTTCAAAGGTCTTTACAGCCTACAGAACCAAAACCCACAACGACACTGACTGAGCAAATAAATATAGTAAACAATAGGAAAAAAACGACAAATTATGTTTTATTATGTATGGAAAACACATACTCTCTTTCTCCCGCTCTCTCTCACACTCAAACGCACACACATCAGTACGGACACACTCGCACAAAAACATGTTGTCCTCTGACGATTTTATCAGTAAAATAGTTTAGCAACTTAAAAGCTACATAAAAAAAAATCTAAAGTGCGGTAATAACAGCGCTGTTCTTGGAGCAGATAAACTTACAAAAAACTTTAGCTATTTGTAGAGACACTGTTGTCGAACACTGTAGAGAGACGCACAGAGACTCAGGTAATTCACACACGCTTACCCAGACAGCAACATAGTCTCGGCCCAGATCCGGCCCACATTTGGTACACATGGAATCCACAAGTACCAGATGTGGCCTGGATCTGGGCCGACACTATGTTGCTGTCTGGGTAGTCTCTGTCTCTGTCTCTCTCTCTCTCTCTCTCTCTCTCTCTCTCTCTCTCTCTCTCTCTCTCTCTCTCTCTCTCTCTCTCTCTCTCTCTCTCTCTCTCTCTCTCTCTCTCTCTCTCTCTCTCTCTCTCTCTCTCTCTCTCTCTCTCTCTCTCTCTCTCATAACTGCATTAGTCTGCTATCAATGGCTCAAGCCTCCGTTACGTAAGGGTTAATGCCCGACGAGGTGTCCATTATCAGGTATTAATGGACGATGGCGAGGCGTGAAGTCGAGCGCACTATTTAATATCTCCCGTATACAGGCGTTGCCAAGCAACGTGGCCACAGCGACGGGACGCCTTTCCTAGGTGTACATTATCACTTTTTAATGGACACCCTGCAGCCAATCAGAATCGAGTATTCACCCAGACCATGGTATAATAGCTGTGAAATGACGTTTTGGAATTAGCAACAGAGGTTTAAAATGAGATGCGTAAGAAATTAGTCCTACACACAAGAGTTTTTTAAAGACAAAAACCTGACAAATGTCTTGAAATACAACATCAGAACAATGTCATGAGGTGAGGTGTGCATTTTTTTCCTAAAAATTCAACCGCCCGTCATCAATTATTCCTTAAATATTTATATACATTACAAAATCTCTAAAGATGTACCTCATTGGTGGTGAATAGGCTCATATCTCTTAGGTTGTCGTATCTTTGCTCTAGCCTCGTGAACTCTCTAAGTAAACTCTGGTATCTCCTCCTCTCCTCTTCCAGCTCTGCTTGCACTGATGCACCTGCCTGATCCACAGACTGCTGCCGGCTCTCTGAAACATGCAGTTTATTCAACTTTTTACTTTAACATAGATGATTTATATCATTTTTATATTTATTGTGTATATCTAAATACATTTAAATGAGCCTTAGACTGCCATTTTATTTACTAATTAAATGCAATACACGAATTGAGATGAAACTGTGGTGGTTCATTTCACAATAAGATATGACACAAATTGAATCCATTTACCCTCCTGAGCCTTTTCCTGATCCTGTAAACGAATAGCCAAATCATCCTTCTCTTTCTCCAAAGAATCTCTCTCGAATCGGAGAGCTTGGATTTCCTAGAGTAAACAGGAAGTAAACAAACAAAATTGGTGAGTATTAACAGAACCAACTGCCTTGCAAGAAAAGAACGTTTAAAATAAATAAATAGATAAAAATAAGTGGCTGATGTTAACTGTGTATGTGAAACATGGCTCACCTGTGTAAGCTGGAGAATCTCTTGGGCGGCCTTCTCCTCAGCTTTCCTCATGTCCTCCTCCTGTTTGTCTGCGAGTAAAGGAGCAGTGTTTGCATTCTCCTGCAGTTGGATCTGGAGTTTGAGGAGGCTTGTCCGCAGCTGTTCCAGCTCAGAGCTGTGAGCTCCTCGCTCGGCCTGAAGAATCTCCCGCAGAGACGCACTCTCTCTCGCCTGGGAAAAGAAAAGCACACGTGATTCACATTGTGCGGCCATCTGTCCGGATTTGGAGCTGGATGCTCATATTTCCTCCTGTTAAAGTCACCGTGAAATTAAAGTGGTCAATTCTTATTTTTTATAGAATATTACAGTATTTATTATAAATGATTTATCTGTGTGCATCATACAGTTCTTCCTGAACCAAAACAATCAGCTTATGCTGCATTCACGGCACGCCATGTCGTAACCGTAATTGGATGGATGGCAACCCGTGACGTTCAATCCAGAGCTGTCCTCAGACTCAGATTTATGGATTTCTATGTCAACCCTATCAACGCCGAATTGAATCTGCAGCAGTCAGCTGGTACAACTCAGAGAATTAAAAAATTGTCATTACATAATTGCTCTAAGCTTTCTTGCCCCCTCTCACCTGTTGGTCAGCTCTGAGCTGCAGCTGCATGAGTTTGACTTCCATGCCTTTATTGAGTTCTCTGAATTTCTCTACCGATCGAGCCTCAGCACGCAGGCGCAACAGCTCTTTACGTGCCGCTCGTCTGCGCACGCAACTCTGCAGGAGCACCACTGCAGTTCTGACTCGCCTGAAACTGCACCGGGCCAGCCAGCCTCGCACCTGTGCCTGCAAAAACACCACCGCCCGCTCTGTCAGCATCTAAAGAGAGAAGAGATTTATAAAACAAATCATAAAATAACAATGTTTACATTAGGCAACAACATTCAAACATGTACGCTTTACTAATTTTTAAGCATAGACCTTACAGAAATCAAAAAATGCATTAGTCCAACTGCTTTGCTTGAGTATATCATGACAGAGATGCTGCATTGAGATTTGCATTACTTGAGTTAGAACTTCAGAATAGCACTAAAACTAGAATAATCTAGTTAATATTTGGCCATTTTTTCTGCATTCAGAATCTGCAAGTGTAGGGTCAAATGAGCCTATAACTTTCAACTATACCCAGAAACACATTTTAAAGCACTTTACCTGTCTATAAATGCGACGAGCCTGGGTGCCTCTGACGAAGGCCTGGATTCTGATGGTGGCCTCTCTGATGGTCATATAAAGTTGTCGCACAGCCAGCATGCGGTATGTTTTCTGGATGATTAAAGCAACGCGTGTATAACGGAGGGTCCACGCCAACCTAATGGTCAGGTAACAATGAAGTATATACTTAAAGATTTGGATCACAAACAGAATGGGACCTAAAAACCTACAGTACACAGTGTGTTCTTTAGGTAACACTCTAACCCACCTTCGGGCTAAGGTTCCTCTGGTGTAGCGCTGCAGGATGAAGGTGGCCCACCGGAGCCGCTGATAACGCCTACGCTCCAGCCAGCCTCTCACCCAGCTTTGGATCAAAACCCCTGCTGCACATAGCCGATCCCCTCTCAGCTTCTCCAGTACTGCAACTTGTCCAGCCCGGAAGAAAACCTTGGTCTTGCCAAAGCAGTACTGCTCTGGATCAGGGATGAGGTAGGGCAGGGAACTTTGGCAGGAACGGCGTACATCATCCTGAGAAACAGAACCACGTAGCAACACCCGGTAGCGGGTGAAGAACTCCTCGTACGTCCACCTGGAGTAAGGACAAAAGAGTCGAGGATGTAAAAAGGAACTTATGCTTTTCTTATTTGACAGACTTATAGAAGAGTACTTGCCTGGAGGGGTAGCCTGCGGCACTGATTCGGATGGTCTCCAAGACTCCACACGCTCGCAATTGCTGCACCGCTCGCTTGGGATCAAATCTGATATAAAGAGATGAGAAAAGGTAACTCCAAAATCTGATAGACATAAACACATAGGATATCTTATTTTTCTTACAGAAAGGGCTGTTTGAGGTCATTGGACTTTATGCAGCGGACATAATGCGGAGTGGTGCTGTTCAGGGTGTCCATTAAAAGGTGCAGGGATTGACGAAACTAGACACATAAAGAAAGAACATGTAAGAAAAGGTTGAAATCTCAGACCTAAAGAGTCAGAGAACACCTTAAAGGATTTAGATGGATTTGAGCATGACCATTTGAAAAGAGTTTTCTTCAGACAGGAACCAGGAGAAGCAGCTCACCTGAAAGCCCACAGTTAATTTGTGCTCTCTGTGAGCTCGCTTTCCTGAACGTACGCTCCCGTTTGCAAGAGAGGAGTTGGGGAGGGATCCCCCTGCTGACTCCTTCTGGAACAACTCTGCAACTAGTTCTGACTGGGAAGGATACGGACACAAGTGAGGAGGCAGAGTGAGTACAAAACTAAATATTTTAAAAGACAATAATTGAACTATTCACACAATACCTGGCTAGCTCTCAGTATATTGATGGGCTCCTCAAGCACAGTGTCTCGGTTCTTGTCTAAAAACCCATCACACTCGTACTGAACCTAATGCAAAAAAAAACAAAAACAGTAATATTATCACAAACTTTGAAATGTTTTGTGCCACCATTTGCTAAATTATTCTCAGTAGATGTTTTCTGACCAAATCAGCAAAATGCACAATGATGAAGGCAGAGTTGGACATGCGCGGTTTACGAAAGTAGGGGCTGTGGTTCAGGTGCTGGTCGTAAACCTTCCGAGCCCAGTTCTCATCCGAGCCTTTCGGCATCTAGAACAGGGAGAGAATGTGTTTTACACATTTTGGTGACATGATAAGAGGGATTACAACTTGTGTTACAACATGTAGTTTGCTCACTCTGCATTCCTCATCCAGAAGATCAAGTAGGCCCAGCTGGCCTTCTATGAGTGCAATGCATGGTTGGTTATCGCTGAACTCAATACGATTCCAGGGAAGTTCCTCTCGCAGGTACTCCTCTTGCTCCAACTGAAACACATGCTGACAAGGACATACCACATACTTAAAACTTAACTTAATGAATAAAGTTGAGTCAACCAGTCAACTAGTGGCTAGAGAAGTTCTGAAAACTCAACAAAGGTAGGCACTTGAACAGTTTCACTAGTGTGGAGAAATGCTTCAAGTCAAAAATATAAAAAGACTCAAGTCAGGCACCAACGTAATCCAAGTCCTGATATCTGGTAACTTACCCTGTTGAACTGCTGTTGGAGTTTCTCGTTGGCGTAGTTAATACAGAATTGCTCAAAGCTATTCCTGTCAAAAGTCTCAAACCTGACAAAACAAAACAATCCAAAATGTACATTTTTGTTATATTATTGATTATTACGTTTAAAATAACTCTTACCCATAGATATCAAGAACTCCTATGAAAGATTTGGGCTGTTCCCGGTGTGCTCGTAAGGATGAGTTGAGTCTCTGCACCGTCCATGTGAATAGTTGCTCGTACATATGCTTAGCCAGAGCATCCCGTGCTTCATTAGCCTGCTGGCCTGTCATGGGCTTCACAAGCATCTCCCCACCCACCGCCAGTCGCCTGTGACATAGCCATTGGGCCATCTGAGCACCTTCCACCCCCAAAAGCTTGGCAAAGATAGCCAAGGAGCGGTCATCGGCCTGCCAGTATGGTGAATAAGGAAATATGTACATATTATCACAAACTACTTGTTAGAAAATTAACAAGGACAACACTGCTCCTGTTTTTTGTTTTTTATCTATACAGACATCAAACAGTTCTTAAAAATTTGATTCTGACTCATAAACAATAATAAAATGTACACAATAATTGGAAATGGTGCTTGTACATTAATATAGCTGCGGTCCCCACCACGACCACTGGCTTGTATGTTGACATTCCCCAGATGAAGAATAGCTGCCAGTATACGAAATATCTCCATCTGCTGGTCCGGTTGAACTCCTGCAGGGGTGAACCACAAGTTTCAAGTTCATCACGTTGTATTTAAGGAATATATGGATGTATTTTAACTTACCAAGTATAGTAAAAGCATTTCTCGTCCGTTCCAGCTCGACAACATCATCTGTGCCTGGAATGTGCACATCTTGTCCTTGGTTGGTGTAATGGAAGTTCTCCGCAGAATCTAGTGAGATGCAGTAACGCTTGGTGATTGAACAAAAACATCACAACACAAATAAACACATTCACACATATATGTTTGAGTAACATGTTTTCGGGACATTTAGGCTTTACCAAATTTGAGTGTCCTCAACTCTGGCAAATCCCTGGAAGCACAAAGCTGGTAGAAGATGTGGTAGTTTCTCTCTTCAGCTGCCTGTTCATGTGTCCCAATACAAAATGCATCTCAATAACCAAATTTGATCACTAAATCGTGAGATATTCACAATATGATCAAGCAATCACCTGAAAAACAACTCTTGATTTCTCCAACAAGTAGGTCTTCATGTTTGCCCCAATTATATCCCCTTTACGTCCAAATCCTATCTCAATATACTTTCCAAAACGGCTGCTGTTGTCATTTCTGGTTGTTTTTGCATTACCAATTGCCTGTAAGGGTTAAAATTATCATTTAAGTTAATGAAATTACTAATAAACAGCCAGAAAGGCCAGAAATCAAGTTTCAGTACCTCCATGATGGGATTGGACGCCAAAACTTTCTCCTCCACACTGGTCTGCTGGGCCGCACCACCCACAACAGCAAAGTAACGCATGGTGTACTTGGCAGATACAGTTTTACCTGAGCCTGATTCTCCACTGATTATGATGGACTGGTTTTTTTCCTCTCTGTACATATAATTATGATTAAAACCATATTAAAACCATATGTGTCAGTTAAGGTAATGTGATACAAATTCAGAATGAAACTCCCTACTGTATACTGTGTAGTAACAAGGTAAAATGAAAAAGGTACTTTGATATCTACATAATAATTTACATGGTACTTCAAAGTAATTTAAAGAATACCATGGTATTCTTTTGTCCAAAAAAGGATGGTACTTTTTTGTAAGTGAACTATTCTTGTTATTTGCTTGCTCTTGACCTGGTCATAGTGCAGTACGCCTCTTCAGCCACCGAAAAAATATGCGGCTCCATATCAGCCGTGTCCTGGCCATTGTAAGCGTCAATCACCTCCTCTCCGTAGATGGGCAACTGTTCATATGGATTTAATGCCACCAACACGATCCCTATAAGAAAGTTATCTAAATGAGATTCTAGTATCTATGAAATGAAAAATGTAATTAATGTAGTTTAACATGCAAGGCCATCATTTTCTTTGCATAATTCACACGCCAATAAACTCAGTGTAAATGTTCTTTACAGTAGCCAATATAACAATGAGTGATGTTATTTGAATCTCTGTGTCTTGAACTTTACACCCAGTAAAATGGAGGTTAATGGGTGATGGCTGTAAAAACTTGCCACTGTTTTCTGTAGAATGTAACTCACCGCAGTATGTGTAAATGCTATTGTAGTCAAGAAAGCGCACTCGCAAGTTGTGAAGTACCGCTGGCTCATGGAGGAAGGTTAGAGCTGTGAGGTCATTCTCCCCCTCCAAAATATCAGGGTTACCTAGAGGGGGAAGACCTGCCGGAGGCAACACTGGATACTCCATCTCCTTATTTAAAAACAAATATATATACAGTATATATACAGTTTGTAACTATATAAATAAAATAAAACATGTTCATTCTGCAGGGCTCATGGTTTCATTTCAGTATCATATGTGTGTTTTTGTCTTACTCTGCCATCACTGAGTTGGATTAAGATCTGCTGGTCTCCAGGATGATAGTCTTGAAGCAGCTGTACAGACACCCACACAGCTTCTGGGTCTGGCACCCACACACATGCACCCTGAGAGGCGACAGAAACATAATAAATACATATTCATACAAAGCATAATCAACAAAAAATAGTCAAAGTCATTTGAAACTTTTTTTTTTTTTTAGCTAATAGAATCAAGCACATTAGTGTGTGGCAGATTTTGACATATCATACTTTATTTTTTTGGTGGTTTTTTTGGTGTTTTGACAGGAAGTGAAGTGGGAACGAGATCTAAAGGTCTCCGAGACGATCTCGAAGTCTGAACTCGGATCGGAGCGTTGTCCATGAGGCTATTGACTCCGACAAAGTAAGTAATTTCGTGATAAGTAGGCCTACAAATCAAATTAAGGTACATTTTTTCTTTGTTTCTTTGCTATTTATTTATTTTACTTGTCGCATGCGTTTGGAAGAAAAGGAAATAAAAAGACCATTCTACAGGTAGTGTTCCTCATCACTCGCTACTTCGCTAATTAATATAACCCAAACTTTAAGACACCCCTGTTTTCACAGACAAGACTTAAGCCTAGTCCCTGACTAAAATGCATATTTGAGCTGTTTTTACTGAAAACAACTTGCACTGACATCTTAAAATATGTCAGCGGTTTTGTCTCATGATGCACACCAAGACATGTTTGTTTATAAAAGCTACTTAAATGTCCTAACTGAACTAAGGTCTAATCCTGGTTTAATTCTGTGGAACTAGGCCATAAACAATTAAGTTCTCATATTTCAAGTGTTTTGACTGATTAAAGTGAAGCAGACTGGTTGACATTCCACTGCTTTTCAAACAAAAAACTGCTACATTGCGCTTCCAGCAGAGTCTAGTGCTGACCATAAACACACCTGAACCAGCTAATCAAGGTCTTCAGGATTACTAGAAACTCCAAGACAGGTGGTCTTCTACTAGCAAAAAAATACATTACAGTCTATATACTTGATTATTATAATGTCTAAAGATATGGATACCAAGGAAATTGATTCAATATTTTGAATGTTACACAACCGGCTCATGTGCCTAGGTGACTATCTTTCCCAACCCAGTGACACTCTTTTTCTCCTCAATCAGCATAAAAACACTCGCAGCACCATTAAACATTAACACTAGCCGGTCTCCTCTGACACTGACATTCAAAACTAATCTATCTAAACTAATCTATCTATCTATCTATCTATCTATCTATCTACTGTCTGTCTGTCTGTCTGTCTATCTATCTATCTACTGTGTCTGTCTGTCAATCTATCATAATGACATCCAATGAAACTGCAAAAAATTATTATACATAAAAGATTATTAAACGCACTTACCTTTGTATAGAGCTCTGTGGTTGCCATCTGGCCAGAGTTAATTTCTGCTTTGACAGCTCAAATGTAACCTCTCTACAACTTCAGCTGTTTTTTTAATTTGCGTCTCAGAGCGAGTGACTGGCCCGGTGCCCTTTGGTCTGTTAAAGATTCAGCCATCATATCCGTAATAGTAAGTTAACAGTTAATCCTTGATGTTCGAGAGGGACATTCAAAACGGCTCTGCATCTGAACAATTTCAAAGCAGCATAAAGTAGTGCAAAAAAGTGGATAGCACATTAGCGATAACAGCAACAAATAGGTTGAACGTAAAGAAAGTGTATCAACAACACCTGTGGCATCATTTCAGAAAGAAGCAATAAAGATATTCAACACAGGAACATTTTATTTTAGGAAATGTAGAAGAGAACATGGACATCATTGTGATGATGTGGGCAATGAACAAACATTTTTTTATAAAAACATACTTTTCACCCAGCAAAATGTTTCGTTAAGTTGCTTTTCACAGGATGTTTACACATCACTAAGTATAAATCACGTGTCACATTTTATGAATCACCATTCACATTTCAATTCCAGGTTCTGACTGTGGAAATGTTATTCAGTGTCAAGTATGAACAGCTTATAAAGAAAAAAATCAGGCAGATTTAACAAGCACCAGATGAGTCGAAAACCAAACCATACCTTCAAACTTTGTAACTTATTAATGTTTATCAAAGCCTTGTCCCTGATAAAACATTTGGTATTGAGAAAAACACATAAAAACTGAATTTGAACTGCATAATACTGATTTTCAACTTGAAATTAGGAATATTGTTCAAACAATACTAACAGGGAGCAAAGTCAATATTTTCTCTTTTAGAGAGAGATTTAAACATTTTTAGTCACAGAGAATAATCAACAGGTCAGTTTAGGTCAGATGTGATAAAGTTTAGCACCCACTTGATTTGATGTATCCAAATCAAATCCAAATACCCCCTAAAAACAAAAACAAAAAAAAACCTTACAACATTTAATGCAGAAGGCAGTTCAACTGTTAAATTTTCCAACATTTTGTTCTTTCAGAAAACATTCAGAATATTAAAACATTATAACAATAAAACCGAGCCAACAGTCTCTGTGAGATCCCAACTGGTGGGCGAACATGGATTTTCAGCGAAGCTGGGAGATGATAACGTGGTGTGTTGATCAGTGTTGGGAAACTCATGTGCAGGTATTTCAGACACATTTGAATAACCTGTGAAAAAAACAATGCTTGCTTATAGAGGGAGATTTCAGTTTATGTGACTATTTCCTTCAGGAAACGAGCGGAAATACGCAACTGTCGTTTTTTCTCAACTACCTTTGCTATACTTCCTGTTTGTCTTCATTACAATTTCCCTCCTGTTTGAGTGAGTCTCCCTCACTAGATGTTTCCTCCACTTGGGCCAACATGTCGGCCATCAAAGCCTCTTCCAGTCGCTTCCGAACGCTGTACACCAGCTCCTCTTGCTTTCTGTGACCAAAACATTACTTACATCAATATCCCACGCATACATTTATCATATGAAACATGATACTGTGCATCATTCAAAAGGCTGAAATACCTGATATCTTCATCTGTGACGATGAAGGCCTTACAGAGAGGCTGAGCCGTGTTGAGCCAGACTCCCGGGTTCTTCTCCACAGCGGCGGACAGCTGGCCCGTGATGGGAGCCGCACTGGTGTGAAGGGCACTGGCAATCGCTGACAACAGGGTCTTATCTGTGCATCCAGGGCCTACACCTTCAGTGACGTATGAAATATTATAGAATTAACTCATTTTAGTAGCATCTATTGATTAAAACCTCTATTTGATTAAATTTATTCTGAAAAAAAAAAGGTTTGAATTATTTGACCAAAAACATCCGCACATAATAACCTAGAGCACTTGGTGGCTGCTCTGTCAAGTCGTCAGTTAGGAATCTGGGTGTGCTCTTTCATACCATTCTTTCATTTGAAAGCCACATTTCTAACATGTAAAACCGCATTCTTCCATCTTAAAAATATATCTCAGTGACAAATGCAGAAATGTTAGTTCATGTGTTCATGACCTCAAGGCTAGATTATTGTAATGGGTGGTTGCACTGCACGCTTAATAAACAAACTCCAGCTGGTCCAAAATGCAGCAGCTCGAGTTCTTTCTAGAACCAGGAAGTATGACCATATTAGCCCGGTTCTGTCAACACTGCATTGGCTCCCAATTAAACATATCATACATTTAAAAACTAATTGCTAATTACTTGCAAAGCACTAAATGGTTTAGTTCCTCGAGCGAGCTCTTAACACATATTCATAGATAATCCTTCAAATCTATTGCTATCTCAGAATTCTGGCCAGTTGATAATAAATAATATCAAAATGAACTGCAGACAGTAAATCCTTTTCCTATTTAGCACCCAAACTCTGGAACAGCCTTCCTAGCCTTGTTTGGGAAGCAGACACACTCTGTCAGTTTAAATCTAGACTAAAAACACATCTCTCTAACCTGGCAGACACAAAACACATTATCAATTTCTATAATTTAATTCTATAATCTGTTAAATTATTGTTAGGCTGCATAAAATAGGTCAACCAGAACCGGGAACACTTCTCTTAACACCCGATGTACTTTTTACATCGTAAGAAGAATGGCATCCATGCTAATATTAGTCTCTGTTTATCCAGAGGTTACCGTAGTCAGCCGTATCCGGTCCGTATCCAGATCAGATGGTGAACCTGCACCCTAAGACGACCACAACGGCCCTGAATCTCAGCGGAGACCCCGTCTACTAGACAATCCCCTGTGAAGACCTTGTCGACACGACAGCCATCAACACAGATCTTCAGCAGAGACCACAAGAACCAGACAAGTCCACTGCACAGACCCTATGACCAGTTTCGGCTCCATACCGGCGCGATGAATCCGATCTTCAAGCAAAAGGAACTGAATGAAATATATGAATGCTACCTATCCACAATCTGATTTCTGACTTGCCTGAATCATAATCACACCATGTTCATACGTTGGCCAGAGGAGAACTGCGCCTGGTTTCTCCATTCTGTCACCTGATGGAGTTTAGGTTCCTTGCCACTGTCGCCTCTGGCTTGCTTAGTTCGGGACACTTAATATTCAATATTATTGATTTGACTGCACTGACGCTGTTGTATGAGAACTGAACTGAGCTGGAAGATGACATCACTGTTTTCTGCAGAACTGCTGTATAGATGAAATTAGCTAATTTAATAACTGATGATCTTTACAACGGAACTGAATCAACACTGAACTGACTTCAGCTGAACAATGACACTAGTTTCTTTTTAGAGCTGCTTTACGAAATGAACTCTGTTTGCATCATTGAATAATTTCAAGTCAAGTCACCTTTATTTATGTAGCACTTTATACAATACAGATTGCTTCAAAGCAGCTTAATGCTTTAAAATAATGCATTTGACTAATGTCATACTGACTTTTATTTATTCTTGCTTAAAATAAACTTGGATTACGTTCTTCATCTCGCCCAGACGTACCTTGTAAGCCTTTGGGGAGATCCATTGTTTTCACCAGCTCCTCTGCTATGTCAAAGGCATTGAGGCCACCCAACTTCTTCTCCCAAAAAAGCTGTCAATGAAAATTATGTTAGCATTGTGCCACTATGACAAACTACTAATAGTGGTGAATAAAACCTGAGAATTTAGGGCACGTTTACACGACAATGATGTACTAAAAACAGTTTTCCTTTGCGTTTTTCACATACAGACAACAACGTTATCAAAATGATCCCCGTTCACACGGAGCCACGAAAACGATTATTCATGCCAGGCCAGTAGTTGGCGATGTCACTTTGTAAAGAAACACTACGTGTTTATAGACTGAACATACACCTGCGCATGATGTCACCGTTTTCACAAATTTCAAAGACAATAAATTTCAAACAATAAAGTTTTCCAAAGTTTGCGTTTTCAGGCCCCCAAAACGTCGTTGTCGTCTAAATGAACGGCTAAATTAACAGTTTTTAGTTGAAACCGTTGTCGTGTAAACGGCCCCTTGATTCGTATTACCTGTCTGGGCTGGTCAATGGCCTTCTGTGGGTCTGTCTTAACCTTATTGCTGGGGTGGTTGGTAACTTTTGTGACGGGCTGTTTGAAGATGGAGGCTGTCTGTCGTACTGGGAGGGATGTATTCAGGTCGGGTTTGCCCTATCAAAGACGGAACATTCTTGATTATCCTGGTGAAAAACTGGGAATTGCTGATCTGTTTCTGGTTATTGTTGCAGGTAGACCAGCTTGACCAATAAAACTGGCTTGAAATTGGTTTTAAAGGGTCACCAGCCATGCAGAGATCATTTCTCAGCCTATATCACTATGAATATGTTTTTATGAATATGAAAATGTTTGCTCATTTATGAATTTACTGAGCCCCCAGTTGATGTAAGTCCTCTCACCTTAGTCTGGCTATTGTTGTCATACCGGGGTCTCTGTCTGTTCTTGTTCAGTTTGCTCATGAGCATCTTGCCCGTGCGGAAATCAAAGGAGCTGAGATCCATGGAGTTGCCAAGGTAACGAGCCAATTGAGGCTTGCTCCGGAACTTCTTCCCAGTGGGGCTGGGGAGGGGGAGCAAAATAGGACACATCTCAGAGATTTGATAAACCGTATGGATGCAAATTTGGAAAGAGAATGAGTTATGGTGACGGTAGTTGCAAACGGATATTAACACACAATATACACAAACAATGGCATGCAATGCCTAACTTGGAACACATTTTGAAATACCCCAAGCCTGTGATGACAAAATGACAATGTTATTAGATCATGAATACTGTGAAGAACTCTTTCTGTTTCTTAACACTGACTATCATGATGGCAATTAAAATCACATTCAAAATGCGATTTTAATGCTTAAAACACATTTGAACTGATTGGAAGAAGTTCAAAATTGTAATGCAAACACCCTAATTTATACATATATAATAAAAATCTAAAATAATTCAAATAAATTGTATTTAAAAATATACAGTATAATACAGTAAAATATTTAATTGAATAAATGGTGTATATTTGCTCTAAAATTATTGATCTATTCGTGCTTATAGATGTTAGACGCCATATTGAATTTAACGCAGATGAAAGCGAGGCTGTGAGGGATAAACGTACACACTGCGAAAAATAGTACGCAAAAAGAGTAGTATGTCCCAATACATAGTATTCGAAAAACTAGGCGAAAAGTCTCCGGATGACCTACTACTTCTAGCGAGATTCTGAAGTGTGCATACGATGGACACTTTACTATCCCATGAGGCCACGGGAGAGGATTTATGAATGGAAGTGAAGCAACGCAACTGACACTGGTACTGTAGGTCACATGACAGTAAGAATATGGCGGATGTAGTGCATCCGAATTTCATTCATACTACCCATATTCATATTATATGGAGCATACTTTTTTAACAGTCGGGAGGTAAATTCAAATTTAGTACCTACTCAGACAGTACGCGATTTCGAACAGTGTTTGTAACAAAGGCAGGCACTGTATAAAGGTCCTAGATCACAACATTTTCAACTTTCAAAACAGTTTTGATTACTGAAAAGTTAAAAATCCATTGAATGCACTGTACTTCTATCTCTCACAGCCTTGTTTTCATTCCTGTCAAATATTAAATATGGCGCTACCCTGATTAAGGTCTATAGAACATTTAATCTCAATTAACTTTCTTACAAATGAAGTGTGAATACAGTCTGTACTGTGTCTAGAGTTTTCAAACACTTGCCCTAAATGACTTCCTTTTAAGCTCTGTAAGCTGTCCTTGTCAATCTACTCTGCCAAATGTTCACATTTGTTTCGCATAGTTTGAGATAATAGTAATACTGTTTGTCTAGATCTCAGTGTGCATTTAACATTCTTCACTTGAACAGTTGCACTTCTGCATCTGAAACAAACCCTTGCACAGCCCTTTAAAACAAGATTCGGTAGTAGAAGTTAGTTGACACAGGTGTGATGCAAAAATGAGTTCATTGAACATTCTGTATGATGATTCCATGAAGATTTCGTGCTTGTTTCAAGTTCATGCACAAATATGGACACATTTTTGGGGGGATTTGAGTCCATGGCTCTTTAAGCTTGTCAAGGTCGTGCAAACATGTAACAACATAGATGGTTTTTTAATTGATTAAATAATACGATACCACAAACTATACAAACGACCTGCCTCCCCCCTCTCTCGCCTCTGTTCTTCCTCCTCTTCCTCACCTCTGCTAAAAAAAGAACAGTCATGTCTATTTGTGACATGTCGTTGATTAGGAATCCTTGGAAAATTTGTTTATTCAGACTATGAAACACAATTTCACAGTTAAAACCAATGGAATGGGGATCCAAATGAATCATTCTTTATAACTGGTTCTTCTGAATGGTTCTACCAGAATCAACTTTGTTAGGTGGGTGAATCATACACAATGCAAATTTCACACATTTCTTCAATCCAGTTAATAAATGTGGCAAAAACAAAAAAACAATTAAAGTGTTATTTAGAGTGACAGCATCAAACTGGAATGCAAACAAACACGTAAAACTTCTCGGTAGCACTTTATTTTTACAATCCTGTTCCCCATGTACATACTATGTACTTATTATAGTTATTATTACAATAACTGGGTAATAACAAGATACTAACCTATCCCTAAACCTAACCTTAACCCATATTACCCAGTACTTTCTTAGGTACACTCTAAGTACACACACTGTAAAATAAAGTGCAACCAATTTCTCAAATGAAGGTGAATCAATGAAACTTCTTTCAAATGTCAGTGAAACAACTTTGTTCAAATGAATCTTGCCAACACTAGTTATAGGACGTCTGACTCAATGGGTAAATCGTTTCTTTCACTTGTTTCAAAGAAAACAAGAATATATGCTGTTTTGTTGTATAAATAGTGCGAGTAGTGTGTTCACACACTGAAAATTACACTGTGTACTTCAAATGCCTGGATGATGCACTTAATTAACCAAAAAAACAAAATGTAGAATACTGGACACTTCACACACTCAACTGTCGCAGCTTTCTTGCGTAGTGGATTGAGAAGGGCTATCGGACTGTGGCTATCAAAACCTTCTAAAATTCATACACTACACGGTTGAGAACATAGTATACAGTGCGTCATTTGGGACACAACTTCTGTAATTTGTATTCATTCACAAACACATTAAGTGCACTCTGGCTAACCAACCTGTAATATAACTTTTTGTTGTTGTGAACAGAGCTAACTGAATTGTGGAAAAAAACCCAGCCATTTCAATTTGGATGGATACAAATGCTCAATTGACATGCACCCCCACCCCCTCCTGAAATAAAGCACCCAAAATCCTCTCCACAGCTGGGCCTACTTTTACATGACAATCCCCCCTCTGTACTCAGTCCCTAACATAACACACATGGCTTTCCCTCCTCAATCCGAGCACTCCCACTTTTTACGCTCTCTGATGTCCACAGAGTCGGCTTCCTCTGACATGTTTTTTTTTTAACAAAAAGAGACCTACAAACGACGACCAATCTACAGTAATACAGTGTCTACATTCAATAATGTTGCTTTGTCATTTAGCAAAACGTTGCGCCGTATCGTAGCCTCATCTCTTTGGGATCTTCTGTTCAATGAAGGATTCCTCCGCTTGGAAATTAGGCTATATACTTATGAAGTATGCATCATACAGATTACATATTTGCTGTACTGCCCCTCGCAGAATAATATGCGTATTTTCGTTGTAGACAATGCTGCAATTCAGGCATCTCTTCGTTATATTACAGTATCAGATATGAGAATTTTGCGGTCAAGTCGATCAATTGCGAATGTAAACAATGCATTGCCAGTAAACCAGAGACATTTTGGCAAAGATTTTCAAGTGACTGAATGAAATACTAGCGGGTTGGTAAAAAACGACGCGTCTTACGAACATCGTTCGCTAAAATGACAATCGCGGTACGAAAAAAGATGCTGCACCTGGTCCGTTAAAACAACGTCAATAAACACTTTATTAGCAAGACCTGCCATTTCCAATTTAAGACAAATACTTAATTTTATATGTGCACACATCCATACAGGTCGCTTTGTTACCCTATTACATAGTTTTATCATATGCTAAACGCATTTTCTTTCTTTAAAATCGTCGCCGCTTGAAAGGACTGCGCAAACTAGTAGTCCAGACTGATCTATTCAAATGAACAAAAGCGATCGCTTTGCTCGTAAAACAGCATGACGATAAATGCAGATATGCGGGTCGCAATTTTATACGGTTTCGATATTAAATCGGTTATACTTACTCATTTTTCTCCATCGCGCATTCTCTGTCGGTGTCGCCTTTTTTGTGAATGTTAAATCCCCCTCTCTTCCTCTATACTTTCACTCCCCTCCCCCTTCAATGAGACAAATGAAAGACATTATGCCCGATTAGGGTTGACTTAACGAGACAAAGCCCTGCGGCAGTCGGGTAGCTAACCATAAACCACATATGACAATACAATGCACTGTTCTGTTTTCAAGTTAATATTTGTTGTGTTTTATGAAATATGTGCATACTCATTCTACTTATGCAGGTCTCCACTTAGCACTGTGTATCTGCTGTGAATCAGCTTTTTGTTTGTCGAATACAAAAATACCACAGTTTACCACTCGGCCATACTATAAAACATATTGTTTTAAAAATTCGGTTGTTCTTCAAACCATGTAAGATTTTATATTCGAATTATTTGCAGTCGTTCACGACTTGTTCTCTAAAATTCCCGGTTGTACTAGCCTAGGTTTACTGCGCGAGCGAGTCCTGGATTTTAAAAGTCCTACAGGAAATCCCCCACAAAAAATGATCACGAAAATCCTGTGGGATTGTGCTGGAAATGAATACGTGTGCAGGTTCTGCGGGGCTTTTCTTTTGAGGATTTCAGGAGAAGTCTTAAGGGGCTTTTTTGGCGGAAACTATGGTTACCATGGTAACATTTTGTATGGACAAGAAAGCAACAAAGAAAAAAGAGAGAAAGAAAAAGGCCTTCTCCTAAGTCTTAAATAAATGGGTTGTTTTCCATCAACATGGAATCTGGTTTACAATTTATTAAGGAATATCAGACAAAATGATCACATTTATTGCCAGAAAAAAGTCAGAATTATGACTTCATCATGTAGGTGTCTATGTGTGCATTTACATCTGCAAGATATTGTTTAGTTTTTGCTCATTTGCCATATGTCATGTTTCCTGTCCGATGTTAAATAGACATGGTGTTTGGGGTCAGTATGACTTTTCCTTAGTTAAAAATCTTATGCAACTGAGATGAAGGGAACCATGTTTCCCTTCATCCTTCATCTCAGTTGCATAAGATTTTGTCACTTTTTTCTACATTATCTATCTATAAACAAAAAAATGCTTGATTCTGTTGTTCTGATGGTATGTGTGTGATGTGTGCACACACACATATCCTCAGAACAACAGAATCAAGCCCTTTTTTTTGTTTATAGATAGATAATGTAGGAAAAATTTATACTCTGTGTGTTGGGTTTTTATTTTTCATTTGTCAAAAAACAAACAAATAATAATAATAATGATAAATCCAGCATAAATATGAAAAAATGTACACATAAAGGAACTATATCTCACACACACACGTTTGTTCACTTCACTCCTGTTCATACTATATGCTTATTGCTGATTTTTTTTTTTGTTGGTGTTATTTACTTTTCTAAAATGTATTTCTTATTCTAAAGTTGATACATTTGGATTATTATAATAAATAATATGTGATTACAATCAAGTCTTGATTGTATTACAATCAAGGCATTATTGCAAAAAAAGGACACTTCAAAAAAACAACAAAAATTTCAAAAATTTGACAAAAATACTGATTTACTTATATATATATTTTTTGTTTGTTTTTTAAGTGTCCTTATATATATATATATATATATATATATATATATATATATATATATATATATATATATATATATATATATATATATATATATATATATATATATATTATCAGTATTTTTGTCAAATTTTTTAATTTTTTGTTGTTTTTTTGAAGTGTCCTTTTTGGATGCATCATACAGCTGTTAGCCACATCCAGAATATATAATAAAATAAAAAATATATATGTATATATAATATATTATATATAATAAAATGAATAGATCTCTATGGGTCTTGGCTGGAAGTATTTGGTAATTACACTTTTGTTTCTAAAACTCTATTTCCTACAGATTTTTCTCTAACTAGTAGCTGGCAGAATTCTGCCCCTAACACCTATCAATATCCAGAAACAACTCACATTTAACCAATCATCATTGAAGTGTTTTCATAAAAATGAAATTTGATATGCATGCTAATGGTGTATAGCCTATGAGGAATTTTGCGGTAAATAGGTAAAGTACTTCATATCCCTCAAAACACAGCATAAATATAGATGAGAAGTAACCTAAAAAAATAAATTAAAAAAAAGGTGTATAATTTGTATTATTGAAAATGTATATTTTTTATATAATCACTCTCTAAATATTTGGGGTTAATGAAAATGAATGAGCAACACATGAGTGTTAAAATGTTTACGATTTAGAATTTATGTAAAATATATTTTTCTAAGACGTTTATCAGATGTTTGTACACAACAAATGTTTTCCAGACTAGGTGCTCTTTAGCAGACATCTTAGAGATGTACCTGTGCCATCTGGTTATAGTCAAAAACATTTATGACGCATGCATAGAAAAATAATTTATTCACAAAAGTGACAAAATTAACACTAAGTAAATACAACATATTTTATGTGCAAATTCAAACTGAGTGATGTGTCAAGCCTTGAAACAATCATCTCCCATTCCCAAGTATCAGCCCTGTACAGACAGAAAGCAAGCAAGACATGCTAGTTGTTTGCAGTCACGTCAACATCCAATTTAACCCAACCACAGTAAAACATTATTCAAACGTATCTGTGTATAAAATTAAATCTTAAAGTGACAATCTTCTTGAGTCTTTACGTCGCATCACCAGCGCCGCCTACTGGCGGATCAACGCATAAGCTATTTGTTTCCGGTGGGAATACACAGCCGTTTTCTGCAGATCCATGATGAGGAGTTGGACAACTAGTCATCATCATCCCTCTTGAATTTCCCTCTAATATAGGGAACATAATCCAGAATCAGTCGCCAGTCTGTGAAATAGACAACAGCCACTCCACCAACTGTACCCCACCTGACCAGCGTGGGAACCCTGGATTGCAAGGACCGAAACAAAGTATTTCAAAAAGAAATTATTACTAATAAATGACTATGCTATTCCAGAATTATTACAGTGGATGCTAAATGGCAGAGGAGCTGCTCGACTCTTAGTCTTAAGTTAACATCTACTTGATTCTTCAATAAATCAAGGATGAACATACCACGTTCTGGCAATTGAGACATATTTAGGTCCGATCAGCTTTATAATCTTTTGCATCTTCTCACTGACCTCCTCTGTTCAATAAGTAAACAAGTTGAAATGGCTGTTTCAGGACCCTAGGCTGCCCGATATCAGCCTGATAGAAAATTCTGGAACTGTGCAGGCTGCTCATTTGCATAAAACAGCTGAATGTATGGAGTGTTAGGCAACGTTTTAAAATAAGGCTTTGTAATGAAAATGGCAGAAAATACTGCTGATGCCCGGCATTTATCACAAGTAAATAAAATAAAATTGAATAAATAAATAAATAACCGTGAGCCCAGATGTACAAGCGTGTGCATAGCTTTACCAGTCCATCTGTTTACAAGTTACCAAGCAACAACGCTTCTAAGAAATAACCAAGTTGTCACAAATATGACTTCAAAACTTTAAAAGATATTCATATTTTGTTTGAGGTAGCAGCAAATAAATGAAAACTACTGTTAAAACTATTTTACAGGCATTTTCACATCAAGGACAATACATAATTTGAAACCTATCATAAAAGTTCTATTTTATTTATTTATTACAAAAAGGTCTACAGTCGGTTTTTTTTTCAACGATATACCATGAAAGCCAATCAGAATCCACCTTTAAAGCACGCGAGGATTTAAAGATTCAGCGCGCGCTTATTATAAACAAGAGTATCGTCCGTTGGTGTGGATGGCGCTAGTTATCGTTATAACTTATCGTTATAACTGTCGTTCTTGGTGTGAACCATCTGTAAAAAAGAAGAAGAAAAAAAAGAAAAAGGGTCAACGGGAAGAGCTCTCTCTTCACTAAGCATTTCTCGCAAAAGACACGAAATGGTAAGGCTTTTATTACAATGTTTTCTTTTATTTAACTCATTTGAAGGTATACAAGATCCAAAGCAAGACATTGAAAAAAATGTATAATTCTGTTATTAAAAATGGCACATTTATTGCTACATTACTGTTATATACAGGACAGTTCTCAATATCTACTTTATATATATATTTATAAAAACAAAGACGAAAAATAATAAAGACAAAAACCGGAGGCACTCTGAAGACAACAGCAGTATTGTTCATGTCCCTACTGCAACTGCAAGACACCAGGTTCTGTAAAATTCACACACTTCTTAATTCTGATGGAAATCATGGCAGCAATCTTACTTCGGCGCACGACCATTCATTCAAAATGTTCACTCAGTTGGACATTCAAGATGCTTCAGGGATAAAAAGAAAGTAATTTCAGACAGGAAAATCAATGATGACATGACAACACTCCTCCAGCATCTAAAACATTAAGCAGGGGGCAAAAACAAGTCCAGCACTCATATTTTATAGATACTTTCAAAATGAACATGCATTTGAGATGGTATCAGATGGATAATACAAAAATTACTTGAGAATAACAGTCTAGCGTTTCCGGCCCCCATCTGATGAATCGACCAAGATCCTTCAATTTTCTGGTGTGCTTCACAGATCACAGGACACAAGCGTCTCAAAGCAAAAAAAATAAAAATAAAAATTCCAACCTAGTTGAGCCAAAGATGACAGGAAGAGAATCCTAAAATTGCCAAAAAGGTACACACACACACACACAGCATAATAATGAGGATGAAAGACTACCATGTTTCTAAATTGCAGATTAAATACTACAACACAGATACTTCCAGAAAGAAACAAAACAAATCCAAAAAGATGGATGAGCCATTTTTGCATTTTGAAATAATAAAACAAATGGTCAAGTTTACAATGAAAGTAAGTTTAGGCACTGACAAGGCATCACTCTCAAAAAATGACAGTCTTGAGAATAAGAAGGCCACAATATATAAATGTTCAAGAACTTTTTATATTTATCAAGAATTAATATTATGTTTCCATTATACTTTAGGACAACCTAAGTTCAGTATCCCCCTTACGGTGAAATGTTATTACTCAGAAATCATATCCATTGTGGACATTTTGACAATTACACAGGTTATAACACCATTTTTTTTAACCTACATACATAATTCAAACCATCAGGGAAGATCATCTCACACACATGACAGAAATCGGGTTGAGACGTACACCTTGAAATGACAATATGATCAACTAAACTCACAGTAAGCCAGTCTGATGGAGACGTGAGATCGTGTACATTTGAATATTACATTCAAACAGGTTGCATCATGTGCATTGGCGAGACTGAAATGATGGCGAATGTTGCTTACACACTACACCATTGCCTAAGAACACTTCTAGTGACGTACAGTTCCCTGAAATCAGGAAACCATCACGAGGTCTTAAACCTCAACACGCCTTCAATCATCATTATCAAATCCCTTTATCATGAGCATAGAGCTATTGGGGGGCATCTGGGATAAAATCAAGGGTGGGTCGCCTCGCCCAAACCTTGCGTTTCTGAAAATATACGCAGGGTCTTTTGAAATCGTACGGCGCATCGGAGCGTTCACTTGCGCTATAGACTCTACACTTCAAACTAATATGTTTTTGTTATTTAGAAATCTACAATGTATAGACTAACAAAAATATATATATTTATATATATTCTTACATTTTTTTTTTCTCAAATCGAAGTAACATCCATTACATATGCATGAGGTGGACTTGTGTACACTTTCAGACTTTTGGCAACGATGCGAGCGAGTGATGACTGAACGTATCCTGGTGAAAAAATAAAAGGGCTTACGAAAGGAAAGAGGTGAAAGGTCAACTTGGCAATTTTGTGCTTGGAAATGCAATGGAATCCAAGCATTGTTGTCATTGTAACAAAAGCTCATGTGCCTTTTATGAAGCAGTTTCTTCCGATTGGCTGAACTTGTCAATAGCATCGTGAGAGCTGATGATGCGTGATATTTCCAAAGAGATGAAACAGTCTGGAGAGCTGCGAATGCCCATGTGCTTTTCTCCCTTTCTGGAAGAGCCCTGGCCCACAGAGCAGAGGCCTGCTAGGAAATGCCATCCTCAAAAGCACCACAGGTTCGCCCCACTTCTCATGGGGTTTGGTTACACAATGCATGTAAGACTGTACCTTTCAGTAGGGAATGACAAACCACATAAAAAAATAAAAATAAAAAAAAAGACTTGCTCATATACAAGCAACTCCCAAACTTTTGTTCCACACGAGTAAGCAGTTTGCGTCTTATATAAAACGTAACAATTAGGCACAAATCCATGATTAAATTGACGTTTGTCTCGTCTTTCGATCAAAACTCTCTGCAGTGGAAAAAATGTCAGTTGTGGTCAGAATGTGTCTATTCCTATGATCCATCGTTGTTGGGAAGCAGAAAAATACAAAACGACTTGAGAAAGAGTTCTTCACATTTGTGCTGGTAATTGCGGTCTGGAGTGATCACGGACAAAATCTGCTGTGTCAGTTTTGGCGGGTCGGTTCATGTGTCCAAAATGGTTTGAAGGGTGCATCTCTTTATTTCGTGGATGATATGCTTTCCGAGTCACGATATGCACAGAGAGGATGAGAACGGTGGAAGAGATTCAAGGTCACTTCTTCCAGGAGCCCCAAGAAATTTCACACTGGATCTAAGGAAAGAAAACAGCCATGTTGAGGGATTTATATTAAATGTTATCGTTAAATAAAACGTATTTAACGATTAGTTGAAATAAAGCGGTTATAGAATAAAATATTACATGAAAAACTTGAAATATTGCATTAGCAGCTGAAGTAAGTTTAAGTTGAAGCACAGTACTAAAAGGACTAAAACAGATCTAAAAATTAAAGCTATATCGAAATATATTTTTTAAGTAAAAAAACAATTATGAAAACGGAAACTATAAAAATAATAAATATACTAAATTAAGACTGATTTCTATACCAATAAGTGTATGATTACAAGGGCTGGACAATGAAACTGAAACACCTGGATTTAGACCACAATCATTTATTAGTATGGTGTAGGGCAGGGGTCGGCAAATAACTTTGGCCACGGGCCAATATTTTTTTTAGCCAGTAGGTGGCGGGCCAGCTACACGGAGTAGGGATACAAATTAAACCGCTTAAAATACACTCTGTATTCACCCGCTTTATATCCCGACCTGAGGGTCTGCAAAATGTAGATCTCATTTCCAGAATCTCACATTCAAATGTCTCTAACGGAAAGAGAGAGATTAAGTAGCCTATAACAATTATAAATGCTATACAAAAATTGTGTTCGTGTCAATATAAATATTATTTTAACATTGTACTGTCAGCAGAGAAAAAATGTCACAGAAAAAAATAATGAAATATAAATAACAAATAAATATCAAATCACTCAAGCAACATAAATGAAAACCATATTGCCCTACTGACAAATGAAGTAGGCTATTTTCTGCCAAACTATTTCAAACATCCTTGCAAAAAAAATAATGTTGTTGACTTACAATGGTTTCAGTACCAAACAGCTCCTCAGAGCTAGGTGTAGCCTAACTTACAGGTGGTCAGAATGAAGTGCGGATGCGCTGTCAAAACATGTCGGGAGTGGGCTATTGTCAGTCAGACCGCCCGCTTCGTCCAAACTAGGTACACCAGAGTTCTGACCGTTACCGTCTTTATACTTTAAAATAGAGTCCTGCACGGGTTCGGGTACCCGACGGGTCACCCGCAAATTTTGCTCAAACGGGTGAAAAATATCCAACTGTGTCGGATACGGTGCGGGTCAGGTCGGACACGGGGGAAACACGGGTTTAAAACAATCACATTCAAACGTAAAAATATATGCATATTTTTAGGAACACATCTACAAAAATATGCCTGTATTTCAAGTTGATAAAATAATTTAAAATCCACATCAGTTTATTTGTGCCACGCCTGCCCAGGAATCTATAACGTTACCTTAGGCTACTTTCACTTTTAAAAATTCATAATAACCGCGCGCGCGATCTGCTTGCAGTTTTCGAGATGGATGCTGAGGAGTTGAAGAAAAGAATAGCTAGTGGAGATTGTAAAGTTGTCGATAATAGTCATCAAAAATCAAGTCCAGTGTGTGGGAGAAATGTGGAGTTATCAGAAGAAAATATTGTGAAAGGCTTTGCTGCATGCATTTTCGTGTTGGATAGCCGCAAATGTGGAACTTCATCGCAGGAAGCACGCAGATAACTGTGGTAACAAAGCAGTTCTATCGAACGGTATTTTTTCAAATTTAACACTGTTAAGTATGTGTGGTGTGCAGCGCGTGTTTGAACCCAAAATTGTCAGATGTAGGGGCGCGGCCATGGCATTTCTCAAGTAAGAGTTCTGTGCAGCATTTAGTGCAAATATTTTTTTTATCAGGTAGCCTAATGCATATTATTTATCAGTGTGTTATACCTGAATAAATAATAATTAAAAAAAGTTAAAAAGTCGGACTGTAAGCGAATGAGACTTATAGGAGAGCATGATTGCTATTCACACCCGTAGGCCTATTAAAATGGCTGTAATCTGTTACCACAATAGTAGGCTACTTGATCTGTTTAAAATGATTTAACTGGTATATGTCTGCTAGGTGTTAAATTAAAATTCAACATTAAAATTCGTCTAAACCTGTAATTAATTTTTTCTATTTTTGATCTGAGCGCACAATCAGAAAATCGGAAACCGAGTCCTTATTCCTTTTTTTCATTTTAGTTCAGGAAATAAATAATGGAAAAACAAGTTGTTTTTCATTTTTGTATTTTTGTTTTTAATTTGAACGAATTATATGCGGGGCCTATTTGTAAACCGTTATTGTAAAATAAAAATAGGCTGATTTAAAAAAAAAAAAAAAAAAAAAAAAAAAGGACTTCCAAAATAATCCGGTGGGCCAGAAAATATTGCTGGCGGGCCAGTTTTGGCCCGCGGGCCGCCTATTGCCGACCCCTGGTGTAGGGTCTCCTTTTGAAGCCAATACAGCATCAGTTCGTCTTGGGAATGACAGGTAGAAGTCCTTGACAGTGGCCAGAGGGATTTTGAGCCATTCTTCTTCCAGATGAGTGGCCAGGTCACTATGTGTTTGGTTGAGGAAAAACGCTCCTCCAAAACACCCTAAAGTGGCTCAATAATATTCAGATCTGGTCACTGTACAGGTCATGAGAGATGTTCAGCTTCACTTTCATGTTCATCAAACCATACTGTCACTAGTCTTGCTGTGTGTGTTAGTGTATTATAATGCTGATACACTGGACTTCCTTCAGGGTACAATGTTTGAACCATTTGGTGCTTCAGGATGGTTTGGTAGTTCTTGGCAGTGGCGCGCTGATCAATCACAGTAGGGGATACCATGATATTAGCCTGACTACGTCAGACTTCCTACTTCCGCTCAATTTCATTTCGCTTCTGTAGTCAGTCTGAGATAGCAGCCTATCTTTCAGTCTTCCAGCAGCCTTCGGACGGCCGGGCCAATCAACGAACAGAGGGTGGGCTTAGAGCCGTGACGTAGACGCTGATTGTACCGTGGATGCGTAGATTTACTTCACATAATCTGCAAAAGTCGTTCACAGCCATGTTTACTCCGGTATTTCGCTCGATGGTTTTGTTTACATGCATGTGTTTACAGTGGAAGTTAGATGCGGCTGAGCATGCGCATAACACACACCATAACCAAACGTCATGTGATTGGCTTACGGGTAACCAATGATTTTAAACTTCAGACAAGCGCCCCCCGCGAGAAAAAAAACACTTTTCAATTGTGCCATGCCAGACTCTGTCTACAAAGCAAAGCGAAGTAGCAGAGTTTGGTATTACCAGGCTACCATGATATTGCAGCCCAAACCATCAGTTTGCAACTCTAGGCATGTAACAGTCTGGATGTTAAGCCTCTTTAAAGCTTCTCCACACCATACTGTAACTCCCACGGATGTGGGAAAGACAGTGAAGGTGGACTCAGAGAACAATACATGCTTCACATTGTCCACAGTCCACAGATTTGCACTGTTGGCACCAATGAAACTGACATTTGGCATTGGCACGAGTGACCAAAGGTTTGGCTATAGCAGCCCAACCATGAATATTGACACTGTGGAGCTCCTGACGAACAGTTCTGGTGGAAACAGGAGAGTCGAGGTGAGCATTTTATTCTGCATTGAGTTGGGCAGCTGTGGTTTTATGTTTTTTGGATACAATCAAGGTTAGTACCCGGACACAGGCAGCTTCCTCTTGCAATGACAGTTACTCCTGTTGGATGTGGTTCGTCCTTCGTGGTGGTGCCGACATTATCCTGGATAACATGACTCTTGATACACCACAAAGACTGGCTGTCTTGGCCACAGATGAGCACCCACAATTGGTCCTCTTTGAAATCTGATATTTCTCTCATTTTGTTGAGTGGATTGCAATATTTCATGTACAAGTGTGCTATTGCTCTGCTAATTCAACCTTCACACTGTTCTTACTGATGGAATGTAAAATCAGTAAAGATTGGCATATATATAGGTAAAAATCTCCCAAAAAAATATTGGCCAGTGTTTTAGTTTCATTGTCCAACCCTTGTATTTTAAATATCATGGCTGATAAACAACAGATATTCAAATTCTACACCATTGTCTAAATAAATGAAAAAATAAAACACTAAAATGAAATAAATAGTTTTAAATACTACAAGTAAATTTTAGGCATCACATTATAATGTACAGTATGAAAAATGGATACTGGTTTTGATATTGGCTAAAGATGACATTTATCAAATTATTAGTGTTTTTAAAGATGACGGCAAAGGTAATAAACATGCATAATTAAATATACAATATCGACCGAAACATAAAATAAAATAAAGAAAATGTCTAATATTGGCAGACAATCGATATAGTAGTGATACATCTTGCATGCTTTATTTTTGCTGTCTAAAAAGGTTTTGTAGCCATTGTACACTATTTATGTTCATAATTTAATGGTGGAAATATCTACTAGTGAACAGAAAGTGTTTGCATAACCTTTTACACAAAGTGAGGCCATGTATAAATGGACATTAACGTACCACATGATCACATGTGACTGACAGAGTTGCGTCCATCTCCTCCAAGGCCTTGATGTGGTCCGGACAGCTGCATTTGAGTGTCTCCAACCACCCCGGACACTTTCTCCTCTTCACGTCGCTTCAGACAAGCTGCTTTGGGGTTCAGGTTGCGTTCTGGATGAAAATTAATGTAAAAATGCAAAATGAACAGCAGCAATAGTAGCCTATTCAATTTTAGAAAAGTATAGCTGTCCATGTAACAAAGCATTTCATTGATAAAATAAGTCTTCTTTTAAATGTAATACCTTTTAAAATGAATTTCCTTTTGACGTATACAAGGCCAAGTGGACAAATCAGTTTGATCAAAGCCTACCATACTTCACAATCTAGTCCCAGCTTATAATTCCCTCATGAATATTCAGAATAACATTATACAAGTAAACGCTGTTGTGTTTAGATACAGAAAAAACAATAAGGATGAAAACACATACCACGGACTTGTTGCTCCAAGTTTAGTATCACGTTGACGGCCTGGTGCAGGATGAGCAGTTTGGTCTGGGGTTTATCGTTGGTCAGGTGCAGCTGGCACATGCGGCCCAGCTCTTTGAAGGCCTCGTTGATGTCACGCACGCGCAGTCGCTCTCGTGCGTTGTTGGCCACTCGTCGCTCCTTCTCCCTCTCGACCTTCAACTCTGGCGGCAAATCCTCATCATCTTCTTCATTGTCTAAACTGTGGAGAGACAATGACATTACATTTACATTTCAGGGTTTTTTCTTTATTAAGAAAAAATTGCTTTAAATACCAAAAAAAAAAAAAAAAGATAAATAATGCGTTAAAAAAAAAACGGGTGCCTGCTCAAGCATATTAGATGTAAAGTTGTAAACCATTATAAATATCTTAAAGCTGTACCAGTAAAATGTTTTCTTGCGATAAATACCTTTTGATCTAAAGGCTTAAATGCATACATGACATTAGTTTAATAGAAACATATTTTGTATATATGCATCACTGGTCAAATGTTTGGGGTCGGTAAGATTTTTTTATTTTTTTTTTGTATTTGAGAGAAGTTTCTTATTCTCACCAAGGCCACATATGATAAAAACTACAGAAAAAAACAGTAATATTGTAAAATATTATTACAATTTAAAATAACTTATTTAATTTCATTTCATTTGATGGCAAAGCGGAATTTTCAGCACCATAACTCCAGTCATCAGTGTCACATGATCCTTCGGAAATCATTCTAATATGATGATTTGCTGCTCAAGAAACATTTATTATTATTATTATCAATGTTGAAAACAGGTGTACTGCTATTTATTTTTTATGTGAAAACTGATAGTTCGAAATAAAAGTATTTGGGGTAACACTTTATTTTACAGTGTCCTTGTTACATATGTCACATGTACTTACCATAGAAATAACAGTAAATTATGCATAATTACATGCAACTAACCCTCAACCAAACCCTAATCCTACCCTAACCCTATAGCAAGTACATGTAGGCCCGGTTTCACAGACAGGGTTTAGCCTAAACCAGGATTAGTCCATAGTTCAATTAGGACATTTAAATAATTTTCATAAACATGCTTAGAAAAAAACATTACTGGTGTTCATCTTGAGACAAAACAAAGGCACTGATATATTTTAAGATCAGTCAGTGCAAGTTTATTTCAGTTGGAACAGCTCAGACTTACATTTTAGTCTAGGACTAGGCTTTAAAATTGTTTGTGAAACCGGGGGGTAGTTGCTTAATATTACTCAGTACTTAAATATATAATTACACTGTAACAATGAAACCTTAAAATAAAGTGTCACCGTATTTGGAATAAAAACTTTTTTTTTAAAGATCTCAAAGAAAATTTTAAAATTACTGACCCCAAACCTTTTGACAACTGAATAAATTTCTTTACAAAATTACCTATATTTTTTTTTGCATGAGTTGGACCAGATAGTGAAGAAAAGCAGCATACATGCAAACTCCCAGCATGCACCTCACATCATAATTTTTATACTTAAATTTGTGTTATTTCATAGTTTTGCTGACTTTATCATTTTCACTATTTCATGATGATGATAATGTTCTTAGTTCCATATATGTGGCATATTGTAAGGACTTTTATTCTGAAACTTATAATATTAAGTATGCTGCTGGTTGTGGTTTACTTTCACTTTCACTGCCACTTGCTCCGCCATTTTCTTCAGGTGTTAATAAAGTCCACGTTTAATACCTCGTGGCCTACCACAGCTGTAGAATATTCAGTCCAAACTGAATGATGCCAGTGGATGTGAACATTCAAACCAGTTATAAAGAGTTGAACAGTTCCCTCTCTCCTGTCATGCTTCTTATCGTCGTAGGATGAGCATTCACCTACCTTTATTCAATATACAGTCAGTTACAGATAAAGAATCAAAATGTCGAAACTTTTTACTGGTAGTATATAATCACTAACCCCTTTTAGATCAAGAGATGAATGTTGAATTAAAAGATTTATATAAAAAAAGAGCTTTGTCTGCTGATTTTGCAGTGCTTTGCACATTCAAAGACCTACGATTCTAGTTCATACTCGAGAGTCCCACCTGTGTCAAAATCATCTTATAATGTTTCAATGGCTTTAAAAGCCAATGGAAGCATACTGTATATTCATTTTGTACACAATATCATTCAGACATTTAATGTTTAAAAGCGATCAAGTGTGCATCCGGAGTCTTTCACAAACATGCACTCTATGGTGGGAGATAGACTTACTCGTCTCCCTGGTCTGATAAACTTGAAAGGACTTGATGGGCAAACACCTCCTTTCTGAAAACAATGTGAGAGTTTGGGAAATGGGGGAGGGGAGAACACTATAAAACATGGTACTTTGTGTGTTGGGGATGCCCAAACACTTTGAAATCAGGCCTGGCCCAATGTGAAGACAGACAGAAATTTAGACATTTGTTGTAGAAGATCATATTAAGACAATGCAGACTTGCTTCAAACCATCATGTGCCAGAGCGTTTTCGGTTCTGAAAACATTCAGCCATTTTGATGTATTATGGGGCGAAACTGTACCTTGGTCTGGTGCGAGACTGTTTGCTTTCCTTCTTCTCTTCTTCAGACTTATCGGCCACAGAGGAGTTCTCGTCATCCTCCTTGTCCTCATTCTTAACGTCGGATTTGTTTGACGAATGCGTGGAGTGGGCCAAGCCTCCGGGCAAACTTGAATCTAGAGACAGAAAACCCGTCAAATGCATCACGCTGAAACTAACTGGCAACTTTCAGCGTTTGCATCTGTTGTTTACATGTTGGGTTGGTTCAGAAAGAGAAATTGAAACTGCTGCTCACTGTTAAAACCCTCCGGTGCTCCTCCAGGCTGCGGGGTGCCTGAAGCATGAGCTGGCTGCAACAGGGTGCTGCTGGGAGGAAGGCAGGCATGGTCGTCATGATGGCTTCCAGCCTGCAGGCAAGTGCAACAAGGGAGAGTAATTAGCACATATCAATACCCACAGGTGCATTATTATTGTTTTGTGTTACATCTAAACTACGGTCCTGTTATTACTGTTTGGGATGCTAATTTGAAACTGTAGCTACTGAGAGTTGTTTTTGAAAAAGTAACAAAAAGTAGACAATTACATTAAAGTTATGTACACACACACACTAAAAACTTAATAATTTCTCCTGAGTAGCAGCATAAAACTTCAAATAAATTTAGTACATCATTTGAAGCAAGTAGTAGCACAACGTTAGCCACTTTACATGGCCGCTCGCTCTAACGTTAATGTTAACCTAGATAAATATTATTAGGCGCATATCCAAGTGTTCGTGCGGAGTGTGAAAGCTAAATTAGTACCGCGCTTACTGCATGCTTAACTTGACATGCATTTCTCACTACTGTGGGACGAATCAGCATCGCCAACTTCATCTTTGCAGCCGACACGGACTCAGAAATCGATTAATAATGAATAAATTGTTCATTTTCAGACAGTCTCCTTGCGTTTTTTTCTCCCAACACGATCATAATCATTACTTTTGCACTGGAGCAAGCTTTATGCGTGCGCTTGAGAGCTTAATTTATATCTTAAATGCTCATTATTATGGTTTAGAATTTCTCTGATATGTAGAACATTGTTACATTTAACATTCTTTCTCAGTTGAAACCTGAAAAACTGAACTGAAACTGAAACCATTTTCCAATGCCACTCCCCAAATATTTAACTAATTAAATTAATATCCTAAACATCCCAGTAGAATGGCTTAAATGAGCGACTACTCGACAGAAAAATTCTTTAGTTGACAGCTCTAATATATATATATATATAATAAAGTTTTTAATTGCGATTAATCGCACCTTTTTGTGCGATTAATCGCACTTTTTGTAAAATTAAGCATACACTATTTATCCTGTTTATCCAGCAAAGTAAACATTTGATTAAAAAAGGTGATTTTCACATTGTTTTTAATGTAAATTTAGGTGTCTTTCCAAAAAAAAGGACACTTTGAGACTCCAAAAGAACACCAAATAACCGAATGCTATAAGGAGTCCATAAAATTCCTAAATGTATGCACAACAAAGCACCCATGAAAAAAATTATAGGAAAGAAAACTTTTCAGATTTCAGTGTACAGTGCTACAGTTAGACTTGTTTACATTTGAAACAAGTCCAGTTGCGATACCGATTAGTACCACATGTTTGCGAATCAATTTAGCAGACTCACGCGTGCTTTACTGTACGACTCGTACGTCACCGCAATCGTCTTTACCTTGATTGCAATCCTCATCCATCAAAACTTTACTAGCGAGATGCTGGTTTGCTTTATCCAGCCAAGAAACATAGTTTGCGTATCATCCGGCCATACAGCGTTGGGATGTTTTGACGTTCCGCTCAGTCTGTATTTCACACAGCGCGGTGCGTAAGGCTCACGCTCTTCGGAAACAATCACAGAATATGACACACACACTAGAATGAATAATTCACTGAAAACACAACGTGAGTCTCTATTCTCTCTGCCATCTCTGATACAATCAGCCTGGTTTACTTTAGCACTGTTTTGGACTGATTGTTTGAATGAATTCGCTTACTGGATCATTGGACTGAAAACTTTCCTGGAGTTTAGCGGCTTAAAATGATCTGATCGCAAACAGAGAAGCGAAATCGGGTTAAGGGGTTAAAATAGAAATTTCCGCCTAACAGGGTTACAGGTGCTTGCGCCATTGTAGATGCTCTGTGTGATAAACTCACGACTCCCAAGATCATCTAACTGCGTGACGTAAAATAAGTTAATGACGCAATTTCGCATGCTTCATTAATCTATTTGCGTAAAATTATTGTAACGCGTTAAGGATTTTGAATGAATCTCATGCGTTTAACATTGACAGCCCTAGTATAGACACACACACACACACACTTGTTCTAAAAACTAATATTATAATATTTGACATTAATATGAATTATTAACATCTATTATGTATTAAATAATATTAAGGTAACACTTTATTTTAGTGTCCTTATCACGTTATATGTACTTACTATAGTAACAACAGTAAATTATGCATAATTACAAGTAACAGTCCCTAAACCAAACCCTATAATGAGTACATGTTAATTAATATTACTAATTGCTTTTGTGTAATTACACTGTAACAAGGTCACCTTAAAATAAAACGTAAGCAATACTTGTAATGAATACTGCATCCAAATAAACCAATTCATTAAAAAGATGATTCCACAGATGCAATTTTGTGTTATTCATTGAATCATACAACTATGTCTCCACACTAACCATGGCAGGGTGTCTGTTACTTAGGGGCAGTCCTGGGTTGGAATAGGTCTGAGAGAGACCCCCCATGGATCCACTGGATGTGGAGACGGCACCCAGTAGGCCATGCATGTCGGCGTGGGCTCCAGGAATTCCCGGGGCCTGACCCACTGCATGACTTCGGAGCACGTGAATGGCCTCCTCCAGTCGGTCTTCCATTTTGTTCTGCTGTGGAGAAATATTGATATTTACCAAAAAGAATACATGAAATTTTATATCATTAGGTATTTTAAAAATGGAGAAATAGATAACTAAAATTTTAAATATATAAATATATTAATAATAATGCCAAATCAAAAAGCGACACTTGAGCCATTGAAAAGGGATCTTTTTAAACTTACCAGTGCATGTAGTCCAGCCTCATAGTTAGGAGACAGAGCAGTCTGGCCAGAAGCTCTCGACCACTGTGCTGCACCTGCTGAGAAGAACATGATACAAAGCCTTAGTGTGAAACATGTGGAATGCCACTGTGACACAAGATGGCGCTCTAGAGCTTCATATTCACATTTACACCTCGGCCTACACAAAGCCCATCAATCTAAAGGGAATGATTTACGATTATTCTGGCTTCTTCTGCATTCACATATTTGTCTTGGTACCCATCAACACAAACAGATCTAATGAACCGGATCTACCTTTGACAGAATAAGATAGTGTATCTTACTTGCAATGCCCTGAGGGGAGCCCACAGGAGTGGAAGGAGTGGAGGAGAAGTTGTTGCTGTTGTGGTCCGAAGGGTAGATCTGTCAATCAAAAACACATGGAACATGACTAAATTTGAAGCTCTGCACACCTCCAACTATATGGCTAATAATAATAATAATCTGTAATGAAAGGATCATTGAAAGTCTGAATAATCCTTTGACTTCACATGGCCAAATGCTCTTTCATGGTGATTAATGGAAGCTCACTCACCGAAGCAAGAGCTTTTCCGATCTCATCACCTGAGCTGCTTGCGACTGGGCCTCTATTGGCTGTGGGGGAGAATGAAAGAACTTATTAACTTCATTTATTACATCAATGTCATGTCTCCTCAGTTGACCCATAATTTGCTAATCCGCTAAAAATAACCATTCAAAATCTGAATGAAAGATTGAAGGCCATTTCCTCAATTATAGTTTAAGTTCAGACTAGTCTAAGACCAAAATTGATTTCACAAGAAGAATCAACTTTAAGATCCAATCTGAACCCAATTACAAGCTCATTTCACAACCTAGAGGACATCAAATTAAAATGATGAAGGTAATTTACGCAAAATGCTGTCTGATCCATTCATGGAGGATGAGTGGCTATAGGCTGCGGAGCCCGAATGGAAACCATTGACGTCCGCTCCATGCAAAGGGTAGTTCTGTAGAGGCAAACACAGTGATTGGAGCTTCTGAAATTTAAGCCCTTCTCCAAAACCTTCAAAACGTTCAGAAGCCATACCATCCTGTCTTGTGCGTTTATTGCAGAAAAGGAGCCAGGCTGATTGATGTGTGGCGAATTCCCCAGCATAGCCGTGTATCCTGACTGACCTAAGGGTCCAGAGGGGTCCCAGGAGTGTAGGCCCTCTGCAAACACAAAGGCAGATGGGAAGGATCAATACCAGTCAGCACAAGAACCTGTGCAGACAAGCTATCATAATCCACAGAAACATTTGTCTTTGTGCATGTTCCTAATTTCAAACAAATCAAACAAACAAAACTACAAGATAATTGCTTAATCATTATTAATCTGTTTGCAACATGTCTGTGTGAACATAATATGTACCAATTAATATTAGCATCACATTAGGGCTTGGGGAGATTGGGTTTTTAGATGTGGCACAGACTTCTGCATAATTGTATTTCCCCATGTACACACCTTGCATGTAAAAAGATCCTGGGTACACAGTGCCAGGTTTGGAGCCCGGGTAGGCAGCACCGTCACGGATATAGTCATCACCAGAGGTGGCAGCATAAACCTGCATTTATAAACAAGGTACATGAAGGACACGAAGACACATGACATTCATATAGTAACAGGGTTCATATGGACGAAAAAAACAAGGCAAATCGCTTTCACATGAATGCGCAACTTGGTATGAAGCCCATGAAGCTGGCAAGCACTTTGTGGTTTTCGGTACAAATGACGTGTACGCGTGTTTCCATAGTGCCCCCTCAGATAAAGTGGCAGGGACAGAGAACAGAGCATGCTGGGAAATGCGCCACGGCCATCTCATGGCACAGTCGGCGCTTCCTCTCGCACTCCCATGAGCCAAAAAAGGAGAGGGAGGGCAGCTACAGGGAGCACAATCACTAAGAGTGAGTCCAAATCAAGCTAAGCACACTGGGTAATGACATCTCCCATAACACTGAAATGGAAAAACCAGGTACTTGTTTTGTTTTTAATAATAATAATTATATAACTAAATTATACTAATATACAATATATATCTTTCATAGGAAGCCTTAAATGGAACTGAATGATGAACGGAAACTCGTCTGAATACAGGAGCCTCGAGGCATACGTTCATACAGCGTATTCACCAACAAACACGTTTTAACATGTATGATTAGCATGTTTGTCTGTATGTGCGCATACATGAGCGAGTGTTTGGGAGGGAGGGGGCGCCGGCGGGCGGGTGGGTCTAGGGCCAGTGGAGAATACAAATCCAGCAAAGCGATATTTCTCTTTTGCCTGTAATTTGATTTAACAGGGAGAAGTGGGATGGGAATGGAGAGATGCACTTCTAATTACAGAGCCATCTGCCTACTCCTGGAGCCCGTCCAACTCCACAGGCAGCTGGGCTGAAGAGGGGAGGGGTGAGAACAGTGGGGGGAGAGGTCTTGCTGAAGAAGTGGTAGGAGTGGAGCAAAATAGACTGGTCGATTATGTAGAAACCACATAAAAGAACAAATGAGGGAGGGAGAAAAAACCTGCGAATGGCCCTCTTCTCTGAAGTTCACCAGGAAACACATCCTCACAATGATTTGTTGATGCACTCGACAAGATCAAGGCAAGCCCAGACAAGTTAAGGATCAATATCCTTTAGTGCTGAGCCAAATTTGGATTTAAACTTAAAATATCTAATGCATGCTAAAAGTAGCAGGTGAGCATTGGCGCAATCATTGGGGTGTTATAATGCTGTGGCGGCACAAGAGGAAGTTATACTGAGCCATAGAGTGGGATTCAGCAGGAGCTAGAACCCTTGCTCATCAGAAGCCATTAATCTGAGCTAAGACAAGCGAGAGAGAGAGAGAGAGAGAGAGAGAGAGAGAGAGAGAGAGAGAGAGAGAGAGAGAGAGAGAGAGAGAGAGAGAGAGAGAGAGAGAGAGAGAGAGAGAGAGAGAGAGAGAGAGAGAGAGAGAGAGAGAGAGAGAGAGAGAGAGAGAGAGAGAGAGAGAGAGAGAGAGAGAGAGAGAGAGAGAGGGGAAAAAAGTGCAACGGGACTCACAACTGGGTCACTTTGGAAGAGGGGGAGGATAAGGTCTAGCATGGGCAAATCTGTAGGATCGTGTTTGGGGAGAGGGTTTAGAGGGCAAAGTGTTGAGCTAATGTGGATTTAGACTATGAAACAACAGTTACGCATCCCATTACTCAAAAGAAGTGATTTGTAGAGGGGTATGGCTACTTGAATGTTTCCTCAAGTTAATATTGACTTGCAATGGCCAAAGGTTCAGAAATATTATGAACCTTAGTCATGGAAGAGGTCTTTATTTTGACGCAAATTAGAATACATACCGTCTGTTCAATCAAAAGTCTGTCCAATGGAATGTTTTTGGAAGGATGTTTTGTTGCCTAAATGATTGACATCAATATAATCTTTTAGGAGGACTCTTACGTCTAACACTCACGGCCATTTTCGTGTTTGTTCACACTATATTAAATATGCTCCGAATAAGATCTATAGCAGGGGTGTCCATTCCTACTACTTGAGGGCGACCTCTTTCAGGCATGTATGTTAACACTATTGTAGAGCTAAACTCTGTAAGAAGGTGCTCCTCCAGTGACACCCCTTGTCTATAGGCTTTGGGACTAATGTCAAACCATTTCAGATGCCACACCGTTTTTAGATGCCACAAATACTGAAGTCAACACTAAAAGTTCCTGTAATGGACACTATATAATTCTTACGTACTTAAGCTCTTATGGTAAGCTTATCAGCAATTGCTAAAGAGCAGAACTTTGCTGACTTAACATCTGTGTATTTCCTGATAATTAAAAACATGATATCTTGAAATTGAGATCTTAATGAAAAACTTTCTAATGGGAAACATTGGTGAGATAGAATATTTCAGAAAGCTCACTCACTGAAGATGGCAGTCCTGGCGGCTTCCTGATCTTTTTTGGTTGGGGATCTGTGAAAAGATTAAAACAGACATAGGTACTCTTTTTCTTTCAATTTTGACTGATCCAACACAAGTCTAGAATGTATGTTCTTTACCCATGGCTCCATCAGATGGGCGTCTTCGGGGGTTGTTGGGGTATGAAGGGTAGAATTGTGAGCCTGTCTTCAGACCGGATGGGGACATGGCATCTGCAGAAGGCATGGCGATGTCTGTGGGCAAGAACCCCGGCTATAGGGAACAACATATTGGTGGGTTTGGATCAAAAGAGAGAGGACGATATCAAGGAGGTGAAGCACTTTCATGAGTTGCTCTTTGACTTGATTGAACTTACCTGGCCCCCAAAGGAAGAGTATGGACCCCTTTCATTCTTACCTACGAGTAAAAAAATAGTGGGTGTTGTTAAATACATATGTCCAAAAGTCACAATGATTGGAGGAATCACAAGTCAATTAAGAGTGAATTGACTTCTGAGAGTGAATCCATTTGGTGAGGCCAAGATGAGCTCATTTACCTTGGGCAACCTCGAGGCAACCCATGGGGCAGTTTCTACAACAGCAGCTTTGAGATCAACCAACCAAACATTGGTAAAACTCACCACTAATCCCTGTGCCAAGGAATGGGGAAGATAGTCCATCATGTTCATTGTAGTGCGAACCCTCTCCATAGCTCTGGAAAAGCAAAGACAGAAGCAGGTCAAAACTATAAAACATGCCCCAACAACACCTTTAGACGGCCAACAAGGCATTGGGTTTGCCCGTACCTGGTTAAAAGATGGACTGTTTTGATCTCCGGCAGCCCAAGTACTACTGCGCTCTTCCATACCTACAAAGCAATTGATCACAAGCTGTCAGACCAATTCTCCAATTCTGGCATGCACTAAACCTTCCCATCAAGATCCTTCTTAATTGTCCGTTCATGCAATAAGGCCATTGGACATTTGGCGGCTGGTTCTCGGTGCTTGTCAGACAGTCTCTGGATCTCATCCAAAACCATCACACCACACTAATATCCATGTCATTCAGCAAGCCTCAACATCACTGACCATAAAGGGAGCATTCATTCAGTCACTGGATCTCATTAAGACAAGTTGGGGGGAGGAATATCACGGCAAGCAGAACAAAAACAGGCTGATCAAAGAATTGCGAAATTAGCATCATTGTACAATTGGGAGTGGAGACCCATAGGGACAACACAGGTCTCAGAACAAGGCATACAGGATATGTAGTGTGTGTACAAGTTTCTCCTCATTGCCATCAATATGCTTTATATGTAGAAATATGGATATTCAAAAACATTGCGGAAACGTTTTAAAGTGTACTGGAGCAGAAATTCCTCATAAAGCATTCCCCTCTGCCTCCTGTCTTATGCCTTAATGCAAAGCTCTCCAAAGACACATGGCTTAATTGCATGCTGATTTGCATAATTGTGCATATTAATGCAGTTGGTTTATGAATATTCATATTCTCCTTTTGATTTTTTTTAGGTCTAATTAAAAATGTGTGAGAGAAGAGGGGGTCTCAGCCAGAGCGGCCACTGAAGGCTGAGCATGAGTGATGAAGCTAACAAAGCAGAGCAAATAGCGACATCCACGCTGACAGCCGTGATCTATGGAGCCCACGCAGGCAGCATGGGAAATGAAGTGGGCACTGACTGAGTGAGTGAAAGAATCTCCCTGGCAGACTTATGTGGGGAAAAAATGAAGTGGCAGAGATACAGATTCAGATGCAGAAGGACCATATAAGAGGTTTAACATGGCGAATGGCTTTGGGTGGCATTTGTCAGTAGGACTGACAATTTGAACGACAATATTAGCAAACTAAACTGGTGCTTTTTCTGTCAGATTTGGTTTTGCATATACAACGTGGCTTTGTGTGAGGATACAATGCAATTTATCTTTTGAGTTATTGGCCACTTATTTGCTGCAAGCATCAAAATGCAATTCTACAAAGACAAATCTGACATTCAGTCAAGCAAGAACTGATTTCATTTCCTGCGTTGAGGAAAGATCATTTCCTTTATACACTCCTTCAAATGCATCAGCTCTACAGCGTGCCATTATTCATTTTCAGATCGCAGCAGATATAAAATGTGAAGTCATAAAGACTTGAGGTGTGTGTGTGTAAATGTGCTTGCATGTTAGGGGTGTAACCGGGGGGAAATGGGCTCTGTCCTGTCCTAACGCTGTCCTCAGTGGGTGACGTGTTGGGCAGCTGTGGAGGTGAGCGAGAGGACGCCTGGTGAAGTCCTCCCATGCAAGAACTCCCGCAAACAGCAAGGCTATGCCCAAGGAGGGGGGAGGAGATGGCCTAATGCAATTAGCACCCTTCCGAGCACTTTTGTCTCGAGGAACAGATGCACTTCTGAAGGCCACTACTTCCTCTAAACATGTCCTTACTTTGTGGATTTTCAGATTGAATCATACGGGACAGTCAGAAGTTTAATTACTGGCCAATTTGAAAATCACGGTTTAAAGCTGAAAAAATATCCAGTCCATGCAAGGAACAAGGTTTAATTCAAGATCACAGCTTGTTACAACTCTTTTTTGGGGATTTTTAAGTAATGTTTTGGGTTGAATAAAAGTCAAGCTCTATCAACAGAATTTCTCACGTTACCACAGACAATAAAATATGACTTGTCCAATAGTTCTTTGTAAGCCAAAAAATGGTCTTTGTAACATAAGACTAGTTTGATAAATTGCAAATAATAACCTTGCCTGTGCAAAAATATATAGAAAACTTGCAATTCCTGTCATGACCATGTAATGTCAATAAATCCTGGAACTTTTGGACAATTTGTGCAAAAGAAAACCTTTTACAAAAAGAAGACTCCAAACACAAATTACATTGGTGATGAATAACTAAAAGTTTATCTGGCTGGAACAGTGGTCTCAACACAAAACTGACAAATTTACAGTTCAAATAATACACTTTAAGGACAAACTTAAGTGATTTAAAAACCTTTAAAATGCTTCTTAATAAAAATCTGAGGATAGAGTCATATTTATTTTCTGTGGTAAACGAGAACATGCCAACAAATTATGCCAAAAGAGCTTAAGATTTACTGAACCCTTCCTTTAAGAGTTCAACTGAATACTTCTCTAGAACTGGACCTTTTTTCTCAATAGTGAATCTGAGAACATGTCATATCCTGTTATACAGAGTTTACAGGGTGAGTTTTATGTTGACTGATGTGGAGACCTTCTAGAAGCATCTCCCAAGTGACAGATTTAAGAGTCGGGGTCACCTCGGTGTCAGGTAGCTCTCGCAATAAAAATCTCAAACTGAGACATTAGCTTGGCCCTGCTATGTAATTGGCACTTTAGGCCACCACAGACCGAGAGTGAAGCTGGTGATCTTTCACGGTGTTTCTTTTGCTGTTTTCATGCGGCCTCCTGCGGGGTGGTGGGAGGTATGAGAGAGCTTTGTTGCAGAGTAGGTCCATTTCCTGTCAGTTGGCAGGGGGAGAAAGTGTTTTCTTGTGTGGGGGGAGGAGTGTTTTACGCAGTGGGGTGGGGGAATCGTTTGGAGACCGTAAGGCCTTTATTTAAGTCTTTGTTCTCAGATTGTTCTTATTCAAGGCTAATGTTTGGAGTGTCGATTGGGAGACAGACAGACAGGCTAGAAAGACTTGAAGAGAAACGCATGGGATGTTCATGCCTTTGACAGCTTGTGAAACAATCTTAACTGGAGCAAAACCAGCCAACAATGGGAGCAAAAATAGCATGTAAGAGTGGGGTGTGCAACTGGTTATAAAGAAAAAGACGACAAACACAGAAACAAAGCAAAATACAAACTTTTTAACTGACAATGCGATTTGGGCTGTTAAAATGTTCAGGACTCAACCATTTTTACAAACAGCAATGCAACTAATCAGTCCCTCCTCTTGACCTAACAAAGTTTTTATGATGTTCAAGTTTGTGCAATAGTGCTTCAACAGAACAACCAGTTCAAAGGGATGCAAAAATGCCCCAAGCTTTGACTGTGGATATACTACAGTGTATTCATAAAAGAGGGGATTTAGGAAAACAAGAAGAAGCATGTTCTCTTGCTCTGTTGAGAGAAGTGAGCACTTAGCAACTAGCCCAAACACCTCAACTGCTATAAAAACACCACTTTAAACTCATGAAATGCACAAATATGGCAAAAGTAATATGTGACATTTCTCTATAAACAAGCAAAAAAAGGCATGCGTTTAGTAGTGAATATTTACCTGAACCACTAAATTGACTGCTAGCAAGTGTGGTTGGTCTGTTCTTCCCATTAGCCACAGGTGGCGCAAACATCTACAACAGATAAATAAGAAACAGAGATCGAGTTTAAGCATAGTAGCACATCAAAGCAAACTCACTTCAGTAGGCTCCACGCAATGTGACATCAAGTTTAGCTAGTTCAAACGTTTAATGCTTAAGGTCACATCACCTTATATAACCAGATATAACCAACTAAAATGGATCAATCTGGAAAAAAAAAAAAAAAAACTCCCATAAAGTAGTACAGCTCTTCAAGATGCATCCTTGTCTTAAACTACAAAGAATTTGTAGGTTTGAAGGTTTCACAGAAAGGGGTGAAGAACACCTGTTTACTTGGATAGATGATGTCTCTGTTTCTGAAGTGCAAAGATAAACCTATAAGCAGCAACAGTGCCAGCCTTACTGGTGCATGTGAGGGACATTCTGGTGTGGTAGACATTTTTCATGATGTGAAACATCTTTTACACCACAAGAAAGAAGATTCTGAATGCATAATCCGCAAATCCTTCGGTTTTTGCAAAGGTTCAAGGCTGGAAAATTAATGCGATATGAGGGAGTGACTAAACCATCAACAATTTGTAATTAGATGTAAGATCATAATGCATTTGGTCTGGCACGTCTGATTATCAATGTATTGTCTTAATTGATTCACTGCTTCAGTAGATGGCAATTTTCCAATGCAATAAATTAAGCATGGTCGAGCCATCCAATGAATCAAGCGATTAACATTTTTTATATTTTCACTATTTTTTAATGCTATTTAGGATGGCATGACCGCCAGGAATAATCAATTTTTAACAACAGGTGAATGGAGAATAATAAATGAAAGGATAAGGAGAAAAAAAAATGGTGAGATGTTAAAATTAGAGAGGATTGAGTGATGGTTATTATGCTGAAGATGTTTCAAATGGCAAACCACACTTCCCAGGAGCCAGTCGGAGGATTGCACATGATTTAATGATCCATTATCATGTTTATAGCCACCAACAACACTTCCATACATTCAGCGTTGCGACGTGAGATGCGATCAGTCCGAAGAGGAATGAAGAAAAACTGATAACCCCTGACTACAAGGTCAGATTTTGTAGAAGAAAATAAGGATAGATGCAAATCTATAAAGCAGTTTTTGTCCAGATCAACGACAGACTCCAGTTTCTTCCTTACCGCACTGAAATCCAACAGGTCACTGAGTTCCTTATCTGTTCCCACTGTAGCCATTCTCTGGTGCGCCTCGTTCATACCACTCGGTCTTTAAAGCACCCTGCAGGAGAAAAGCAGAGTAAGAGACAGCTGTGGCGAGCCGTCTAAAGACCAGATGAATGAGAAAGGCAGTAAAGAAGTGCAAGTCAAGTGTCGTCATATGGAATAGTAGATAGAAGTGGAAGTGTATTGTACTTATAATATGCAGATCTCATAAGAGTATATTACCAGCGTTCGCATGTCCCACATTTCTTGTCATGGATTGAAAAATTTACTAAATTTAATTAACTAACTAACTAAGCATTGCTTGAGGAGGTTTCACGAAACACCAGTGCCAAGTTATTATATTTGTCTAAGAATTCAATCTAAAATCTAAAACTTGCCTGATAATAAATTTGGCCGAGAACATCCAGCTTGTTTTACACTTGCATTAAAACGATATGGCTAGAAAAGCATAGCAAGAAAAAGTAAAACCATTTTTTGTCAATCCTTCTACGTGGGTCCTCAACCAGTTTTGTAATATCAATCACTCTTATTAATATTGTTGTGTTATGCAACATCAGGACAGCAAATGAAATCAGCAATAAAACAGTTTCCATGAAACAATATCTATCAGCACATGGAACATGCAAATCAGTGTTCTTAACTTATAGTACATCACTATCCTGTGTATGATTTATAGTTATCTGGCCAGTAGTTTTGCATAAAAGGAGACCATCAAAAAACATTTAAACGACCTCCAACTGGAGTAAAATGTTTTAAAAGTTGCTCATTTGATCACATACAATGATAGTCAAATATATAGAAGATAGACTTTCTTCTTTCTACTTTCTTCCAGGCTGTATGCTGGAAACTAGTTATTTCGGTTGATAAAGTAATCAATATGGATATTTTTCTTACTCAAACGCATCGTTTCGCTTCAGAAGGCCTTTATTAACCCCCTGGAGCCGTATGGATTACTTTTATCATGGATGGATGTGCTTTTTGGGGCTACAAAATATCATCCTCCATTCACTGTCATTATAAAGCTTGGAAGAGCCAGGACATTTTTTAATATAACTCTGATTGTATTCGTCTGGAAGAAGAAAGTCATATACACATAGGAAGGCTTGAGAGTGAGAAAATCATGGGGTAATTAAAATTTTTGGGTGAACTATCCCTTTAAGGAGTCCTGTACGCTATTGCATGCCAACAGGTGGTGTGCTTTAGCAGTTCTTATTAGCCTTTCCCATCAACAGTCTGATTATAACACTATTGCAAGCCAATGGCTAAAATAAAAGTGTTTTTACACCTTGCAAATACATTTTATTCACACTGCTTTCTTGACTCCCAAACAAAAGCAGCTGAATAAAAAAAATGTAGCCCCTCAGTAAAAAAGACAATAAAGATATCCAAATCCATGCAAAACGAAACAAAGCCAAATCACACGCAAAAATATATTTCACTCAGTCAACTGGCATTGTTCCATGTAAAATCTGACAAATGTCTCAGAAACTAGCCATGGAGCCGTTTTAACTGCTATGATCAGCCCTGCTGGTTGACGTACGAGGTGAAGGCCATAGTATTAGGGTTGGAAATCGAAAACCGGTTCTTTTGAGGCCTATTATGAAAAATGGAAACGCATGATTTATGGCGTACAGGTCCTATAACAGTTCTCAAGCGTGTAGATCACCATATTCAGACAGTTTTTACGATTCCTATTATTATTGAATCTACCGCTTGAAATACGCGATCAGACTAGTCCGATTCTTGAACCAACGACTCTACGAGCCGATTCTTTTAAGTGATGCAAAATACAGGGCAACCAGCATGATTCCATTTTCGAACGAACGATTCATATGAACCGGCTCTGTGTCGTGCATCAACAATGCTTATGAATCAGTCGGTGCTGTTGATGAATTAATCCAACTCACTTATAAGTTTTTACTTTCGTTATATCTGATTCGAAATGAACCTGACTTAAATAAGCATAGGCCTAATTACTGACTGGTTGTTCATATGACAACATGTATAAGACAGGCCTACACATCATAGACCTAAATTAATGAAAGATGTTACCTTTTGTTTGTTTACTATTTGCATTTAGAATTAAGCCCGATTTTAAAGAACTGCATTAATGGTGTCTCTAAAAGTCTGTAAAAGTGTGAACACACCTTTGAAAAAAGTGTAGCCTATTACATGTAGCCTATATCTATTCCGGTTCTGTTTAGATGTGAAATGTTCACACAATTTGCTAATAGACTGTTGTAAATGCAATAGGTGTAGCATTTTTCCTCAAAATATTATTTCGCCAAAAGCTATAAATTCGTCAAGGAATCGTTGTGAGGAAACTGAAGCAGAATCGTTAAATTCCTTACGATTCCCAGCCCTAACGGTAAAGGTTCCTATCTTGACTCCCTCTCTCTCACACACACGCACACACACCTACGGTAAAAAATAAATAAATAAAAAGGTGACACCGAAAACCAGGAAAAACACGCGTTTGGAAGGTATTTCGTGGCTTTAAAATAAAATTGTAGCCTATCTTTAGTCTGCTATCATCACTGCAGCTTACTGGCGGTTAGTCTAGTTGTAAGAGAGCGCAACAGTGTTGCCACCAAGCACCATAGTGTACCCGAACTAAATCCACGTTATGAATAAAAAATTTGAAAATATACCACGATAAGGTCTAGCCTATTTAAAAAAACAACTCTGAATTATTGAAAGTGGAACTAGTGTTTAGTCACGTCCCTTTCTTTGTGTAAGTAGGGCTAAGCTTACCCAGACATGAACAATGTCAATATTTATTCTCAGTTGTAAACTTATTGTATTCCGATAGCAAACCATTTCAAAAACCGATAGGCCACATCGATCGCACGTACGTAATTTTGATAAGCACGGCATTATTATCAATATTAACCAGGCGTCCGGCCGATAATTCTCAATTATTCATGGTGTTGTGAGATAAACGCACGAGCTTGGCTGGGGATAAAGCTAAAGTTAATAAAAGTACCGCGACAAAATGTCAACTTTTCCTCAAGAGACTCGCGATTTGATGAAGGCGAGTGGGGGTGGGGGCACGAGGAATTTCCTGCCAAAAATATTCAACGAAGTAACCGAATTAACCAAAGGCTTTGTGAAAAGCAAACCTGAATACAACGCACTACAACTAGGTGTTCAAGTTTAGTAGGAAGTGATATATTTTAACAAGTGTAACAAATGTAGCATATGTAACTTTCAGCCATTAGAAATGTGTCAATTAAATTTTCACTGACAGCTCTCGCTCTTAACTAGTCAGTTCAACTCATACGCGCCCCACAAAACTAATCCTTACTTTGATAAAAGGACAAAGGAGTCATTTCTGTTAGGATAGAACTGGGTTAAAGACCACCAGCACAAAACTGGGCAGGACTTCCCACCACCACCACAGCCACTAAGCAAGCAAGCAAAAAAAAAAAAAAAAAAAAACTCTGCATCCCCCCCACTTCCATAAGCAGACATCCCAAAAACTTGCTAAATTGAACTTCAATAGGCTACGCAATTATGTGCCTTCTCTGATGTAAATGAGAGACTAAAATTATTCAACTTGGTATCCCAGTAAAACACTACAAAATAACCAAAAAGCATTACCTCTGTTTATCAGTTGTATTACATCCAGTTGTAAAAAAGAAGGGTTGAATCTCGCAGGGAAAAAAAACATAAAACTTGAAAGAATTTGAAGCACGGCGCATTAAAGGCTGATAGGCGCAACAATGTGTGTTATTCCTCCTTTGACATCCTCCTACAAAACACAAACGTCACAAATACAATGTTGCGGGTCTGTATCCAAACAATCCCGCGCCACGACTTCCTTTATGTTGTTACAATTGAGGTGAATTCATTCTTCTAGTAGACATCTTGACCACCTCCATCCACATTGTGAGCAGCAACAATGTATTCCTCCGCATGGAAAGAGGGGCCTCAAACGCTCGGGTGTCCAGTTTCATGTGCCCAGGGGAGTCAAGAGTTTTTTCGACAAGGTCTACGGATTAAAATGCACGGATGAGTCAGGACGCGCACAGTGGTTGTTAATCATTTGTCAGTCAAGGTTTAATAGGTTTGCTTTAAGGAAAAATGAATTGATAAAAGGAACTATAATTTCCGGCGGAGGTTGATGGTAGAAAAGTAAGCGGCATTTATACAAGAGCAGCAAGAGATGGAGAGATAAACCCGCATGCTAGTTGCCAATAGAAAGGCGACAGGAAATGATAGACAGATGGTATGTCCAATAGTTACACGTTTAATCACTCCAGACCCGCCCATTTCATGACGAACACTGTGTGTTCAGTGAGGCTGACTGAAGGGGCTAAGCACAGCCTGCGTGACATCATTTTATTAGTCTGGTTAACGTGGACGCCCGCGCGTTGTATCGCTACTTTGGCTAAAACAATTCGTTAAATCGTATTCATAATCCGGCGCTGAAACTTTATGAATATTACTTCTTAAAAATTTGTTTACCTTGCACATTTTTGTCAGAATAAACGCTAATGGTTCAACATTCAAAAATACTTATTTGTAGGACTGTTTAAGAGTTTAATATTCTTTAGTTTGTATGAAAAATAAATAAATTCTCGCTGGGGGCTTAGTGACAACTTGGTAGTTTGTAACTAAATCTGTACTTAATTTGATTACATCATTGCCCGGTTTCACAAAGCTTAAGCCAAGCATTTTTGAGCTGTCTTAACTGAAAGCAACTTGCACTGACATATGTTAATGTTTTTTTTCAATGGCACGTTTATAAAAGCTTTTTAATTTACGGCCTACTCTGGGCTTAATCTAAGCTGTCTGTGAAACCAGGCCCATTTGTTTCTTAAGGAACAATATGTAAGATTTGTGGATTACAAATTTTTAAAAACCACTAAAACAATGTTATATATTTTGATGACTTGTGTGCCACTAATGTTTAAATCCAGAGAAATCAGCCATTTTAACCAGTGTAACGGCGTCAGAGCGATGACCACGTTACCCTCGATTTGCAGGTTTACTTCCATAGAAACCATGGAAACACCAAAGATGCTTTAAAGCTGCCGTCGGCAACTTTTTTTTTATCATATTCAGTGAAATCGACACTATAATCCGACAGAACAACATAAATAAATTGGTTTTAGAAAAAAACCCGAGCTTCTAACTCCACCTGGAGCGTGTTATTTGTTTTGCAAAAATCCACCGCTCCCGTCTCATCGGGTCCAATCAGCGCAGGGGGGTGTGAGATCTGACTGTCAATCACAGTTCGTGCACACGCCACAGATCCCCTCTCCCTCACGCAGACGCGCACATTACAATATCACATGCACACGACACGCCTGAAGTTCGCCTGAAGATTGTACGAAGCGTGATGGCGGAGAGAAAATCTACTAACAAGCTTCCAATTCCTCTGTTATTGCTTTCTATGGATAGATTAGCCAGGGCAGCCTACCTCCGAGTCCATGGTGTTTATCGATGCTGAAGAGACGCGCGCGTTCACAGAAAATCAGGTACACATGCACTGACGATGGGCGGGTGCTCGTTGGTAGTGGGGGAGGGGCATGAGAGTTGTAAACATTCAAAATTTTGGCTAAGTCCACTCAATCTGCCAGACTTGCCGACTGCAGCTTTAATATTGTTTATCAAACAGGTGAGCAACTGTTTAGATAGGTTTGTCAGGTTAGTCCTATTGCTTGAATGTTGTTTTACCGCGATTTTTGTACCATGCCTCAGAGACAACAGTATTTTGTCAAGTGGCTAACATAAGCTGTATTGGAGTAACAGTAGCCTAATACAACATTTTCTCCACCATACAATATATTTTAAATTTAGTTAAAAAAGTCATCCATCTTTTATTAATATGATGCTCTAATATCGATTTAGCTTGCAATGTGCAACAAGTGTCTCATAACAGCCACCGAGCGAATGCACAGAGTAACGTTAACATAACTTTCAACACACTCAAACATATTTTTAGTTAATAAAACTTTAATACATTAGCTCACAGATGAACATGATTTCTGTCTGAGTGCCGTCGGATTGCTTTCCATCGGCTGCGGAGGTGAAGACAACAACTTCCAAGATCCCACGCTCATTCGTCATCAAACTACGTGTTTGTTATTGTTTTGAATAAGCGACATCTAGCAGCGAAACTTACATACTGTGCCTTTAAGGCAAGCATTATATGACGTCTACCTTTATTGATCCAATAAGAAGCCTTCAAACATAAGCTTTGCATTTCAGTAAACGCCTGATATTTATTAAATGTTTTTATTTTTTGCCTAACTTAACTGTCAACAGTAATAAATTACATTTCTGTCCAACATAATCATTAAATATATGAAATAATATATTAAAATTCTTAAAATACCTGGGTCAATAAATAACTAATATATAATTTAAACCAAAACTTGGCAAAGTTGCATATATCATATTTTAGAGAACTAAGCTGGCATGTGAAACCAAAGCAACCAAACCAACGTCTAAGTTAACCATCACACTAAACATTTTGCCCTACTGAGCATGTACTTCTAGCCATAAATCTTACCACAACCACAGAATCATTTCTGTCTCTCCCTGTGGCTGATTCATAGAGCTGGTCTAGTGAGGGGGGTGGGGGGGGGGAGAGGAGCATGGGATCACAGAATACAGGGATCATAACAGAGTGTGTAGTGGGGGGATGGGACGAGAGGCCATGCAGCATGGCCAGAAGAAGAGAGAGGGATGATGGCAGGAAAGAACAGATGAAGGGGTACAAGTCAAACCTCCACTTACAGTCTCGGTTCATTGTAGATTTCATACCACTCCAATATACTGCATAAAGGAACAACCGAAAAGAAAAAGAAAAAATCCAAGAAATTAGGTCAACCAAAGCAAATACTGTAGTCTAAAAATTGGTGAAGATCATGGAAAATGTCATGAAGGGGTTTAAATTCCAAAAGTCAGTAGTATACATACAACCAATTGTTTAGTTAAATGTTATGGAGATTGAAAGACTGAGAAGGGTGTGGTCTGAAAAAAAATGTTAATATTAATAACAAAGATTACAAATAAATTCAAAGTTTTATTCTTTTTTTTTTTGGAGGAAATAGCCAAATTATGGCAGAAAAATGAACCATTTCAGATGGGGAGGGAGCTAAATTAGTAAATAATATCATGGATCTCCCTTGAATAACAAAAGGCACAGTAAATTGCAATAATTAGCCCCAAGGGTCCTATATGGTGGACAATGGAGCTGTAAGGCAAAGCAATACAGCTGGGTTACACATACCTTTACTAGCACAGAGAGAGCACCACATACAATATCTAATGTTGTGCTTCATCATGCGTGCATTTATATACATACATAGGCTATATATCATATAGTTTATAAGTTATTCAAGCAAAGACAAATGAGCCGATTGCTATGGGTCAGATTGTGGTTCACAGCGAACAGTGGGATTTCAAGAGAGAAATTAGCGAGCTTGTACGATCTCCAAGTAGTTTGTAGTAACAGCTGGGCCTGACATGGAGAGCATGCAGTGGGTCATGTAGAAAGGAGGGTTAAAACAGACAAAAGAAGAAAAAAAAAAAAAACTTGAAGGAAAGAAGCATTGTGGTTTCAAACGACGTCCAGGGATTATAAGACAAAAAGATGAGTACTTTTTTTGATTGAGATTTCTCATTTGATGGACAATTGATTTGTCATCGCAGGCGGTCGTAAAATGGCAAACAGGACAAATCAGAGTGTGTCCGTGAAATGTGACGGATTTACACAAAAAATCCATGATGGTTTGGGTATAATATCTTGTTTCCATGCATGGTAGGTTTCATTATCTAAGATACTCTGTTGAATCCTCCTTCCAGCCATCCTTCGCCCTCTGTCTGTAATTAACGCCAGATGTAGAAGTAAAATTAGCATATGTTTCATACGTTTCTGCTAATCATTCATACAATTGTGTGAGCGTATAAAATATTTATCTATGTAAAAAGATTGAATAAAGACTATTGTTTTGCTATTGTAACGTTTCCTTGGCATAATATTATACTACTCAATTTGAAGCACACAATGAAATTACCATGCAATTAACATTAAATTGGTGTATAGAAAATTATTCATGACAGCGTGTATTTATGTGATTTAACAGAGCGTAAGTATTATTATCGTGTGTTTTCCATATGCATATGCATCCAGTGGTTCAAAAAACACTTGTTTGGGGGAGTTTATTTGTGGATTAGATATTGTGTGCAGTTTTTACACAACATCTAAACGAATTTAAGCACCTCTCACATTTGTTGAGATGAATTTTTGACATGCAAAACTGAAACATAGGGTGAATCTCAGTAAAAATTAAACATAAACAACTGTAAAATAAATAAATCAGACAAAAATATTACAAATAATGCTCAAAAAATTACATTTATAATATATTTTATTTTTTTAATCATTATTTGCAAATTCCTACCCAATTCTCATTACCGTAATGCAAACAAAAATCTCATTACTGTAAAATTAACGAGAAAGAAAATGATATTATTATTTCAATAGTAAAGTATTTATAGGCCTACATCATGGCTTTCATTTTCTGTGCTGTTAATTTTCTGTTCTGTTAATTTATTTATTTTTAAAATCCGAACAGATGAACGTATTACGGTAATGAGGATCTAATGAGAAACATTATGAGAAAAATGACAAACGAAAACGAAATGTATTCCTCGTTATATTTTCACCCAATAACATAAAAATACTGAAAATGACATCAAAATGAAACAAGTTCAAAACAAAAGTATTCTACGGAACGGAGCACCTGCAGTCAGTTGGTTTGAACCCGAAGCTTCTCGCCGTGTGCATCTCCAGAGTTTTCCATTTCCAGGTCATCTGTGCACAGAACCCACCTTTTATCTCTGTTTGCTCTACAGCACGGCACAGTATGAACCCCTAACCTTTTCATGCATTCATCCTCCGCACAGAACTCTCTAATCTCTGATTTACTTCTCTCTTTTCACATCACTAAAAGCCATCTGAGCTCTTCAAAGAAACTCCTCCATGGCTGCTGTACCACACAGATGTTCGGGGTGCGCTGTGCTGCACTCGTTGACTACCTGCAGCGGAGGGCGAGATCTTTGGTGCATACGGTAGTGATCAGACATGAAACTAGGCCAAGCTCTGCAACCCCAAAGCCTCACCAACCCCCCATGCCTCCCCATCAATTCAAACACTGACATCTCTATGACAATCACGAGCCGAGTTCTTTCATTCTCAAACAGCAATCTTAATTTATTTTTAAATCTTTGAAACACGACGGCGTTTACGCTGATTCTAAAAACGATTCTGTATTTACAAGCCTAATGGAAACATTTTTCTGAAACTCGACTTCACTGATTGATGACTTTGGCCCTTTGCCCATGTTCTGAGTCTATCTGAGTAGAAGGGGAGGAGAGAGGCAGAACACGAAGTATCTATCTGTTTTGCTTGCCCTGCACATGGTAAACTGACCCCCGCTGACTTCGCTCGATTGGAGGCCAGTCAAAGGAGACTAAAACGAAGGCACCCACCTTTACAGCACCCTGGGAAAAAGGACCATCAAACCACCATGTTGATTAGCAGTGATACAAATGCCTTGGGTAGATAAGATAAAACAAGACCAGGCACCTGAGCATGCCTGAAACAGTTTCATGGCACAAAAACTTGACGATTACATTTCACCCCAAAATCAGAAGAAAAAATACATACACATTTTATATAATAATTAATTTAGCCTATTTTTGATTGTTTATTTTTGTGACAATCTTTGTGACATTAAGCACATTTTTTCCCTAAATGGTTTTATTGCAATTTTACCCCAAAATCAAAAGAAAAAATATATAAAAATCGTACACAAATATTTTAGAATAATTAATTTTGCGTATATTTTTGATTATTATTGTATAATTAACTCTCTGGTGCTCTTTGTGTGACGGTCAAAAATGACATCATTTTTTTTTTTTTTTTCAATGAAAGGAATGTACTATATTTTACTAAATTATATTTATGTAGTAGTTATAATCCATTTATTCACTTTTTGAGCATAGACCTAAAAATTGTATTTCCAAATAAGTCATAAATCTTGAATGCTTTGGAGCACAGATTTAAGTCTCTTTTCAAAATACGACACGTGGCAGATTATTGCTGAAGTGAAAAACGTTTAAAAAGTGAACTTAAAGGGATAGTTCAGCCAAAAATGAAAATCCTGTCATAATTTACTCAAGTTACCCTCAAGTTGTTCCAAACGTGTATGAATTTCTTTGTTCTGCTGAACACAAAGGAAGATATTTCAAACATTCTAACAAATATCTTCTTTTGTGTTCAGCAGAAGAAAGAAACTCATACAGGTTTGGAACAACTTGAGGTTAACTTGAGTAAATGATGACAGAATTAAAAAATTTTGGCTGAACTATCCAATTAAGTTAATTTGTTATGAAAAATGCACAAATTTTCTATTTTCAATTTCCAAAACTTTTTTTTTTTTACTCTAAAACCATAAGAAAATTAAAGCCATAAATCTAAACAATATGTGCTCCAAATTTGAGGTTGATATCTCAAAAAAATTTGCTTTCAGTAAGATTTTGTTTGGGTGCAGTACCAAAAGCTTCCACTAGATGAAATTAATTTCCAATGTGGTAATTTTTGACAGCAAGGAGAACAAGTGTGACTATTTTTTTTCAGGACCATTTAACCTTTTCAAAACATGGCCATTCTTATTTTTTATGTTTACTTATTTTTAGTAGCTCAAGCTCATTTTCTCCCCAAATAGCCATTATCCACATGTGTAAGTTTTACTGTTGGGGGTAATTTCCACTATTGTCAACATTTTCATTATTGTAATATAGCAAGTTTTGGGGTTAATAAAAAAAAAAGTCATATTGTTACAAAATCTTAATAGTAATAAAATATGTTAATTTGTATTTATTTTATTAACTGTCATCTTATAGTATTAATGTATTCATATTAAATATGACCCAGGTATGTTCTTGACAGGTTTTCGTGAGATTCATTTGACCATCAAAATCCTTTGGGAGAACTCAAAAATGGGGCAATGCGGTTGCCTCTGTATTTGTACGTTTTTCCAACCATTTCACACTCAACCTCACAAGGGTCTCGTAAGATCATATCATGTGTTCCCCTATCTATGACACACCTGCCATTTTTGGATCCAAACGTTGCACATTTTGCTCGGGCAGCCCCTGCTCTATCACCCACGCATCAGGTACAGTGCCTGTAGCGTAGACTTCCTGTTTACAAACCCCAAGACCTCCAGCTTCCCGCCACACAGACCTGCGGTCGCTCAAGCGCTAACTTAACGTGACACACAGCGAGATGCTGTATACATTCATTAACCCTTTCACAATGCATTGCACGTCCACGTCTATGTTAAACGCTCTTTCAGAATTTCTAAATATAAATCAGATGGAAGTAAATAATAGCATACGCATGTAGGCCTATGTGTCAATGTGTGGTAGGCTACACACGTTAAAGGGGTAGTTCAGGCGAAAATGAAACTTCTGTTATTTTTTAGGCTACTCACGTTCACGTCGTTCCACATCCGTGGTACATAAAAGGGGAAATTCTAAACAACTGTGCAAGTCGTTGTTTACCATAAAATTACAATGGAGAGTTTTTAAAGTCACCATGAAATCAAAATTGACAATTGACATTATGGAATATTGCAGTATTTATTATGATTTATCCATGCACATCATATAAATCATGTGCCCTCATAATCTTTAAGCAAAATAACTTCCCTTCCCACTTGCGAGGACATCTCTTGACGTCTATGATGATGTGTTTTTCGGTGGAACAACCTGTCACTCACATGAGATCACAGCAATAGCAAACCACAATGAGTCATTGGCTATGTCAGAAATCACATTCTCTCTTGAGAAGGTACTTATTTTGAATAAGTAATTACTTCACGACAACTAAAAAAGTATGTTCTGTAGGCTATAGTATGAATGTGTGTAGGCCCATCAATATTATCTGGACGTAGCCTACTACATTCGCCATTTGCCCTATACCAGCGTCAGTTGTGTTGCTTCACTGCCATTCATAAATCATCTCTCCCGTGGCCTCATGGGATAGTAAAGTGTCCATCGTATGCACACTTCAGAATCTCGCCTGAAGAAATAGGTCACCCGGGTACTTTTTGCCTACTCTGTGAATTCGAATGTACTTCTTTTGTCACACACTGTTTTTCGCCTACTATATAGTAGGGAAGTATGCGATTTCGGATGCAGCCAATCAGTTCTTGACAAAATCAAGTCCCATCCATTTCTCATTCAAGAAGCCATTTCACTTGGATGTAGGCTACATCACAATAGGGATGAAAAGACGATCGAAACTTCCATTTCATGCCGACTTCTAGCTTTCAAACGACCCCTTAAAAGTTCACTAGAATTGTGCTCTGTATTCCAAGTCGTCCGAAATCATATGGTAGATTTTTGTGAGAAACAGACCAAAATTTAAGCCATTTAATATTTAATATTATTCACTGATAATCTTCCCTTCCAGTGAGCTGTTAATCGCTGCGAACGGATCAAAAATAGGATGACGTCAAAAAACGGAAGACTAGTTGACCCACTGGTTTCCTCAAGGTTTTCCTATGGGGGTTTTCGAATTATGAGTAAAAAGACGTTACCTAGAGGTTTGCTCTACACCGTACATCACACACCGAATTTTTAAGCTGTTATGTTTATTTTTTTAAACGGATGTTTGTAATAAGTTACTAGATTTGTAGGTAGGTTTGTAGATAGGTTTGTAATAAGTTACTCTTACTAGAAACTTTTGGGGTATGAGTGTGTGCAAGAACAAAACGCCCAATTATCGTCAAGTTATGTTTACCACAGACCTTATTTTACTCATAAATTGAAAACCCCCATTATAAAACCCCATAGGAAAAGCTTGAGGGGAACCAGCGGCGAATTAGTCTTTCGGGGTTTGACTTCATCCCTTCACCACTCTATTGAGTCAGTAAGATAAAAGCAAGACCCGAATCAGTCTGATTCATGGACGAATCATTCAGACAGGTTTTTTGAACTGAATCATCTCAAATTCATTGAAAAGAACCAACTCAAAAGAGTTTCTCTTTCCTTTTATGTTCAACCTCACGTATTTGGAACGACATGAGGGTTAAATAACGAGAGAATGTTCATTATTCCTTAAAACAAACAATAAAAATGATCACTTTTTGAATGAAGTTAACCAACAAGGAGGTGCAGAATGCGAAGAGCGAGCGAAAAAAAGAAGGAGAGATGGATGAGGAGGGTGGAGGGGTGAAGTGAGAGATTGTGGGTATCGTGGGACTACTTCAGTAACAATAACAGCATGTTTGTGTGTGCCTGTGAGAGAGAGAGAGAGCGAGGGAGTGTGAGTGGGGGTGTTTTCGCTCGCAAAAGTGATGAAATAACATCTCCTCTCTACAACACAGCTGGTGCTGCCATGCAGACAGTCATGCTACCTGACCTCTCCGACATTCTCTCTGTCACTGTCTTTCTTAGGAACTCACCTTCACCGCCATTTACCGTAAAACAAGATCTATGTTACGAGGGTGTACGGCACAGCTTTGCAGTATCCTGTTTATTGTTTAGAAAGTCTTTCAAAGGGCCTTTGGAATGTCAGGGTTTTTGGATACGCTCATCATTTCACCCAGGGCCAATTGTTAGCATTTCTAGCGAATGTTTGTCTCTGGTCATCGGACGACCCGTACGGGTTAAAGTGTTGTGTACATGGCTGCAGATGGCAAATGAGATCTTTGTAGCTTCCATAAGGGATTATATGATTACATATAGGAGCGACTTTTTAATATTTCCCTCTTTTTGTCTGATTCTTTCATCCTTTTCTCCTCGTTCCCCTCCCCCCCTTTTTTGCAGATTAGAATTCATTAGCAATCAAAGAGCCTCCAGAGAGCTCCAGCTCTTAATTACCCACTCATTTGCATTTTTGCATATTAATGACTGCAGAGTTTTGGTGGGGATTTTTGCCGCAGTGGTTTAAAGGTACCTCGCTTCTCAGTCTCCAGGGACAGAGAGATGTCCAGAGGCGAGGCTTCGGGGCGGCGGTGCGCCCCTGAAAGCACTTTGCGAGTGGGACGGGGTTGGGGGGCACTGGCAATACGGGGATGTGAGGTTCAGGGGTTAAAGGTCAAGGTCCCTAATTAACATATCAAAGGGGGGTGGGTTGTATTGAGTGGCACCAAATTATTGACATATGGAATAGTTACCAACAAATCCGTACTTGAAAAGAGACTAGAGTGATACAATTACCTTTTAAAATCATTTAAATAAGCAGTGTGGTGGGGTTATTTAAGTGTACCTGACGATCGATTTCAACCAATCCAAGTGTGATTTTAATGTCATTTGACTCTCAGAAATAATAGGCTGTCAATGAGACCGATTAAGAAATATTTTTCTCTTTGAAATATACCTCCTGGAGTTCATTGTTGGGAAACCTGCAGGGGTTTTATCTAGCCCTGTCATAGCGTGAAATCTCTCTCTCACTGACTCGCACACACACTGCAAGAAAAGAGAGAGAGAATACAGAGAGTGGGCCTGCAGTTATCTAACAAAAAAAAAAAAAAAAAAACTCAACAGGCTGCTTCAGGGTTTTCTTTGATCCCTGTGACCCTGTTTCCAAACTCAATCTGTTCGGACAGAAAAAACACCCCTGAGTGAGAAAAACAATGTAACCCCTTCGCCTGCTCTGTTCTGCTTAATTATTAATCACCCCTTAATTCTCTGTTTTCATCCTGTTTCTGTTGTGTCTGGGACATTTGGAGGAGGAGGACAATACCCATAGCCTCAAATAGAGAGGAATATTTTACATACAAAAGCCCTAATAAAGTCTGGGGAAAAAATCTTTTAAGACTTGTGATTCATTCCCCCAATACTAAAGTCAATTTTTATCAATTGTTTTTAAGTGTCTTTTGAAATTATTACATCAAACTGATTTCTCTAATTTTATCACACAGGATGTTTTAAAGTGAGACAAACCAAGTAATACCACAAAACATCACATAAATGACAGATAATACTTACTGATGTTTCTGTTGTTTTCCTGCCATAAATACACTTTTCCACACTTTGTTGAAGATGAAGTCTGAACTGGCTTTTGTTAAATGGGATATTAAAGGACAGAATGGTAAGTGAATCTGAAATGGTAAGTGACAAAGAAATACATATAAATTGATGACCAATTTAATAGTAATACGAAGAAAGAAAATGTTTGAATAAGAAAGAAAAGAAAATTGAAAAGAAATTCAAAAGAAATTGAGAAACTTCTCAAATATTTCTTAATAAATTACCCGTTTTTAATTTTAGACATTAGTGAATAGCACCAAGTGACGACAAAATGTCCACTCAAACCAGTGTAGTGAAATTACTGAAAATGTTATTCATTTTTAATTGTGGATATTGTGATAAAAAAGTAACATGATTTCATCTTTAAGAATTGTAAAATTTTATCCCAAATATTAAGACATATGATGAGACATGGAAATGTGCTGTATAACAAGAATCAACCTTAGCACGTAATAAAAGCCACAGTTCATAATTCTAAATAAATAAAAAGTCACAGTTCATAATTATAAATAAATATCTACAGATTAAAATTATATTTGAAGCAACCTAGTAAATGACATTCACTATACACAAAGAACAATGCAGGTCGTTTGGATATAAACCCATCACATGTGATATGTTGAAGAGTTTGTACCGGAAGAACAGTTAAGGTATAGTGACATCTTGTGGTGATGTAATGAACTGAATTAACTTGCTTTTTAGTGGCTTCACTTCGCGCGGTCCATTGACCTGAAAGTACACACGAAATATGCAATGGCGAAAATGTAGGCCTAAGTCTTGTTGGATAAGCTGCTTGATGTCACGTAAGTGCGTATTTTCAAAGAAAATCCTACATTACAAGTATTACTGATAATATAAAAGTCTCAAATTATCGTTTTTTTCCACGAATTTATGTCATCATACCTCTGCCTTAATTGGCGCGAACTGACCGTTAATTAGTTTACAGTAGCCTAGCATGCGCTCACTAATTCAGTTTTTTTGTAAGCATGCAGGCCCATTCAACTGACTAAAAGGTTTGAAATAATGAATAGCTGTCACACAAGTCATGTTAGATACAGTCTTAAACTGGTAGCTGTATTTTGGCGCTAGCATTATCTGGTCTGAGTTGATAATTAAGTGGTTATTAGCTGGTTGACCAGCTACCATCTTCTAAAAACTAGCCTGACATCTTAAGCTTGTTGGATTAGCTCATACGTTGCTGGACCAAGATGGTCTACCAGACAGTCAATGCCAACTTTAATCCAGCTACCATCTTACATGGCTATGATTCGGCAGTAGCCACACTGTATTCTTTACAACAGCACGTTTGCAAGTGTGATATATTTCTTTTGTACAGTATTTTGAGTTCTATAAACAAGTTACGCAGTTCTAGTGAGAAACTATGTTCTGTGAAAAACATGTTTGGAAAATGTTTCAAATGATGGAGGCTCATGTGAAAAGAAAGTTTTTACTCTACATAAACAGAAAACTTAAATTTTGTGTAGTGCTACATCCACGCAGATAGGTGTCAGTATTAAGATCAAGGCCACTGGTGCATATGTAAACATTCTAGATAAAAGGAAAAAGATAAGTACAATTTAGTTTACTCTGAAAGTGCAAACACCTTACATTTCCTGGTGGAAAAAAACAACAACAAAAAAAATCTTCAACCTAAGCTCGTCTCTGAGCCTTTTAAGGCTGGTCTGTTGGCTGGTTTTAAAGGGGTTTTGGGCACTTTTCAGCTAGCCTCCTTGCTAAACCCCAGCTTGGGAGACCATCTTAAATCAGCAGGTTTTAATACGTTTTTTTTTTTTTTTTTTTTTTTAGCGGGATTAAAACAGCTTTCTTTTCATTTCATTAATATACATATTAATAGATACAGACATGCCTATATTACACACTTGTAATTTTTTTAATTATAGCATACACAAAGACAGGGCGATCGTAAACATTCTGTTTTTAATAGAAATGTCTTATTTCTTAAACGTCAGACATTTTTGGATATATTTTGTAAAAATAAAACAAAAGAACAAAAATTGAATAAAATGAAAAAGGAAAACAACATGGAATTGTTTGATTTAGACGATGTAGATTTAGTGGTCTCATATACAATACAAATTCTTTTCACCGCCAAAAGTGCAAATTCTCCCAAAATTCTCCTGTACATCTCAATAGCTTCAACACACACTGACAGACAATGGAAAGGAACAGGACTTGAATTAACAAAAAAAAAGAAAAAAAAAAAAGAAAAAAAAAAGGGTTTCTGCTGTCCAAGCCTGAGACACTGGGAATTTTCTGCCGCCCCAAAGTCAACATAAGTGTTAAAAAGTGCCCCCAAAGCATGAAAATTAATTATTGTTTTCTGTGCAGAGCTTGCGTCCGTTCAGATGATTACCCATTACGCATACAGATTTGATACAAGAAATGTGAAACATACAAGAGATGTTAGCTTGGAATATAGTATAGGAGTCCCTTATAAACTCTTAAACTTTATGCAAAAACACTGTGGAAAATATATTTTACCATCTAACAACATAGTAGGAATGCAATAAAGAAATATCACGTTTTCCATATGCAGGAAAGTTTATGTATAATGTATAAGTATAATGGTCCAAACCTGACTGCCTAGGACAGGGTGGATTGCAAGTTGAGTATTTGCAGCCTTTTAATGTACATTGTCGGGAATAGTTACGCCCCAACAATACCAATAATCTACATCTATTATCTTATAAATTCTGTATTTGTCTATAAAGCATCTTGCAGAACAATGGAAACCCAGGAAGAAATGTCCTTTAAGCAAACGTAAAGTCCTTTGTGATGAGTTGAGTTCATAGGTGCAAAAACTGTTAAAAGAAAACACGTACAACAACTTGAACATATGCCATTCTTTGTTTTGTGTGTATCTCCAGAGATGTGTGTGTGGTACGGGGCGGCAGTTCAAATGGACTTCAACCCAAATATATTGCATATTCAAGTTTCTTTTCTTTTCATGTAGTTTTTGCATTTAAATAAATCATTACATCCACAATGAGATAAAAAAAAAACGCATCAACAAGATGGAAAAAATAACAATAACAACAACAGTAATAATCAAAGGAGACAGCACACAATATTCTGGATGGCCTTTTGCAAAGTGCTTTTTTGTTACAATCACAGAACTGCTATCATCTTGATGGCTTTGTGAAGCCCAACACGCTCCTTTTCCCTGCACATTCTGGGTAGAGGAACAGAGAAACAAACTTTTAAGAAAGTCATTTAAGACTTAAGATCCACCTCTTTTCCATTTACCTGCATCTGTTCGTTCGAACAACTATTAAGAGAAACTTATGGAATGCATCCTTGACTTGTTGAAGACCTCAGATTTGATGTCTCCATCCCAAAATTCCCTGCTGTCTTGGCCTTATTCAGAGACAATACACCGTTCTAGAATATTAGGACGTGTGCAAAAAAAAAAAAAAAATTCTGACTTTTTGCCATTGTTTTTCTACACTAGAAAAGAACGTACAGTTATTAGGCAAAACAAAAATGAGGGTGTTGTGGTCACATGGGTAGTTGGCTTTTCGATATCATCTTCAAAACTCATAATATATATTCGGTTGGTGTACTTTCAGTACGATAAAGCTTTGATTACACAGAAGGCAAAATTTGAGCTTAAACCGAACAAAATGGACTGCTGTATTTATTTAACCTGAGAAGCATAGACAATGGCCCATAATCCCAGAACCCCCACCTCCCACCACAACCTCTGACATCTGCTCTCCAGAACATCTCCTTGATCAGTAAAACATAACCAGCTGAGGCAGTCAAAGACGTAGATGGCTATAAATTCCTTAGGTACACAGAATGGCACAGCAATACCTGACAAGGCTCTCCAAAGCCCCCTTATAAGACACAGTTCCCATGCCTGACCTGCACAAAAATGCTACCCACCCTCCCCAATCTGTGCAAACTAGTACCCACCGCCCATGAGCCGCTCCTTGTGCAACGCGACCTCTCCTCTGGGCATCAGACAGCAGTGGATCAGGTGAGAACAACTGTGCAAATCAAGCCATACATTATGTCATCCTCAGCTAGTTGTGCTTTGACCCAGCCAGAACATCTAAAATTGTAATAAGATTATCCTCCATGATTATTACGGTTATCACTGTCATTGTAATCTTTTAATGCTTTTTTGACATCCTGTCCAATAAATTAAACCGATAAAGACACAAAATAGATAAAAAATTTGGATATTACATGGTGCTTCTAAAGTCATGGAAATGTGTGGTGTTTTTTTTTTTTTTACAGTTTCTCACTGTAGTGTCTGTCAGTGGAGTCACGATTGGGGGAGAAGCAATAAACAGCGCTAAATGGAAGTAAAGATGACAATCTCCTCACTGCAATCAACTTTTTCCCAGGAGACAATTTTAACTAGTTGTATTTACAAGTTGAGGTGTATTAGACAATCTCTGGACAAACAACCTTTTGGTTCTTAGAAATGTCCACAATAAAACCGACAAGTATTCAAGAATCGTTTAGGAAGCTGGAATGGAAACCATCTTTTGAAGAATCCTCCCAATCTTCTTTTAAGTTAAGGCACATTCTCTCTGCAATCCTTCTCCACTTGTCAAGATTCAATACACTGCCCCTGACTCCTTTAGGACCCTCTGAACAAGGCTTACGCCCCCCTCCAGATCAAGCCAATGAGTCTGTGTGAACTCACAAAGACCTCTAATAACTCCACCAAACTGCTACGTAGACACAGATGCTTAGGGTTTGATCCTGTTAACCATTAGAAATAAGCCATTCCATGAATACTGTGTCTTTCCTCAAGCTGCTTATTTCTGTTGGAGTTGCTTTGGACTCTTGACCTACAGTCATCTAGGAAATGGTTTTGTTTACACATGTTTATGTAAGATTCACCTCTTTAAAATGGCTAAGAATCGTCTTAAGAATTGTCATCCTAGTCTTTCCCTACTTTGGTTTACAAAGAGTTAATTGCAGATGCAAGCATAGGGAAGTGGAGATTAAACAGACTCTGTATTCTCAGAAACTCAAAGGCCTTGCCTTTTGCCGGTTCCCCGGTCCTCCTCCTCCAAGGACAAGGACATGAGTGACTTTTAGTGCAAAAACTCTTTCTCAGCTAAAGCACCATTTCCAGTGCTATCAGGCTTTGTACCTCCCTTCCCCTCCCCACCCACCCACCTACCTAACCATCCATTTAACCCTAAACCCCACAAACACAACTAACAATATCCTCGCTAGAAATACAAACAAGCCGCAACACATTTTAACAATAAAAAAAAAAGAAGCATAGCAAGTTTTAAATTCTCACACTCAATAATCACAGAAAAAAATAGACAGAAAGGGAACTCAAGTAGGCCTTTTCCACAACAATTCCACTCCAACTTCTGCAACGAGGGAGGATAGATTTGGGTGGTGGCATAGGTACAAAAAAAATCCCGAAAACAAATCTAAATGCTACTGTGAACTTCATATTGGAGGATCACAAGCAATGAGTGAAACAGTTGATAAGAGATGGTCTAGATCAATGTGTTACCACACAAACCCTTACAGGCATGTGATGTATTATTAACTGGGTGTTTTGGGGTGTGAAAACAAGCTCACACACTGGAATTTCCAGAAGGATTAATTCTGCCATGGCGGCCAGTCACACAAAAACGTACTTCGTAACTTACAGTAGTGTGATGCTTAGGGTGTGGCCTTCAACAACAAATTTGAAGTGAACACGACACTTGACCAGCGTAATGTAGCATATTGCAATGCATTGACAGAAACTAAACGGTTTAAATGGAGTATGTAGTTATAGATCATCGTCATAAATCCCTGCAGATGCTGCCACATCTTTACACTCCTCTGTATTAAGACAAAATAGAGAACTTTTTAATTAACTTCAAGTGCAATTAATCATCATATATACTCATGTCCTTGATATATATACATATATCCTTTATTATCCTGTTACTCTTTTCTGTTAACGTCATATCAATCAATTTCAACACGAAATCACCCTGTCCTTTCTCTTGAGTGACTGTGCACTTTTTTGGCAGCTTGGTGTCAAGACTTATAAGCAACACATACGTACAAGCCAAAATAGTAATAATTACTAGTATAATTTTTTTTTAAAAGCCAAGTATCCCCACTTGGATGGGCCTTTTTATTTTTAGCACATTTGCTCCTTTGTTTGAAAGTACCCGTTTCTTTTGACTAAAAAGTGCCCTTCTCAGTAACAAAGTGCATTCAAATCTTGCTTCTTTCTTATTAAGGTGCAAAAGGCAGATAAACATGGTACAGCACTGCAGAAGGAATGATGCCACAAAATTATATCCTCTAATTCACACCAGAACAAAACTGTGCATCCATGGCTGTGACCACAGGCATTGTATACAATGAGATCCACTTGAAAGATATAGCAAGGATCACAAACTGCTTTTAGGATGCATGCTCCTGGAAAGTTTCTTTCAAATCTGCCACTTCATCTATAAAAGGCTTCGCCTTAGTCAAGTCGTGTCCTCATACATGCCTTATTTAAACGAGAGGCCTAACTCAACCAAATAACCCACTCTGCTGGGTTTTGGGGGGAGCCCGTCTCAACGTGCCCACAAAGTGCCTGCTGACGCTCTAGGCCCCTCTCAATGAGTCATCCTGCTCTGATGTGGCCATAGGACGGTGCTGCACCCGATCTCACCAACGCCAGCAAGCACATATTACTTTAAAATAAAGTCTCAGTTTTAGGACACTTTCTTTCAAAACTTCGGCCAATCACTTGCATTGTGAAAAAGTCTTAATTGCTCAAATTATAAACTATATACATTGCATTAATTGATAATGTTCACGTTTCAAATAATAAAAACGGGACCCTCCCTCTTACTCGGCTACAGTTGTGTGCTTATTTGGACTTGGACATTAATTTATTGCTCACCTTATCACTCAGGTTGTTTCATTTTTTTTCTGTGGTCCCTTGGGCAAAGAAATTGAATAAGCACTTTGTATCTCCCTAACCCAAACTGCCTCATTAAATAGGTATTTCTTTATCTCTGTTGGATATCTTTAGTAAAGCTGTGCAAGTGCATAAAAAAGGTGCTCGACTCTTTATCTCTCCTTCTGTCGCTGAAACAAACAAACATAAAAGATTCCCTGCTTAAGTTGTCCACTAGCCATTTGCATAACAGTGGTGCCCTCACTCAATCGTTTGCGTACAGTTTCACTCTCCTGCAGAAAGACTCAAAATGAAGCACATTTATCACAATTCATACTTTGGGCAGAAACTTCTGGGTTCCATTAAGTGCAGCTTAGGAAAAAAATGGGTTTCTCAATTATAATGCTCTACAACATCAAACAGCATATTCCCCCCTGCAAACTTAACGCAGTGAGAAACCTGGAGTGAAGCTTAAGAAAGATGTAACCCTATCTATCTGCAATGTCCCTCTTGTAAAGGGTCTCATAAGATTACAACCTAATATATACACACACGTATACAAATGTAAAGTGTCAAGTACCCAAAATAGTCAACTCAAAGGTCAAAAAGAAATCAAATGACAAAATATTAAGACAATCCCAAAAATAAGAAAGAATATAATGCAAATAAGACAGCCAAAAAGGAAAAGCAGGCCTGTGAGAGGTAAGACTTAACATGATTGTGCCCAGTGGCGATCAGATGAAGATAGTGCTTTAGAAACACAGGACCTCATCCCTTGTCTTACCCTCTCCCTGCCAGAAACAAATTAATGAGATCTCCCCATGTGTATTCAACTCAAAAAGGTAACCTGTTAAACCATGAAAAGATAACCTATTAAAAAAAAACATCTTTTATAGAGAAAGTAACACTTTAAATCAAACCCCTGTCCGATTTTTTCTGGAACATTTAGAAAAAAGGTGCTGCATCAGAATATTGCATATATTGCAATCTGAGACAATATAATTTTTTTATAGTGTATGTACATGTTGCTCATTGCATTAGAAAAAGAGATCTATTGGTTGCCTTGATCACATCTTAGACCATTCATAGCTAACCTGTTGAAGCAGCAGTCAGCCCGGTGTTTGACACCTTACTTTTTAAGACAAGGCCCTGTTGATGCAACCCAGAGATGAGGAACTTGTTTAAACTGCATAGTAGCTTTTTCTCGTACTCACATGGCTATGCCATTATGTTACAAAAACACCAACAGAAAGACCCAGAAAGATGGTGACAGCATGGGTGAGTGATTTGAAGTGCTCTTTGCTCTTCCAATAGACCAGTAACTTGGTGGTTAAGTCTCTATGCGGAATGCAGAAGCTAAAAAAAAAAGGAGGAAAAAGAAACCAGAAGATTAGATTTGTGACACCCTGATTTGTTTTTTGTTTTTTTAGAGGACCATGTAGTTTAAAGTTTCTTAATTTTTTTTCATTCTTCCTCTCATTTTTGAGTAAAGCCCTCTCTGACAAAGACGGATTCACGTAGTCGCAGAGTCCCTTTGTCCCGAGGTCAAATCTTCACTACCTTCCCCATCGGCAACCGGGCTGTGCGTGTGACTACCGTGATTTTCCTCCATGACTGATGTTTCTGTGCCCCTGTCCGGATGCCGTCGACCTCTATCGATGTCTGCGTCTGGGCCTTGAAGTTCCAAAGGACCATCTAGGAGCTCAGAATCTCGTATGCGTGGCTTGCGGCCTCGACGGGAAGGGATGCCGTTGCAGCCGTCCTTCTTGAGGTGACGGTGGAGGTGGTCTGAGCGCACAAAGGTTTTAAAACAGCTGGAGCACTGGTAGGGGCGCAAGCCTGTATGCACACGCATGTGATTCTTCAGGTCGTAGTTGTGGGCAAAGGCGGCGCCACACTGAGTACACAGGTAAGGCTTCTCTCCTGTATGCTTGCGCATGTGAACCTTTAGCTTGTCCTGCCTGGAAAAGACCATACAAAAACTTCAAATGAGCCACTACCCATGGGTTTGTGTGTATTAAGCAAATTAACAATGACAGACTCAACAGCAATTTAAGGTTAGAAAAAAAAATTGTAATATACAATACGCTTTAATGACTTTAATGTCCTTAAAATGCCCACTCCCACATGACTTGATGTCCCAGAAAAACCATTGATGATACTGTGGGTGAGTCACTAACTACAACTTGATGACAAGACACACCGGTAAGGTTAGCCACATAGATCATTAGAAAAGTCAAATAGGCACACATATATTACAAACTACATAAAAGCAAACATCTAAGGAGGTAAATATATAAATCTGTTTGTTTGCAATATCAAAGACAACATATATCCTCAAAAAGAGTCTGACCTCTTTATCTTCACTCTCAAGAGTAAAGTCAAGTTTATTTATCATTCTTTTGTGCTGAAGGCACCCAAGGTCATATGAGGAAAAGAGCCATAAAGCTCACAGCTTTATCGCCATAATTTCTTTTTAGGCCAATGAGGCACTGAAGGGCTCAATGTTCAGATCAGAGTCATAGTGGGCCCTGAGTTTCCCAAAAGAGCCATTTCAAAATGGTGAATGTGTTAAAGAGCACAATTGCTTGTTTTACAAGCAAAATCTGAAATCTTCAAAGGCTGAGTTCCGCTGAGGAACGCTTTTAGTTTATGGGAAAAAAAACAATGTTAGACTGAAAAGGTGTGCTGGGTTGAGAAACAGGTTTGGAAGAATGTGGTTTAACCTTTAATGTCTTTCCTCAAGTGTAAAAGCACAATAAAAACTATATAAAATATATTATTGTTGGGAAGTTTTATATTTTTAAAATATTAATCCAAGCAAAACTTTTTCATCTTTTAAGCATTTCTGAGTTGACACCCCACCCGAAGCAAACTGGTCCCAATGACTAAAGAGTAGGTTCTTTTCAACAATAGACAACATACTGTCAAAGTATATTGTTTTGCACCAATAAGGAAGCTATAGTGTGGTGTCAAATACAAAGCCTTCTGTTGTAAGACTCTGCTCTCAGCTTACCCCTCTCTGTCCCTTCCCCTAAGCTTGTGACCAGGGCAGAGTACAGCTAAACAAACTAGGGTAGTTGACCCGTCCAGAACATTGGAGGCTTACCGAACACAAAACGCGCTCACGCTCTTCCATGGACAGACACACACCTGAGTATGTAAACACAGACATGTGCACACACTGATGCCTGCTTGTGTATTTAGACGTTTTAATGCATCTGGAGATTCTCTCACTCATAATTTCTCACCTTTCCTTCACTTTTCATTTACATTCTCCATAATGTGGGTAATATATACATACATGCTTGTGAGGAAACACGTTCACACACATACGCACAGTGCAACAGAGTGGGTCACAGACAGATGAATTATTTAGAAGTTAGGATTGATTTATTGCAGTGTGAGTGAAGTGCACTCTTAACCCTGATAAAACGGGATTAAGATTACAGTACCCCTTCCCAATAGGTGGAGTATTTAGGTGGCAAACTTAGATCCATCCCTACACAAATAAGGTACTGGTTATTTTTGGTGCAGTGTCTATTTCCAATGCGTGTCTTCTGATTAATTCATTAAGGTGATGGTTTCATGGAAGAGGTGATGCCCTTAAGTGCAGGGTAAGCCATGCTAGCAGCTTTCCAAATGAGATTCAGTCTTGTAGCACACTATATTTTTCATCAGCCGTTTGTCTGAAAGAGGGGCTGTATATGCCAGGGGCAATAATCAACATAACACCCAGGGTCACAAGTTCAGCTGACTCACTGGCGTAGATAGATCGTGCTGTAATCCCTTTCAATATCGGCATGGAGAGTTTTATAACGGCCTCATCCCTGATAACAGTAGACCAGGTTGTGCTACCACAACCCACTTTTATTGGACCCCCTTGTTAAAATTCCAGGACTTTGTCATGCAACCTTTCTGTCAACATAAAACACAACTTTATGGCTGACTGTGTTAGTGTACTGAATACCTTACCATTTAAATTTGATAGCACACAATATGCTAAAGTGTATGAAAAAATACAAACCAAGCTCAATTTTCCATAAGATAAAAAAACAAACTGACAAAAATAGCAAAAATGTCAAACCTGGTAAATCGCACTTTGCAGATGGTGCATTCATAGGGCTTTTCTCCTGTGTGTGTACGAATGTGGCGTGGAAGCTTGCCTGCACCTTGGATGACCTTGGAACAGATGGGGCACTTCTGGAAGGCTTTAGAGCGCATCTTCCTTTCACCGCTGTTACCCCCTCCAGTCGCTTGGTTTCCACCTCCGTTGCCCCTCACTGACCACAGTGGTAGCAGACTTGGAGACATGGAGGGAGTGGTGGCCTCCTCGTGCGGTGCACTATTAAAGTACTTCAAGTAAAATTCCACATCTTGCTCTTCACCCTCAGGCCCATCCTCCTCACCCCCACCACCTGTCGTGGCCTGTTCCCTTTTCTGCTCCAAGGAGTCCATCATCTGTTGTAGCAAAGCACTAGCAGGGCCTTGTTCGTGCTCCCGCTCACCTGTCACCTCCACCTCCCTCTCTGATTTAAGCTCTGCCTGACGGAGGTAGTAATGTCCATTCTGAGTGGGAGCATAAAAGGGTATCAGGGCCTCTGCACCTTTCCCTCGAGCCAGAGCTGAAGCTCCATCCTGGCACTCCTCATCCACGTTATCATCTTCAGGGTCACGAGGCGGCTGTGATAGGGCCTGGGCCAGCGGGGAGTAGTAGTCAGCAAGGCCGATGGGCGTGCCATTGCTGTCAGCGCCATTGCGTTGGCTAAAGTGCAGGTGTGCGGGAAGGTCCCTGAGCTCTGGCGTGCTGCAGCTGCTACCCCAATGCGCCCCCCTCTGGAAGAACTCCAAGTACTCACGGGCACGCAACCGGATGCCCAGCTCTTTTCCATTCTTTCCTCGCTCCTCTTCTTCCTCTTCTTCATCTTGCTCACTGCCCGCCTGCAAAAAGAAATGGAACTACATCATCATACTGCTCCAAAACATTAATCAGTCGAGTTGTAAAAAAAAACACAGGTCACCCACCGGCGGGGAGAGCACTTTGGTGTCCAGCAGGTGTGTGCAGACATCTTGGACGGGTGAGATCTCCAGCACACGGGCAGCGCTTAGGATGTCAACCACACTGTTGCGGCTGACTGTGAGTGTGGCTGTGTATGCAAAGTCCAAGAGGGCGGCCAGCGCCTCAGGCCGCACAAAGTCCAGCGCATAGACTTTCTGGCGGTCAGCAGCCAGGCCAGAGGTGAAAAGCTTATGGAAGTAGGTACTGCAGGAGGCCAACACGGAGCGGTGGGCAGGGAATTCTCTCTCTTGGGCAACTAGCAGTACATCACACAGCAGCCCACTTAGCCGTTGCCGGTTGAGACTGCCCAGCAGGTCAGCACTGTGCTCAGGGAAGGGGATGCCCACTGGTCCTTCCTCTATCTCGCCTGCACCCCCACAGGCCCTCCCCTCACGTCTTCCCCGCCCACCTGCTCCCGACGACATTTTCCACCAGCCTGCCGCCGAGCCGCCAATCGCAGCCGCCACCCGTCCGTCCGTCCTGCCGTCTGTCCGTCTGCCTGTCTGTGAATGTTGAGGAACAGTAACAGTTAATCATAAAGTGACTGGCAGATATTAAAACAATTGTTATTATTATTAAATTAAGACAAAGTATTTTACATAAAACTACAACAGAGTGGGGAAAACATTTTAAAAGTATTTTCAAACACTCCAAATCATTTTCACCAATGACCTGAAAAGATTACTGACAATAAAATAGTTTTAGAAGTTGAAGCTGAACAACTCATGCTGCAGCTTAAGACACTAACACTGTGTTTGGACCATATTTATGCTGTTCCTTCTCTCTGCGCTCTATTACCATCCAGGGTTGGATTTCCAAGGCTTGTATGCAAATGAAGCAGAGAGGCTAATAGATAGTGGCCAAATGGTTGCTACTATACAAAAGACCACTGGTCAAGAATATCCGAACCACAAATGGAAACTTCAAAATATAGAAGGATATTCTGTCAACAAACCATGACTCTAAATATACAATGTGCCGGTTGAAAGACTTCTTTTAAAAGTCCATGGATAATTGGTGCAGTTTTTTTAAATGAGAAGGTATCGGTTTTGCAAATGTATGTATGTATGTATGTATGTATGTATGTATGTATATATGTATATATATACATACATACCTATTTTTTGCCTAACCTTACTTATATGCTGTGTAATTATGGTGCAAAAAATTAGCTTAAAAGTAGTCTTTATAAGCATCAAATGATCTACCGGTTATGTACAACATCTCTTATGATGTTGTCAATAAGCTACTGTTTGACTTCAACTTGTGGCAGTTAAGAATTTACCATGTCTTGAAATGAATTCTAAAGAGCCTTCTAGTTTACAGCAATCAGTTCAGGGTGTTAACTGAATTCAAATGTAGCAGCATGTTAGAGGGTGGCAAGCCTGCTGTCATAATGGCAGAGGGAAAAGAGAATCTGTACCATGCCGCTTTGCTGGGGGAGTGCATGGCACATACTATAGACCTGGGCACCATGTGCACTGAATTGCGTGTCAGTTGGCTTCTGGGGAAGGGGGAGGGGGCAGGGGTTTGCCGGCTAAAGGCTTGAGTGGAAAAAAACCCACTAGAGGAGGAAGAGTAGGAGGACACACGCAGGGCTGCAAGGGAACAGTATTAAATAGGGAGGTTGTCAATCCGGTCTGAGCCGGTTACCCCACCCTGCACTGTGTGCCAAGTTTCAGGAAAGGCCTGTCCCCTTGATCACGTGTGGGGGAGATTAAAATGATCGACCGCAGTACAGGCGAGGGTAGAGGGAGGGGGGCTATGAAAGGCAACCTTCCTTGATTTGTCCATTGGAAAACACACGCTCACACGTGAAAGCCAAACAGCCTAACTACCCCCCGCCCCTCCATCTGCCAAAGTGACCCAGCAGGGGGTGAGGCCACTGAGGATTATACCCAATAAGAGCAATGCATTCAAATGACATTCCTTCAGATCAAGCCCCTTGGTATGTATGCAAGACCTGCTCAACCTGGCTGCTTGCTCTCTCTCTCACAAAACTGCCTTCCTCCACACCTAGAGATCTGGCACTAAGTCAGGTCACTATTGGTGTAGCAGTAGAGGTAGTGGGAAGGTAAAACTCAGCAGCAAATCCAACCCCCACTACTTGTCTTACTTGCGTTATTAATGTGGGTGACATTCAGGCTCACCTTATGTGCACCGGTTTTACACGCCATCTGACTCTAGCACAAACAGTAAAGAAGTTCAGTGTCAGAATATGATGAAATTGGCATAATCTAGGGCACATATGCACTACACATTTCTATATAGCACACTTCAGTGAAGCCATTCCAATAATAGTCCCCCACTGGACCATGTCTTGACTTGTTAAAGTTTGATGGTAATGCCCATAAGCCAATGGTTTAAGCAATTTTCTCACTGTCTCTCCCTTTACTTTTTAGCAAAATGATGGGCATCTGTAGGGGAAGGTTTGATACAACTCCTACCCACTTGACTAACAGGTGCAATCTATCTCATTGTTTTATTGCAGATCATTTGAATAAGTCAAGGTAGAGGACAGGCTTGAGGTTGGGTTTGACAATAAGTTTTTCCAAGTATGGCACAGGTTCCACATGAATTGAGGTAAATTGTCAATTTAAAAATAGTGCTTATCTAAAAGGGATAGTTCAGCCAAAAATTTAAATTCATCATCATTTACTCACACCTTATGTCATTCCTTACTAACCTTTCAACTGTTTTTTCCCACACCATGAATTTCATAGGGTGTGATGTTGTTTTGGATCTGATTGACAGTCACTGTAAAGACGAGAGAAAAAAAAAGTCTGTGTTTAAGGTATTGTGTCCCACAGAAAAAAATCCTACAGGTTTAGAACATTTTGAGGTGAGTAAGTGATAGAATGTTTCAATTCTGGTCTCCTTAAACACTAAAATAAACTATTTCAAATCAGACAAATTTAACCCAATTCACAAGGAACCTGTGCCATACCTGGAAAAACCCTTCAAATCAGAAAAAACATGAATTTCAGAGAAATATGGCAAGAGCTGTTCTGCTAAAGGCAGCTCTTAGAAGGGAGACTCAAAAGTCATCTCTCTGTACTTCAGCTTGTGGGTGATACAATAAACTAGTTGAGCAGCATCCCTGTCCCTGAATAAACCCAGGGCAAAGCTGAAAGAAAGAGGAAACAGTGCAAACAAACCTGATCCTGACACCTTCTCAGGGCTCCCAACATTCTTCATCACTTATTCATGGATATGGGTGACAGAGGCCATGCAACGGCCCCAACGTCTCATTTCCAGACCTCTTCTGCCGGCCGCACGCACAGGCCTCAACTACTTTGCAAGTCAAACCACAAGTTACTGCGAATACTCATCCCACCTCAGCCCCCACCCTCCCCTGACAACCCCTCCCAGCCAATGTGAAGAGCTGCTTTCGAAAATAGATTTCAGAGACTGTCAAACTGTCTTAACGAGATCTGCATCATTTTTATACTGGGCAAGTGTAAACAAAACCAGATTAGAAATTCTTAGTTACCTTTAGATAGGTATGAAAAGTATATCATAGTTTCACTTTTTGTATCAAACTCCAGTATAACTGTTGAGCAGAAATAGTTCAGCATCATATAACCAGTTGGAAATAACACCACTAACACAGTAAAATCTTTTTACAAGAACCAGGTAACTACCGTCAATCAAATTGAGTCATTTAATTTGTTTGGTGATTAAGTTCTTAGAATGCAGCTGCTGCTCTCCTCAACTAACTGTAATACAAAGCTAATCCAGCGAAGGACAGCAAACGGCAAATCTACTTGCTCATTATATGAACCGAAAACTGACACCTCAGAATGAAACATCTTAGGCAAGCACATGCCACGCATTCCAGGAAAACACATTGACTTATGGCATGAACCAAAACAAGCAGTAGGGTTTCACATTAACACTTCAATCTCTTTCTATTAATTTTCTCTCTTCATCAATATAGCCATTTCATGAGAGCTTGGAAATCCTGAGAAAGGATCACTTGAGAGGATTAATGACAAACATTGAGTTATGTACACAGGGCATCCCTGCAACATGAATGTATACTCAGTATGTATGTGGAAGCATATGGGTGTGTGTGTGAGATTAGCTCCTCCTGCCTCTTAAGGGAGGGAAGGGGAGTCACTAGACTAGGTTGACAGGGTTCAAGGTCAAGGCAGAGAGGATATTACCGGATAATCGTAAACAGTATGGAGAGGGGCTGACTTGTTCCAAGAAGAACAGGATTTTGAGCAAGGCCCTGCAAATGAGTCACTCCTGCCAGCGTTGGTTAGGGAAGCATGATTGGTCGCAAAAAGAGCAAGGAGGAAGTGGGCGAACAACTGATAAAACTAGTGCTGTAGTGCTGGGTCGTTTCACTGGAGATATGTCAGAAGGCTGCCAAAAATCCACACTTGTATGCACAATGCCCCCCCAAAAGGTACTGGTGAGACTGCTTGGAGCACGTGCACACAAACTTGAGCTAGCGCAACTCTCGATTTTACTTCGCTTTAAGTCGCTAGAAACCAAACACAAAATTACCTCCCTCTTTTCAAAACCAATCATGAGATCAATAAAAGTTTTGGTACGGGCAAACTATGTTCTTTTTATAGTGTGAAATTAAAGGTCTTAGTTGTAGATGTATATCAAATAGAATGAGAGCACACAGCAAAAGGTAGAGCAGATATGGCAAGAGACCCAACTTTGAATGCAACAACGTGCCTACGATCTTTCTAGACCAGCAGCAGCTTTGTTAGAAGATCAAGCCCATGTGTGAAAATGCCACGACGCCCCCTCAGTTTGACCAAACTTTTCCAGGCCTAACTCCCTGCATCTGTCTCTGAGCTGCCCACAACTTCTGAGTCTTTTGGACAATCTGTGGCCGAGCCAGGAAACAAGGAAAGAGCATGCAAACCAACACGTGAAAGAGAAACTAAATTGACTAATGGCGGCAGCACTACTCCAGCCCTTCCAGTGCCCTTGCGCTGAGGCCGTAGCTCGTGTCTCAAGCTCTCTGCTGCTGCGGCAGCCTGGCCGGTTGGGCGGAAGAAGACTTCCTGCGTGACTCTGGTGATGGTGTAACAGAACCCGCTCTGTTATCAGATGACCAGCTCTCCCAGACACTGCACTGCACTCTCCACCACCAGTCTACCACAGCTTCCACTTCCCTCTTCTGCCTCTGCTGAGAAGGCAAAAAGAAATGACAACCCACCCAGGATTTCTTTTTCAGCTCTACATCACAGCATATCTCTGAACAATACCACTAAGGTAAGTATGTCAAGGACTCCTCCATCTGCTGGAGGTCGAGCTCCACAATAGAGAATGGGGGCGAGAGCATAAACTTACAGCAATTGGATTCCACTTTACTGTCAAGAAAACCAAGAAGAAGGCCTCACTCATTGTGTCGACAGACTCTCAGCAGATAAGGACAAGTGGAAGAAGGCCCTTTAAAGAGCGCAATGAGAGAATAATGAGATGAGCTCTCTGATTACCGATAGTAATGCTAGCTTGCATCAGCCCATCTCCCAGCATCAGTCTTTAATTCGATCACTTCAAAAATCCTTCACAAATGTACACTGTCCCCCAAACGTAATAAAACTAAACCTTATCCAGAAAGCCAATTCAAAGTGTCTTCAAAATGCTGAAGGATTACTTCAGCATGAACTATACTTTTAGGTCAAACAGTAGTTGCTGGTAACTTCTACCGCCTTTCAGCCCTCAGTCCTGCACTGCTCAAGGACACAGAAACAGATGCTTTATGTCCTCACAACAGACCACGATTTTACTTAACTTTTCTAGAGGATTGTGCAAATAAAATTTGTATTTCATAAGCATTCAAAAGCTAGTCAAATGTTTCATACAAGCAAGTGCATAAAATCGTAATATTTGATGAGAGTCTAGCAATTGAAACTTTAAATGCACACAAAAGTAAAACAAAACTAATATTTAGTCAGTTACTAAAAAAAAAAACTGAACTTCCACATATATTAAAAGACATACTGAAATGAACACAGCAACACATTAAGTTAAATCAAAAAAGAAAATACTGCTTGATGTGGGTAGCATGAAGTTTACACATGCCTTACCTGTCATAAATGCTGACCTGAAACGACCCTGTCAGGTAATTTAACTATATGCAGTGCTAACTGGATTATGGTGGGTTAGAATCTCTTTGCCTCTTAAACAAGCAAAAGACAATAAAGAACGGCCTCACCCCTGTGAGACAAGGAGCCTTGTCTGTGCATTATTCAGGCACTGGGCGTCATCTGTGAATAAAAATACCCCTTGTGTCCTCCCTGTACCCGCACTAGTGAAAACAAGTTGAGCAAGTATGGGATGGAAATGATCTGCATACATCTTTGAATAAAAAAAGAGAGAGCGAAAGAGACTGCAGCTTCCTGCAACGCCTTTGAGTCCAGGATAAACATGCAGTCTACTGAATGGACAAGTCATGAGACCCTGCTAAAGACCCTTACCAAGGGAGTAGATGTTGATGTGCATTATACCACAGTTATAATAAGAAAAAGGGAGCAGAGAAGCCTACAAGGGATCTGCCAAGAGGAGAGGAAAAACTTTCCAAGGTTCTTAGAGATCTCATTGAGCAGAATGTCTTTGATGTGAATTTAAGTTTATTTAAAATAGTTTCACAATCCACCAGAGATGCCATTGTCAAACCCACAGTCATCAACCATTGGTGACCAAAATGTAAATAAAACCAATTTGCATCTGCTAGAAAATATTTTCTATATTAAATTACAATTTGTAACCGTCAGATAAAAAGATAAGAATCAAAACAAAGACAGTTCAGTCAGAAAGCACTTGGAAAGTGAAACTCGCGGCACAGAAGCTTACCAAGTCATACCTTAACACAGAAGGCCTCCGTTTTTCATCTCTATGCCATCTGCAAGTGGGTCAAGCGCTCTGAACTTAATCAAGCCAAGTCCCTTCTCTTTCCACTTTTAAGATTCCATTATTTCTCTTCTAGCTTGCCTTTCCCGTCTCAGACACCAGAGAGAGTGAGAGTGCATTTGGAGCTCTTACCGGCCGGCAGGAATTGTTTCCCTGTGGGTCAGCTCCGTCTCCCTCTGCCTGCCTGCCTGCCTCTGTGCCTGGGCAGGGCTCTGCTCTGGAGAAACTGCAGACAGGAAACTTCCGAGTGGCCCTAGTTACATAGGCAAGCCCTTGCCTGATCCCACACAGTCAGACACCTACTAACTCCCCCACTCTATTTTCAGCCCACTGCTCTAGCTTCACTTCCCCCTCTGTGATTGGCTTGCCTGCTTCTCAATCACCACACCTCCCCACTAGGATAGGCTACTGGCTGTTCCCTTTCCTGTATGGCCAAAGGCAAGGCACTCTGGGAAGCACAGTCCTTAAGTATGACTTCACCTGCTTCTAGGCCAGTGCTATGAACTACAATTCCCAAACAGTCTGCTCTTGCCACCCCCACATCTCAGAGCTTGCTTCAACGTAAGCATTCAGAGCTGAATTATACACTACCGTGTGTTGCTAGCAGGATGCCAGGTATTAAAAGTACAGACCAGCCAACAAGCAGTGCCAAGCTCTGTACGTATGAAAAAAGACAAAGGGATCCAGACACAATTCAGTGGAACTTCAACACAATAAACTGATATTGTCACACTACACCATCCAAAATATTTTGCATTCTTGACCCAGTGGAGACTTTTTTAAACCTAAAATATTCTATCACAGCTATAACCAGTGAAAACCGAATTCAAGGCTGAAAGATAAAATCCAAAAGGTGTATGCACAAGTTATCAAAATTTGTTTCGGAATGAATGACAAGGAGGATAAAAAATTGGACCCTAGTGCGTAACACCGTACCTTGTCCTATGGAATTATTTTTGGTTCCTTCCTACAACCTTCTCTGCTCGTCTAACCTCCGACAAACACACCCCTTAAGTGCTGCCTCAAACAACAACAAAAAAAGTTAACAACTGTGAGAATAGAAAAAAAGTTTATTAAAGCAACGCCAGTGAACTGAAGGTGTACTAAAGCAGTTATTTTGAAGACCAAAGAAAGAGGATAAATAATTCCTCACTGGCACAGGAGCCCCCTCCTACCCCCCACACACACACATACTCTCTCTCCTCTCAGTCCCCCTCCCTCATTCCTTCCTCCTCAGCCTTGCTCCCTTCGGTCGATAGGCCCTGGGCAGACGACACGGGGGACAAGCAGGGGGAAACGAGCTCACCTGTGATGGCCGTGGCGGTGCTTGTTATGGGTTAGCTCTTCCCTCCTCTGTGGAGCTCTCTCTCTCTTAGCTGTCCCTGCCGTTTAAAGCTCTGTATGCGCTAACCAAGCACCAGCAGATCAACTCAATTCCCTTCCTGGTTTCTGGAGGGCAAAAAGGTCCCTCCCTTTCTCTCTCTCTCGCTCTCCCTCTCTCTTAAAGAAACAGCATTCCCCCATGCTGCTCTCCTCTGCTACTCTCTGGGGAATACAGTAAAAGGCTGTTATCATGCCATAGTGGCCACCATCACACATGACATTAACACACCGGTAGAGTTCACAAGGATGTCACTGGTAAAACCGGCCTGTATTTGTACAAAGTTGTTTGCTGGGGTGTTGCACATGTACTTTGGATGAGTGTGCGCGCCAAAATAATGAGAGTTAACCGTCCTTTTTTCTCCCCTGTGTGTGTGAATGCAGTCGCACCCACCCATCCCGTTGCCTGAGGTCATAGCGTCCCACCCCAGAACAAGCCATGGCACATTCCAGGACACTCAGGGTCTGCCAGCAGTTCCCCCCCGCAACACATATACACACACCCTCCACTGTTTCAAACTAATACAGCTCACAGTGTACCTACTCTCAAAGGGTCGTCAGATAGAAGTGACACTTCTCTGCTACACCTTTTTGATACCTCTTCCCCCATTATATTTAACAACCGAACTTTTCAATTTGAACAGTAATTTAAAAAAAGTAATCAAACACCTAAACGCGCGCAGCGATTCCATACTTACCAAAATCATGCTGAGAGAAGCGATAAGTGCAGTCGACCAGCGGGACAGACATGGATTATCCTCCACCACTTAGAGACTCGTTCGCTGGTTTACCTGCTGCTGGACTGAGTTACTCAAAAACAGGAGGAGTAGTATATGACCTCTCTGAGAGTGACTGTACAATTGAGGACTCTCCCGTAAAACAGGGAGTGGACGCAGAAGAGTGTAATTGTGTATGACACCGAGTTGCTTAAATGCTGGAGTATTAAGTAGGAGACGAGCATGATGAACTAACACACACCAGCCATAGAGGGCAGTGTAATAGGGACACATAAAACTTGATTCAATGTTAAAAAAGAAACAGCGAAGAAGACTGACAACAACTACAGCAGGATAATCATTCACAAATAAGTTTTATTTTTATATTAGAACTGTATTCAACACTTTCCAAATGGTAATAAAATGACTTATATACTCTTCTTTAAACTAGTCAAAAAATTTTTTTTTAAGACTGAAATCAGTACCATATGTACTGTACATATATTTTTATACACGCAAGCGTGGTGGTGCATTCACTTGGTCTGAACTAAATGCCAGTGTGTGAATAATACAGTTTTAATGTTACTGAAAAGTACTAGAGAGAGAGAAAAACAGAAACACAAAGCTATTTAGAGCAAGTGGGCTTTAGCCACACTTCACAATGCCCATCTGTAACACCCGTGTATTTATAAGACCTACTAATACGGCAATATCTGCTGAGGATCATTTGATCTGCATAGCACTGTACATGGTGGCCTGAGACTTTACTTTGCACTTTATATACCACTGAAGAACAGACTATGAGTGTACTTGTTGTGGTCTTAGTTGGAGTAGGGCTCATGGAAAAGCACTGTAAAGTTAGGTACAACCCTAGTTGTACTCAAAACTTGAAATCAAAAAGAAAGAAATTTTAAGTTTTATATATAAAAAAAAAAAAAAACCCATTGAAGCATAAGTTATAAACAATAAATCTTCCCAAATATACCCTTCTGAAGATCATTTTAAGTTGAAAAATAAAGCAAGATTTGAGAAAACCGTTCAAACAAGTCAAACAAGACTTAAACTTACTGTAGAAAAAGACATGATGAAACCATTTTAAGGGCCAATGTCAAGCAGATTAAAAAGCACTGCTGCCTGCAATGCACGAGATAAACACCTGTACAAATGCGCTTGGGCATCTTGCATTTTTAATAATCACCTTTGTAATCAACCAACCTGTATGATCCACAGTAGCCCTATTTTCTTTCTTTAGATGCAAACAGCAGTTGATTCATAATTAATTTTTTGCCATTGAACCATGCTATCAATTTTAACAGTGTAACACAAACTGTCAATGAATATCACTTGAGAAACAAAATAATACAATGACTTAATAAACAGTCCATGAAAAGAAAAGAAAAGAAAAAACAAAACGAATGAAATTGCTGTTGATTTTTACCATTTTGGAAACATTCCTGAATAATCTGGTCGTTAAAAATACAGCCACTCTACTTAAGTGACTCTAATCTCCATATTCATTCACATGACTAAGTGTTCCAACACCAGAGGCTCTTAAAAAACAATGTCCCCAGAACACACTGCAGCGGAAGGGAAGAGCAAGCAGAGAAAGAGTGCACAAAATAGTGTGTCGGAGGCTTACAAGCATACAGGCCTGTGAGGGCAGAGAGGAAAGAAGTAAAGCGGAGGATGAGGATGGCATGGGTGCCTACGCTGTGAGCCAGCGTTCATTCAGCGCTATGAGTAGGTGTGCTGGGCTGGTGAAGGCCCATGGTTTTACACAACCATCCAGCAAAATCCACCTCCTCAACCTCGGCCCGCTTGATGAATGTGTGGCCCTGCAATTGAACATCACATGATCAATTACACCATAAGCAGTTTCTGGTGACAAGCATTTTATTTTCAATAGATCCTGCCTCAGTATACTTCTACCAGTACTGTTTTCTGTAATGCAGTCTTTGGCAAAACATCATGATATTGATGTTACGAGTACCAACAGGCAATACGGTAATGAGTGGGAGGGGGGAACATTTCAAATTCATGTCGTAACTAGTGCTAATCGCCAACATGGCCAAAAATTGACAAACACACATTACTGGATGTGTGTCCGGTCACTCCAAAGAGCTCTCAAGTCCTTCTCAAACCATGTTATTGCACTTTACAGATGATAAAAACTAAAATTTCTATTTAATATACTTCTGAGTCTGTCTTAATTTTACGGCTACCATATAGGTAAATGTACGTACCATTAGCATCTTGAGGTCAGCTCTGTCAGCAGGGTTCTTAATGAGGCTGTGAAATACACACACACAACAAATAAATAAGATAAAACTAAAAATCCCAAATCAACAAAACATTAGACCAGAAATCTGTATAGAGGTGTTAGAGTTTTTAAGTGAAAAACTAGTCTCCTCTTGTTTGTGTCTTTTTGCCTTTCTTTGATAGGACAGTAAGTAGTTTTACAATTACCATTTCTAATCCACAGATTTTTTTGCATCGTCAAGCTACCATCTTAACCTGCCAGTGTGAGTAATACAATTTTTGAAGGACTAAATAGACTAAATAGCCAACTCTTTGTTTTGGAGCAAGAGCAAAACACTGGGGTAAATTGCTGTCAGATAAACGTGCGCACATGCTTGACGAAGCTAAGGTAAAATGACATTATCTAGATGTGTTTGTCCGACTTCGCAAAAACAAAATGATTTCAGATACGATTTCAGTCGGACTAAAGTGTTTGCATGGCATGAGGAAAAATCATTGCTTCAGTCCAACTGAACTTTTAAAGTAAATGCATCAAGATTGACAAGAAATTATTGGAGGAAGTAGGTGTGGGATTGGGAACAACGCAGTCAGGGTTCAAACTTGCATTGTACAATGGCAGGGGTTACCAATCCTGCTCCTGGAGGTCCACTATCCTGCAGAGTTTATCTCCAATCCTAATTAAACACACCTAAACCAGCTAATAAATGTCTTCAGAATTACTAGAAGGTTCCAGGCAAGTGTGTTAGGGAAGGTTGGAGCTAAACTCAGCAGGAAATTGGGCACTGTACTAGGGCCCTTTTAATGTTTTGCAACCGTGCCATAGTTTAGATGCCACTTTGTTCAACAATGAAGACAAATTAGTCTTTGCTGGTTTGTACAATAAAACCACGCAGGAGCTCACCATTTTGTCACAAACTCCTCAAAGTCCGTGGTGAAGACGCCATGGGGCAGTTTGGGTGGTGGCTGCAGATGAAGAGACAGGTGGGGAGCAGAAAATTGTTAATATTGAAGTGAAACTGCTACATAAAAATACTATAAAAGGAAAAAATAAGCACAAAGGAAGCAAGTTGCATGCTAAGCAAATCCTCTGACCTCATTGACAATGTAGTCCAGTAGCTCAAATATAGCCATGGCTGGCCTGCTGTCCAATCCGTGTCCTGGGGGAAAACAATTTGCAAGGCTTGACTAAAAACACGTATATTACGCAGACTTTGGCAACCCAAAAATGTCATGCTAGGCGACTAAAACATTTCTTTAATTATCCAATGGATAGTAAATTGTATCTGGTAGTATGGATCTACCTCACTTTCCTAAATTTTCAAAAATGTTCTGAGAAATTAAAAACAGTCTTACCGCTAACCGGTCGTCCTGGAGGCCTGGGTCTCGGGGACATGCTGTGGCCTTCTGCCCCACCTGCGTCCAGCACTGGCCGGCCAAATATGGCCTCCAGTTCCTTGGCATCGGGAGGGGGGATGGGGTAGCGTCCAATAGCCAGCTCAACCAGCGATAGGCCCATGCTCCACACGTCTGACTGAACCGAATAGTGCGTGCCCTGGAGTCTCTCCGGCTGTCAAGGCAGAGAGCAGAGCAAGTCAAGGCTCTACTAGGGTGGGGCACCACACCCTGCAGGTGGCCAGGAGGAGTGGGCTAAAACCTGGCAGCAACTTCCTCCTCTCCACATGGAAGAATCCTGGGCACCGGCTCAGGGCTTGGAATGAGAAGGGCTGGGGGTTGGGGAGGGAAGAGGGAGGGTGACTCACCGACATGTAGGACCGTGTTCCAACGAAGGAGTTGGCCATGGAGTCGATGAGCTGGCCACTCACGCCAAAGTCGCACAGTTTGATCTCACCGCGCGAGTTCACCAGGATGTTGGAGGGCTTAACGTCTGTAGGGACCAGAGAGAGAGACCAAGTAAGATGGAGGGCTGGGGTCCAAATCCCAGCGGCACCACCTGGCTTTTCATCCCCGTTCAAACACCCTTTCTCCAGCACGCCCAGCAAAAACATTTTGCAAGATGCTCTGCATACTGCAAAGCAAACTCTGACAACACAGTCACAGCAGAAAGGACAGGCATGCAAGCCACTTTCTACCTCCCTCCTCTTAAACACAGGGCAAGAGGAGCAAATAACAGTGTGGACATGCAACGATTCCGCACATGACGGGCCCTCCTTTAGCCCTAACACCCACTAGGAGTGGAAAGAGGGGTGAGAGGGGGGGGGAGGAAAAAGAAGGGAGGGGGGTGCAGGGTGCGGCTGCCATGTAATCACATCCGAGAGGCTGTAATTACCGGCTGGGCTCCGCGACAGCTCCTTGCAAGCAGGCAAACGCTCCCTGCCACAACAGCACAACTATAGGCCTGACCCTACGTCTAACCCTTCAAACCCAGTGTGGCTCCTCCAGACCCTCATACAACCTGATAGAGAAACTGATACTTTGCATTTTCAGACATAGTATTATAGTTCAAATGTTGGTTGCGCCACACTTGGGAGACACTGAATATATTTCTACGCTAACTGGTGATCCACTTGGAATAAAATGTGCCTATGTAGTGATTAAAAAATTATAATTTTAGAAGACTGACATTTAGCTCATAAAAGGGAATTTGATCAACTTTTGCAATAATTTTGCTTTGTTTAAACTCATTTTAGCAGTTGGGTGAAGGTCTCTGGTTAGAGTTTTAGTAAATACCTTTGAGAAAAAGTGAGGCCTAATCTCTCTCTAGAATAATAATTTTTAAGCTTCTTATGCAATTTCAATAGCTGCATTAGGGGGCTACTTCCTGCCGCCATCCAGCGCGTGTACGCACATGTAGTTTTTCTAAGATATTATTAAGGAATGCGTGTACCTCTGTGCATAATTTGGTGCTTCTCCCGAAGATATGCCAGACCTCTGAGTACCTGTGGATTGAGAGTTAAAGATAACATCAATGGGGTTTCTCTCTCAACGGTCAATGTGCTATACAGCTTCCTGAATTTACAGAACATGTTACATAGTCTAGTCTTTACAAAACAACTTCTGCTTTGTGATTACCGAAAGCCGAGATGCATTCGCTCACACGTGCAATAAACAGTATGGACACACACGTAAATAGATCTCTACACCTTTGTTTGGTCTTCAAGCTAAAGTGTTTGTTTTTTGTCATGATCAAATGTGAAACAGAAGTTTAACCCTATTCATTTGGACGAAAAAAAAAAGAGCTAAATGTGTGTTGAAAAACGTGCATGCTTTGCTGACTCTGACTTGAAAGGGAGTTTGCAAATCCGTGGGTGTGGTCACAGCTTTATTATATTGCGGTTCGGCGCGTAATAGTGCCAGACATGTTACGATGGAGGTTGTGTACCGATTTTTGGATTCTGCTTTTAGACAATAACAAGAAGAGCAGGTTGCCCTCTGCACTTCTCAGTTCAGGGATTCCTACAGCCGTTTCACACTAGCCTGATCATTTTAAATGTGTATTGCCTATATACATACAGCAATTACTTTGCATATGCAAAAATAAAAACACAGTTACCATAAAAAAAAAAAGTAAAATTGCCAATAGTGCCAATATTAAAATTATCCCTGATAATAAGACGGTAATTATTTTCACATTAGGGTAGATAACCAATAAATGACAGGTATTAAAGTACAATACTATGCATCTAAATAAGATTAAAGATTTCACACACACAAAAAAAATATTCTACCAATTGTAAACTCTATAGCCAAACAGGGTACAAAGCCATTGTAGTTTCAAACAAATAAAACCTACAGACTATGCATAATAACAAGAACATTGCTCACAGCAGATTTGATCTGAACAGCAACTGTATCGGTCATTTTTTATTAGAAGTGGCAAATTTGGGGAACATATCTAATGATAAAACGTATACCTAAAAACACCTTAAAAGCTGGCTAAAAAAAGTTTGCCAACATGTTACAGCCCTCAACAAGAAGTTGGGTTCCTAAATTGATCACATTTAAAGAAAAAACATTAAAGTAGGCTTAAACATCTAGAGATTTTTCTAGTCGACTATTAGTCGTTCATTTAAGCGTTTAGTCTACTAATTGCACGTGTATATTAATAAGCTAAATAAATCAAAACAATTAACCTTTAATTGCCTATGATACATAGCCTAAACAGCGAATGCATAAAGCTTGCCACAGCACACCGGCAAAAGTAAGTATGAATGTGTTGTGAAACAGCAAGGAGTATGTCTAAACATCTTAATTTATTGATAATGTTTTCTGTGTTTTTTGGCTGCAGAGATTGGATGCGCCTATATGCACGTTTCATATGGATTACATAATCTGACAATATTTGTTTTCCACTTGAATTGGTTGACAATCACTTGACATTTCTATAGAGCTTTCTATAGATATATTTATTATGTCTGTGTTAGCCAAGTATCCTATACGTTGAGTTTCGGTTAATTTATGAGACACGCTACTGTTCAGGGAGAGAGACAGGAGAAAGATCATCCTGTTTGTTTTCTGTATTTCACAAAAGCACAACTTTTTGTTGTTATTCTGCGTGTACAGAAATAAAAGTAGACACTTTGTATTACTCTTATCTGTATTTTATGTTGTTTCTGCTGTTATCAGGAAAAAATGTAAGTGATCGCGCCGGCACCTTCATGTCATGCAGAGAGTGCGCTATAGTTTAGCTTCCACACGCCACACAAACACTTGGATATGCACCTAATAATAGCATACATTTATTTAGGTTAATGTTAGAGCGAGTGGCCATTTAAAGTTTCTACTTATATGTTTCAAATGATAAGCCATATTTGAGGTTGATGGATGATAGGTGAACGTTTGGATTCCCTGCCAGACATACTGTAATTACCACAAGGACCCGTCGTTAACTATCTGCCTCTCACGGACTGCGTGACTTGACAATTCCTGTGGAGTTTTTGTTTTTCTGCGACTAACCAAAAATAAAACCTTGGTCGACTAAGCCTCTTCTAGGCGACTATTAAGGGGCAGCCCTAAAAAATTTTTTAATAAACTAGTCAACTTCAATAACTAACTAGTCATTGTTGTATTTGTATGGTTAATTTATAATCAGCATTATCTGTAGACACAACAGAGATGGACAGTAATACTTACAGCTATGCTAACTTTGCCCAAAATTTCTTCAGGGATTCTTCTGGCTTCCTTCAGTACTTGATCCAAAGAACCACCATCCTGCGGACAAATACATGTCAGTGTGCTTAAACACTTTTGCTATAAACCAGTGGTTCTCAAACCTGAGGACCGCCCACCACTGGACATTTTGTATGTCTCCATCATCTAACACACCTGATTCAACTCATCAGCTCAACAATAGAGAGACTGCAAACCATGAATTTGGTGTGTCTGATGAAGAAAACATTCAAAATGTGCAATAATGGGGGATCCCCAGGACATGTTTGAGAAGCACTACTATAAACCATAGACAACAACACCGGCCCCACCATGTGCTCCATGCAGATGCTGATTTCTCCATCACTGTAGAAGGCGCCGTAAAACCCTACTATGTACGGCGAGTTACACTCATGTAGAACTTGCAGCTCTCGTATAATCTGGTTCCTGATGGCTGGTTTGATTTCCAAATGAATAAGCTGAAGAAAAAGACATAAAGTTTAGGCTTTGCATTAAATGCCGTGAGCGAGCAAGCTAGCAGCAGCAGGTGCATAAAGTCTGTAGATGGCTTACCTTCCTGGCCATGACCAGTCTTGAGGGTTTGTGACGGACTTTGTGAACCACTCCACCATTACCTGCGCCAAGTTCACATATAGGTTCAAAATCTTCATCTTTGAGCTCGCCCACCTGGGCTTTCTGGGTGAGGAAAGCTTCGAGACGCTTCCTCTGCTGTTCATCCAAATCCAACTCCCCTAACTTCCTCTGTAAGGCCTCTAGGTTGGCCCTAAAAACAGAAAATCAGGACCAGGTGAGACATACTGAAGTAAGCAGGAAGGTAAACCAAACAAGTGTCAGGCATAGCAGATTATATACTTACTCTGCCGCTGCATCTATGTTGGTTGACTGTCCTTCTCCTGTGGGGGTTATAATCAAGGGCACCGGTCTTCTTTTTGGTGCCATAGTTGTCTGAGAAGAGAACAAGTTTGTTTCTGCTTACATCAAATCCTTCAAATTGCTACACAAACCCTGGCAGTCGCTATAGAAGTTTCTGAGATTCGTAAGACCCTATTTCAACACCCTGTCATGCCTCCAGGAGCTGTGCCAAGTAATATGAAGGTGACAAGTAAAAGAGCGACTTCCATAGGCGCAAACGTACACGAAATGCAGTTTATTTTAGCGAGTGCATCGCTGGAATGTCTCTTCGCTACGGCCTCTGACTCACGAGCGCTCCCCCAGACAAAAGGCGGCAAAAAACAAGTCAGGCCTGTCGTTCACTTTCACAGGACCCACCGCGAAATGCTGTCCGAAATTGTTTTGACGGAGGACCCGCGAAAACACAAGTTGAAATTTCCCCCAAGAAAAAAAAGGAGGAGGAGAAGGGGGGGATAAAGTCCGGCCAGGAAGCCGCTATCCAACCAAGAGGAAGCGTTCACAAGATCTCGCGAGAACTGTCGTCAGAACACTTGACTTATCTCGAGCTTTGACAGAAGGAGTGATTATATGAGTAAGAACGACATCTGGCGGTGAACTGAAGAACTGTAACGTTCTAAGCAAGGGGTACTAAAATTCTTTATTATCCAGTTACCGCCAAAAACATGAGGCGAAACACTACAGGCAAAAACACTGCTTTTTCACGCATCTGTCAATATTGAGATTTTCTTAAAGTTTTTTTTTTTTTTTTTTTTCTCAGAAAAATGCACTTTTAAGTGTATCTTTTATAGCACTTTATCTATTTGCGTCTGTAGATTTCAGTACATCTCTTGAACGGCCGTTTCCTGAAAATTAGTATTTCTCCTGCTCCTAGTCAGAAACCTCCACTTCCGCAGCACTTACATACACCAAACTTCACAGTTTTATTCCTATTTATATTCTAATTCTTTTTACTGAGGTATTACTTTGTTCATATATAATTTGCCTAATTTTATTCCTAAAAAAATGGTGAAAAATATTTTTTTTCTGGCTTTTGACAGTATTTTCTGATTTATTTATGGAGTGATAAAAAGAGATAGGCAGCCTATCCAAAATCACCTCTGTACAACCTTTGAGCCTTATGTAGAAAAACTAATTGTTAAACAAGTACCAAATTTCATCTAAAGTTCAGATTTTTGTTCTCCAAACGTATGCAAAGTAGTGCATATTTAATTAGATACTGCCTCATTTGCACATTTAAACATTTCAGAAAAAAAATTATTGCAAAAAATGTTTGAAATTCAATGTAATCAACTAACTGTGGAAGTAAGGTGATATCTAGTAGTTATATATCTTTTTTTTACCCTGTCTACCTCGAGTGTCTTGCTGTAAACAAGTAAGTTTCTTAAATATTTTAGCCCTTAATGTCACATTTATTGCAAAATTGAATTTAGAATAACTTATCAATAAGCTATGACAACCTGTTTTTACATTTCTTTAACTCTTCAAAATAATTTTAGCAATTTTCAACTTTTTTTAAGTTATGCAAGATTCAATTAAGTTTAACGTAATTTAAGTTGAAATTACTTAAACATCCAGGTTGATTGTACTTAATTTTAGGAAGCCCCCTTTTTTTTCTTTTTCTTTTTTTTTTTACAGTGTAGGCTACTATTAATTTTCTGCATTCTGAGCTTGGTCTGGAAACCCTGTTGAAACCAACAGACAAATAACTTGACAACATACCATAATTACTACAGTAAAATATATTCATATGGAATAGGCGGCATAAGAAGTCTTTTCAGTCAGTGTTTCGTGTCATGCAAGTACACTAATGTGGTATCATAGTCATCAAACCAACTGTTATTGTGGAAGAAACTGTATTATTGTGCTTTTTAATGAATAGTTAAATATATTCTTTAAGCAATCAATAGAGTTAAATCCAAGATTTTAAATCACTGGAAAGACAAAATTTAGATTTATTTTAAATCAGTTTAATTAATTGCACACATAATTGACAGGTGTTAGAGCTTTTACAGTTTGATTTCAGTTCAGACAGGGACAACTGATTTGCTCCTCAAATCCCACGTTGAGAACATCGTAGAGAAGGTCACTGATTTACATTTTCCTCAAATTTTTAGAGTAGCCAATAACAAAGCACTTGTGCCCGCCCACTGGAGCAACTGGACGCAATTCAAAACTTGATAAAATATTATTGTTTTTTATTGGCTTTTAATATGAACATATAAAAAGACACAAACAAATCAGTTACATCAAGAACTGCAAGCCACTGCCCATGCTGTCTTAAGCACTGTAACAAGAGGGGATGCCTCCATTCCCAAAAAAACCATTTCAACCTCACCTGGCTACACAGAGGACGTCTTCACCTCTGAGCTGGAAATATATTTTGTCATCAATCACCATCCATTTATATCTTAATTATAAGCAAATGTACATTTATCCACATTTCTCTAATAGATTGATCTAGGTCTCTAAAATGGAAGTCTATTCAAGAGGTTCCTTACCTTAAAAGTGTGGTCAAATTTAGGGGAACATACTACATTACGGTCTTAATATGTGAAACTGTCAACTGCAGCACTGACTATTCTTTTCTTTGTTTTAAATCTAAAGAAAAGGGAAAAAAGTTGGGCGTATCATGAAAAGATGAAGGAAGACCATGTCGACTCAAAGGCGAACCTAAAATTACAAGCAATTTGAACCTTCCTGGCAATATTCTTCTGTTGAGACATTCCCAAGCACAGATAGGATACAGTACTGAGTATTCAAGTCAGAATTCAGGATTAGTAGGAAACAAAAACCTTTAAAATGGCCACTATTGAGCTTAGTGCAGTGATTTTCTCTGGAATCTTGGAGGACAAGAGAAAAAAAAAAAGTCCTTTCGCTATTTATCAATATTCGTTTATGTAATTAAAGTACATCTGAATTTCCAGATCAGAGATCTGACTGCTTTACATGACCTGAAGGTAATGCTGGAACCTGGTTCGAGAGTCAAGTCAAGACTGAGAAGAAAATGTAAAGACAAGTAGAACTAACACGTCATCCCTGAGTCCTCCTCAACAGATCAGCCGCCTGGATGTGCCATTTGTTTGGTCGTTTAGCGCAAGTTCTCTTTCTTTCGAGGTTTAGGTCAAGTCTGTATAGTCCAGACTAAGCGCCCAAGTGGCTAATATTGCGCATACACCAGCAGGCCGTGAGAGGACACAGCGTTATAAGCAACATGCTGGAAACTTGTGAAATTGCTGCGAAATGTCTCAAAATGCACAAATGCAATTCAAATAAAAGTGGCAAAAACTGTTAAATCAATAAATACTCATTCTGACAACAAACGAAGGAACATTTAAGAACCGCGCATGTCTCCAAGTCCACAAAACGCTCCGCAAATTTGAACACCTCCACAGCCGGTTGAAATGAACACACACACACAACCTCCATACAATGGGCTCAAACAAATCAGCCATTAGTTTAAAATGAAAAAAAAAGGGGAAAACTGTAAAGTGGTGTGAACTGAAAAGATCAGGTTTTAAAATAAATGTAAGGTATCATGCCAATAACATCTGCTCCCCTGCTAGATAAACCTAGTACACTACAGTCATGTCTAGAAGAAAAAGAAAACAACGTATTGTCGTCTCCTCAACCTGATTTATCAGTCTGCCTTGCCTATGTAGAATTTCTCAAGTCGTGACATTAGCAGCCATGTGCAGACCAAAACAACTGAAAGAAACCAATAAAATGACATCTAGACCTGCAATTTTCCTATTAAATGATCAGAAATAATACATTGTCATTATTACATTAGATATCATACAATATTTACTCGCTGACTAGCATCTCAAAAGGACAGTTGTCGTCAAACCTTCATTCCCTCTGAATGAAGTGTCGATCTGCGCACCGCATTCAGTTTAGTTCACGCTAGTTGACTGACAGACTTGACCGGAAACTCGTTGCTAGAGTCAGAATCATTTTTAATATGATGCCTAAATGGGCAAGCACAAAATAATAATTAATGTTTGATGCCTCTCCAGTGTTGCTGTACAAGAAAAACAAAAGGGATTGAAAACAAAACTAGAAGAAAAAATAAATTCATTCAACACCCTTTTCAATAACCCTCTGGTCAAGCCCGCTGTTAGACTGAGGTAGGTTGTCAACTTCTGTGGACAAATTAAAAACAAAAATGAGAGAAATTTGAGGAAATTCTTCAGTAATGTCTCCAAATCACATTGAAACGAACAGCTAATATATAAACATCTTATGTCGAGGACTAACAGAAAACACCTCTGAATAGATTGCAAATGGTTGGATGATCTCGACCAAAGGAATGAACTTTTTTGAGATACGGTGGCTTTTCTCATATTTTGAAAAAACAGGCAAGATCTTAAATTTCCCAGGATGTTTAAACCTGTCAGAACACAAAGTGGAGAGGAAATCGAGGACAATAGAGCAGAATTGAAGGTGGTGTTACTCTTCCATGGTCTTTAAAGGGAGAATCGATATTAGGATGCAGTGAATGACTGGGAATGGCTTTACGGGGCATCTACGAGTTTGTCACGCCTGACTGCTCCAGAAGTCAGCAGCGCATGAGTTTGCGTGTCTGTGTGCGTGCATGAGTGTGTATGCATTCGGGAGAGGATACAGGGACACGTTTCTTGAATTTCCAAGGCTTAGATCCCATCTACACACCCCCACCCCCACCCCCCACAAGTCTAAGTGTCCATCCGGTCTCAGTATGCGGTGACCAGGTCTTTGTCATAATCGTATCTGCCTCGTTTGGGGGCGGGGCTGTCCTGGCTGTCGTCCGTGTCCTCGCTGTCCTCGGCCCCACCCCCTCCTTCTTCCTCTGACGAGTCGTCCAGAGTCAGGTCCACCACGGCTCCGCCTCCCGACCCGGCACTGGTGCCGCCGGTTCCTGCCGACGCGCCTCCCGATCCAGACTTCCCAGACTGGTTTGTGCTGCTATGTGCTGGAGAGTGGCCGTTCGCCTCAGGAACACCTTAGACGAGAGTTAAGTCCCGTTAGATATTTAGCGTTGCTCAAAAATGCACCATACGCAAGTTAAATGTATGGACCCTTTTCACAGACTGATGTTGTGTTATTAACATCAAGTTCTAGCAACGTTTTTTTTTTTATTATCATTTTTTTAAGTACATTTACAACACTTTGTTATATTCTTTCAGCATTAAATTACAGAAAACTAGTTAATGTCCCCCTGTAGTCAATAGACAAACACCAGCGATTTCAAAGCGTGTTTTTGAGACTGTCTTTGGTTCACTGCAGTTTTAAGGAGAAAATACTCAGCTATGACGTTGACTTATGACTTTGCACATGATTTGTCTTAAAGAATATTAAAAATACCACATAGAAATATAAACAACATTAAAAGCTTGATTTTCACCACAGGGGGACTTTAAGGGTGTTGCATGGATGTTTCTATTCAGGTGCTAAGAAACCGTATGTAATATTAACTCATCTATATATCTAAATATATCTATAAAAATATCTATCTATCTATATTAACACGTGCCAACCAACCAAATGCGGTTGCATTTCAGCAGTGGTATGTAACGCAGTCACTCCCACTAGCCACTTTGGCGGGTTGAATTTTACATAAAATATGCATTTTTCATTTGTAGTCTTTTAAAAAGGCATCTGAAATGATAAAGTGCAATATAGTGTTGTCAAAAATATCGATTTTTCAAGCTGACACACAAAACCGCCTCCCCTCACACTTGTTTCATTTGCTCCGGATGAATATTGTTGGTGTTACAGGGTTTTAATTTCGGCATGGGATTGCACATAATTTTACTTATTCTCACAGATTTTGTGCTCACACCCAAAGTGCGCAGACATAAAGACGCCTCTCAGTGCTTAAACAGTCAAATACACAGAAAATAATGTCAAAATGCAGGTCATGGCGAGTATTCACGTCTTTCTTATAGTATTCGGTCTTTCAACAGTATAATGGATCCGTGCGTCAGGTCTTAAAGTGACAGCAGCCAAATATATCTGCTGCCAAATTATGAGATAATATTACAAATATCTATATGTAAGTTTTTTCCCATGGTATAGATTCAAATATAGATATAGATCAAAATTGTGGCCAGTGAAAATGCTGAGTGGCTAGTGAGTAAAAAAGTTAATGTCAAGCCCTGTATGTATGTATGTGTATGTATATATGTATATGTATATATATATATATATATATATATATATATATATATATATATATATATATATATATATATATATATATATATATATATATATATATGTGTAGGAATGCAAACACTATATTTGTTGACCACTACAGAAGTGTACCCAACTATGACTTCCATTTCTGAGAACACCGGAAATGTGAAAAAGGTCCATTGTAAATGCCATTTCAGAGGACAGAAAACCTTCTTACATATATCTACCACTGGATAGTCGGGCGAGCGACTGCTTTCCCGGTCTCGATCCTTCTCTTTGTCGTCCCTGATTGGCCTCCATGAGCCGTCAGTCAAATACTCAATCTCCTCCACATCCTCTGGCGTCTCTTTAAGGATCTCGGACAGCAACCTGAAACGGGTCACATTAAGGTGAGTTTTACCGCCAGAACCAGCCAGAAGCGAGGAGTTGGATAGAGTGCAATTACCCGTCAATAGTAAGAAGCTCAAATGGAGCAGGTTTGTCGCATACAGGGCAGGTCCATGTGGGTTTCTTTTCATTCATTTGCAGGAAGAAGACAGCGTCGAAACACTGCAGATGGGCGCAGGTGAGCACTCGACACGGCACTCCAAGTCTCATCTTCACCAGCTGCGTTAAAAAGACACTTAATAAATCCACTAACATTGGCACACAGATTGCATATAAAAAGACATAAACAGGACACTTACAGGGCAGATGAGGGACACTCGCAGTCCCGTAGTGGCGATCTCACTCTCAGGATCAAAGCGCAGCTTGTCCTGAACTGTGTACAATCCAAACAGTTTCAATAAAATAGTGATGCCATGTAATATTGATGCATCATTACTTCAGTCTTCAGTGTCACATGATCCTTCAGAAATCATTCTAATGTTCTGATTTGATGTTACATAAAAAACATTTATCATCAATGTTGAAGAAAATAAAAAATATGATAAAAAAATATTATTTGATGAATAGAAAAGTTCAAATGAACAGCATTTATTTGAAATATAATTATTTTGTAACATAATAAAAGTCTTCACTATCATTTTAATGCACTTGCTGAATGATAGTATACGTATTTGAAAAAAATATTACTGACCAAAAATCAAAAAAGGTTATAAATGCAATGAAAACTTTTTTGTTGAGATTAATTATAATAAGTCTGATGATATATTTAAAAAAAAAAAAAAAAAAAAAAATGTAAAACATAAAATAAAATTTAGAAGGTACAATTAGTCCAATACAAGAAAGAAAAAAAAATCCAATAATCTAAAAGGTACAGGTTCAAAGTTGCAATATTTAAAGCTGCAGTCTGTAGTTTTTCATCTTTGTCACCATCTCTGTTCGCAATCTGCAATTGCAGTTATTCGCGGAATTATCAACCTTACGTGGGTTGTGCCTCGGCACTAGGCTGGTTAAAACCAGACCCTTCTCAGTTGAAACTGAGTGTAGGGTCTGGAGAAGCTATGTAGACAAATCATTTCCAAAGGGGCGTCACCAACCGACGTAGCTCAAATTCCGACCCTTCGCAGGGAGCTTGATTGACAGGTGATCTGACCAATCATACTTCGCCATCCGCCATTTTGTCCGACAAAGCAGTCAGGAGAGTAGATTAACATAGGAGGATTTGAACTTGAAAAACGGAGTGTACTGACGCCTTACCGTGGTTAAACCAACATTCCTTCTTATGTTTGTTCATGTTTATTTGAGGCTATAAATTAACTAGAAGGAAGAGATGATCGGTTCACAAGAACAGCTTTAACTGATGCTCTACAGCGATCTGTCACGGCACATTAAAGAGCAACAAAACGGTATTTATTGTTTAAATTTCTTTTAAAAAATTACCAAATTTGAAAGCTGAGACTTTGTTTAATATGTTTAATATCAAACGTAACCGAAAAGTAGCCTGCTCTGTCCTGTCTGCCAGCGTGTTGTCAGTCTCCTCTCTGCTCCGCAATGTATTTTTCACTGCGTGAGAACTCCTTCGGCGTCGCTGCGCTGTCGTCATCTTGTAAATCCCTCCCCAAACGTTTCTGATTGGTGCCGCGATTTCGGCGGCACAGAAATGAGTTTGAATGGGCTCTTCTCCAGACTATCCTGGAGAGAGAATTAAAATTTGCCGGAAGTAGTCTGGGTTTTCCCAGGCTACCTCGGCACGGCACAGTACGGATAAATCCAATGTTTTGAGGAGAATGTGCGGCTGTCAGTCGCCGTGACGGTGTGGATACTGTCATTCGCAATCGCAGATTCTACTTTTTGGATGTATGACCAACATAAGAATTTTCACCGGAAAATGTAATCTGAACAAATAAGTAACATCCACTTTTGTTCTGACCAACTAAGGGGAAAAAAGCATTGCAGTAAATCGCGCTGATTAAATCTAACGATCACTTATCATATCACGTCAAACCGTGCAAATTATACTTTGTTCTCAAATTGTTAATGTTAAAAACATCAGCATTGCGTGACTACATTTAATGCCCTTCTGATATTTATCCTTGTTTTCGCATGGGCCGGTTGCCTTCTCTTTTTTTCTGTAGCCACTCCGAAGTCTTTTGTGTTTTACAACGGGTGAATCTCCAGTTGTCACTGGTGATTGTCGTTTGAACCTTTCTGGATCCGCCATCAAATTGATAAGTTGAATTATATCAAGTGCTGTGAGAAAAGGCTATAAATCTCCACCTCCAACATCCTAGCCGAGACTCCTTCTTTATGTGTACAGATGTGACGTAATGACACAAAGACATGCTCGAATTTCCCACGGAAATCCACCAGTACCACTGGAATTAAAAACATTATTACAAGCTTACCGTTTGGAATCGAGCTAAGGCAAGCAGATAGTCTTGAACACTGGCTGGTTATGTGCTTGCTGAAACATTTATTTTGGATAATTTTTAACCCAAAAAAGTTACGGACTGCAGCTTTAAGTACAGTACAGTTTGATTTCAAAACATTTGCTTTTTTAAAACATATTTCATGTCAGGGTTTCAAGCGTAACCTCTGATCATGATGCAATATGTTTGGTCAAGGCTACGAAACTTACTGCGTTCGCGACAACGATCGGGACTCTCAACTGAGCAATGTTTCAGCTGGTTGAAGAGCTCTCCAGATGTGAACACCCTCACCAGATACACTGCCACAGAGTACCGCTGCATCCAAAACAGAGGTTAGCAACAACACAATCAACTGTGCAAAACCAAGCATCCTTAACATGTTCATTCACAAATATGGATATAAGAAAACAGCTCTTTGTGTCAAGTCTCTGTACCTTTCCAAAGTTGCCCCATGTGATGGTGACTCTGTTAGTGACTGTGGAGAGGTGTAACCAGGGCGTGATGTTGACGGGTCGACAGGGCCGACGCGGCTCAACACCCGGTTTATTGGAAGGATAGTAACCCTGAACAAAAATAAATAAAATGTAATTTACAGTAACAAGATTTAAAGCATTCTAAGAAACAAAAATAACACACAAAAAAGTTATTTATATACAGTGGTTTAGATTTACGATCATCTTCCCTGACAAACACTTACCGGTACATGACAGTAGGACTGATTCACTTTCACAGCAATATTGGGAGGATACTGGTCCTCCTGAACACCGATTGAGTCTGTGTAGCAGATTCTAGGAGAAAAAAAGGGCATGTCAGCATGCAGAAAATGACCAAAACTTGACCAACCAACAAGATGTAGCTGAATGACGTACCTGAGAACCACCTGAACTGATTTCATCCCTGGGCGAAGTTCACTGTGCAGGCACAACACATTTTTTTATGAGTAAATACAATTAAAGACAAAGATACTGTATTTTAAGTAAACAAGAAAATACATCAACCATGTAGACTCATTGGCTGATATTTGGCCATTTTGAGATTATCAACATTAATCAATAATTATGGCCACTGAATAATGTATAATATTATATAGTAAATGGGAGTTTAATTTCCCCAATACTGCTTGTCATTTTGTAATATGTTCTGGGGAAAATTGGTGGAATTGTGTCTGTTTAAACATTGTAAAATTAAATAAATAAAAAACACTCTACCAGAGAGTATAAAATAAAATGCAATAAAAAAGTAATGTTATTTATTATGCTATTAATTTATATCTGTACGATTTCCATTTGTTACTGCAAATTAAAAAGAGACATTTTTTCTTGTACAGAATTTAAAGACAAATTTAAATATTATTCTGGCACACTAAAAATACAATTTATAATTTTACCATTAAGCCAGGAATAACTGTAGATAAATGTAGCAAAAATAAATAAATAAAAGCATGCAGGGAAGATGTGTTGAAACTTGTGAACAATGGGTGTCTGTGACAATCTGCTCTGCACACTAATAATCCACACTCATTTTCTATTATTAAATTCCATTACGTATATACCCTAATATCCTAAATTGTTATTGGTCATCGGTTGATTGCTAAATAAAGCCACCAGTTTGACTGCACTTCTTACCTGGAGTTCCGGATCTGTTCCACTTGGCTTGTTGTTAATTCAAAAACACATTGACTCTCTTGCAGCTTCTCACTGTTCTGAGCGACTGCAAAGAGTGAAAAACTCAGAATTATCTCGCTGGCTGCCTTCATCATCGGCTAGGCACACCTCTTAAAATTGGCCTATTATTTATTCATGATAATGGCACTCACTTAGTTCTGTCGGTGGCAGCAGCGTTTCTAGGTTGTGGTAGAATGGCAGGGGCACCAGTTTGACTTCGGCCGCAGGAGGCGGCACCGGTTTGGGGATGCCGTTGAGGTAGTCTGTTCCCTGGGCCGTGCCTCTGGGCGAGGTGTTGAGGGCAGGGTAGGTTACGGGCACCGATTCCGGGCGTCGGGCAGCCAGCCAGGCCGAGGCTTTGGGGAAGCGCGTCTCGTAGAGCTGTCGGACGTTCTTTAGCAGCTCTGGACTGTACTCGGTTTGCACAAGCCGAAGAGCTCTTCCCACTAAATCCTGCTTCAAACCGCTTTTACTGCGGCCCATGGAGGCCAGCAGTGTCTGCAGATCAGACACCCGGAAACTCTTCACCATGTTCTGACGAGAATGAGAAAGGATTAAAAAAAAAAACACTGTTGTTAGTGAGGTGTGCGGCATATAGTTCAATATCTGTTGTAAAGGTTGTGGGTTCGATTCCCAAAAGGGAACAATGCCCTTGAGTGAAGGCCTGTCGAATGTTCTGTGAATATTCGGTCCGATTTTTGCATACGATTTGTCCGTGGCAGACAGGCTGAATGAGCATGCAAATTCACTCTCTGACACTAGGTGGCGTAAGACAAAAGTGGTTACCCCGGTACACTAAGCAGTGCTGAGCAACTTTCTGTTTTATGTAACAGCAGCAGCTCTTGGCATGTGACCAAAAGCTTGAATCATATTAGCTGGTCAGTTTTCTTCGCATTGCGATGAAAAAAAAAAGTAAAAAGAAAAAAACATTGCATTGACAGCATGTGAATGATGGTCTGAACAGACACGTTACCAACCATTTATCGCATTGAATTTACGCAACGATATTACTTTTGTTGTGAACGGGCCTAAAGACACGTAACCTCAGGTCAAAGTTTTTCAAGTTGCTTTAGATTAAAGCATCTACTAAAATTTCATATTTGCTAAAACTTTACATTACTTTTTATAAAGTTGTTTATAGAAAATAAACATTGTTTTGACTTTTTCAATTCATTACAAAAACATTCCTTAAGCTTCTAAATGGCCTCGCTCTCTAGTAATCTACCATGACTGAACCCATGCAGGCCGATGACACTCTCCATATAAACATTACACACAACTCAACTCTGAAAAACAGGTAAAACAATGGGCATATTTGTAATCATCATGTAGTAATGAATATCAGCATGGATGCGAATATCTGCTGATATACAGTAGTAAAGAGATACAGCACAAATGAAAATGATACATCTTGTCAAGCTACCCACATGCATCAATTGTGCATGTGACTATACACCCATACATTAATAAGCACCACTGCAAAGTAGTTGCAAACTAATATCCACTTTAGTTGCTTTTTAAAACTACATGGCCGTATTATCTGAACTAAGAAAAGCTAGGGTCTGTTTTGTTATGTATTGTGCAGACTAATCATTCATTTCCACAAGCAGCGCGCCCCCGCGCGCGCGCACAGGAACACTAGCTGTGTCTAAAAGCCTGGTGAACTGTCTACCCAGACTGCTTTTTGGGAATCAAATGAACATTCAGAACGTGCAAAAATTCGAATCGAACGTTAGAACGAGCCAAATATGCCGGCTACATAGACAGCTTACTGGGTTTTAAGACACAACCATTCACATTGCACACATACAAATTGCCAAAGCACTTTACAGACTGCCACTTGTCCTGTGTGAGCACAAAATATCATATTATAAAATTAAACTCAAGTTGTTTTAATAGGCACCGCCTCTGACTCAAATGGCTCATTTTACTGACACTATTTTTACAAATCTCATCTACTCACCATCGCTTCTACCAGTTCGGCCGCCATCTTCGCACAGCAGCCCCGCGAGAGCCTGAAGCGAAAGGCAGCAGCTGGCCAATGAGAAGCCGAGAAGGCGTTCGATGACCGCCGCCGGTGTCCAATCAGCACGGCGGACTGTCCATAAGTAGGCGGGGTCGTTTGCGAAGAGGCGTGACAGCGAGCTTTAAAAGGGACAGTGTAGTCAAAAAAAGAAAACTTGAAGCAAGGTCTACCCTTTCTGATAGGCCTCTAGTGCTTGTAAACCTACCCACCGTCGCCTGAACTACACTGTCTGATTTGCCCACTTTAATAGTCTGGTGTTAGAGCGAAAGCACATTGCATTTTGCATTCAGATGTGATGTGAGAGGTGGGTTTCCCGAGACAAGTGGAAGAGGAGCGCATGGCTCCATCCGATCCATTCCGCATGGAAAAATCCATTTCATGAGTTTCAAAAAGCCGTGATGTTGAGGACTGAATGCTTTGTGTAATTTCAGCCATAAAATGACTATAGAAGCACTCTAAAACTACTCATAAATATATTCACAAGCGCATCGCGTTTACAGTGGATTGTGGAATACAATACAACGAGCATACTTGCTCATTGAGGACAATTGGGTAGACTAGTCTGGAAAATCCACACGAGACTGAATCCAGAATCCTCAGGAAACTCCATCCCGTGGTTCTCTTTATTGTATGTGGTGGGGGAGGGGAAGCATAGAATGTTTGAGAACAATTTGCTGAGGTAAATATAATGCGTGATGAGCAGAACTAGAACAAATCAGGTATGTTTACATTGTTCCTTACAGACGTGAAAAAAAACCGAAATACAAATTTACATATGTATTATTAGAACAAGAATACCTGTTCTCAAGGCATACACTCGTACTATTTTGAAATAAAAGGGAAAGTTCAGCCTGCTACTTATTCAACTTAATGATTCTCCAAACCCGTATTCTGTGGAACACAAATAAAGTTGTTAGGCAGAATTACAGCCTCATTAACCTTTCACTTTCGTTGTACTGAAAACATACAAAGAAAATTAATGGTGACTGAGGCTGTCTATAACTTTTTGTGTGTTTTAATGAGGAAAAAGGTCGGGTTTTATACAACACAAAGGTGAGTAAAAAGATGACGGAAATTTTATTATTGGTTAACTTAATGGTATGTTTAATCCTCTGTCCTAGCAGAGGATGGCGCTGCTGTCAATGTTTTGCCTCTTTTAAAAGCTGTCTCTTTAAATGAGTGGTTTTGAAGAACTTCAAGAACTTGCGTGTAATAAGATACATAAATAAAACTAATTTAGGGTGACAATCTCGGTCAGTTTGCGGAACCACAAGCCAGGAAAACATGAAATAAAATCAGGTTTGGCTCAATTAATGAACCAGTTGCAAAAGTCACCCCAGGGTTATTTATTTATGACATTGATCTGCAAAGCTGACAGTGATTCGTCTAGTCCACCTGTTCTCCCACAAAATGACTCACTTCCCATGAGAAGAACTTCAGAATGTTCTTTAGAAGATCTATTAGTTTCTTTTTGTGGCATTCAGGCAGGTAGCATTTAGCCTAGTAATTATATTCTTTTCAGTAAAGTTTATTTTAATATAATTGTAATAACTGTTCTGTTAAATGGTTGTATGTGAATAGAAAAAAACAATTTGTTTTCTAGAACCTCGACATTAACATTCAACGGAACTGTCTTTGTGAGTTCGAATTGTCACATATTAAAAGCGTAGAAAAGACTAATTACTTAGTGCAGCTCTTTGAATCTTTTCTATTCTTTATCTGTATGTGTATTATAAGAGTCTGACATTACAGGACTGCATATAGCACATGGAAGTGTGTGTGTGTGTGTGTGTGTGTGTGTGTGTGTGTGTGTGTGTGTGTGTGTGTGTGTGTGTGTGTGTGCAGTTATTTTAAGTCAAATATGCACATGAGTCATATAGGGATATGCTGTAGTCCACGTTCAAATGCTCCAACTCTCCTATACCTTTTGAGTGAAGGCATCACTCATTCACATCCCAGTAATATCATTGTCCACTCCAGTGTCAGGTCAACAACAGACAAACAACCACACTAACAGAGGCTTTAACAGGAACACAGTTTCACATGTAATCCAATAACTACCTTGAAAGACCTATAATGAACTAATTGACAAAGTCTTTTAGGGCACTCATTTGGATAATCTGAAACCAATACAACATGCTTGTTCACATATAGACCTCTGGTAAAAAGTTTTATTATGCAAAATAAGAATCTTGGTGCAGATGTTGACCCAGTTCAACACTTTTTATTAAATAAAATAAAACAAATACAAATAAATGTCAGAAAAAAAAGATAGTATTTTATTTATACTTAAACTGAAACCAATAATGAGATACTTCACAATCCCATCTCACTTCTGTTATGTGCTGCACTGTTATGCAATGTCCTGTGGACTGTGAGACTTAAATCTCAAAACAGTTTGTCAAATTAGCACCAGGGCCTATAAGAGCCACACTTATGCATTCTATTTTAAACAATATTTACATTTGTTCATTCAGTAGGTACTTTATAATATATTTTATGTTTAAGTTTTTATATTAGTAGATAAAAAGATACACTTTTATATTTTAAAATGTATTTTATGCTGACACCAGCAACGGCAAGGTCATGGGTTCGATTCCCAGGGTAAGCATGCGAAAATATGAAAGAAAGAAAATATACTTTAAGTGCAGTGTGTCACTTTGGATAAAAGTGTCTACCTAAAGCATAATGTGAATGTGAAATTTTATTGGAAATGCTCTCTGAAAATGAAACTTCAATGTATGGAATTAAATTAAAAGGTTGCATCAAATGCGTCACAGTAAATGCATACTGTATATTAGGCTACTTCAACTGTTAACTGTTGATTGAACACAACAACAAAAAGTCATAAATAAAGATACTGTTATACAATTTTTAACATTCATATTGACATTAGTGCATGAAAGCGGATTTTAAAACTGTTTAGTTACAGTAATGAAATATACAGAATGCTTTTGTTTTGGTCCTAAAGACTTGACCCAAACAGGATAAACACACCCAGAGGTCATGTTGTACCACTGCAGGCACCACCCGAGACAATTTGTGTACATTAATCTGTGTAATCTCTCGTAATTACAAAGATTTGCTTGGGTTAATAAAAAATAATCCCCCTCAATTAGACCCCCTGCCTCTAACTCTCTTGTACCCCACATTGCTTCTAATTACGTGGTTAAATATGCAGAGCATTTAAATTAAGTGGCGTTAACTCTCTGGTCATTGTGAGAGAAGTCTATCTAGAAGGAGGCTTTCTTGGAAGATTCGGAACTGGTGTTGTTGTTCGGTCTGAACAGGTGGCTAAGCGAACAAACACGCAACTTAACGAACGTATTTACCTGTTTACTCGGTTTACGCATGCCTCGGAGACTGACGTCACATCTGTTACCGAATTAATTGTTTGTTGGACTAATCTTTAACTGCGCTTCTTGAAAAGACAGTCGAACCAGGACAAAATGTTAGTGGGTTTCAAAAATTGAATTTTCAACCACTAAGCGACAGAGATCCAACAATACAGAAATGGAGGACAACACATGCCGCAGCAATCGAGAACAACTGGGACTTCAGTTCACCATTGACTACCTATTGTACAATAAGGGACGCAACACTGAGAGAGTAGAACCAGAGCACAATGTCCCTCCATCTGAATGTCTTCAAACCACAGTCGACGAAACCGAACAAAAAACTCTCTCAGAACAGGATAGCGAAAAATCGGAGGACCAGGAAAACGAAGATAACGAATGTGAAGAGGAACACGAGAAGGCGAGTGAGAAGAGTGAAGGAACGGATGAGAAGCCAGCGCAGTCTTACATTGCCCTCATTTCCATGGCCATCTTGGATTCAGAAGAAAAGAAACTCCTGCTGTGTGATATTTACCAGTGGATCATGGATCACTATCCTTACTTCAAAAGCAAGGTATTGTACCTTTAAAAGCAACTAAGCTCCCTCAAAAAGTTTGTCTGCAAATGTTAGGCAATTTTGCGAATCTCTTGAAAAGTCAAACATATACGATCAATAAGTTATGACATTTGTTTTTACATTGCTTTAACTCATCAAAAATAAGTTATACAAGATTAAACTCATTTTAAAGTCAGTTTAATGTAATTTGAGTTGAACTGACTTAAACATCCAAGTTGATTTTACTTAAGAAATTTAAGGCAGCAGCTTTTTTTTTTACACTGCACTACTTCACATTTGTAATCATTACAAAAAAAAATTCTAATAAGTGCTGAGGAAGTCTACAAACCGTAATCCTGTTGTTTACAAACTGCATTTGGCAAAGCACTTCTTTAAAAGACCTACAACACAAAGACAAGGAAACACAAACCACAGCAAAATATTATGAACTGGGTTCTGATTTGACTATCTAACAAAGTTAGATCTTCATCTGTTAAACCTAGTTTGAATCCCATGATCTGCCAAAGACTTACATTCAGATTTTTATTGTTAAAACCAAAAGATTCGACTCCAAGTGAATTTTCACATATTTTGGCCAGTGACAGGTAATTCTTAAATTGTACTCTCCCTCCGCAATTTCTTGATAATAATTTATACACTGACCATTTTGTTTATAGACCTTTCATACTCAGAGGTCCAAGTATCATCTTTGACTTTCATATGAGCCATAATTCACATTCTCTACTCTTTAAACAGGACAAGAACTGGAGAAACAGCGTCAGACACAACCTCTCTTTAAACGAGTGCTTCATCAAAGCCGGCCGCAGTGACAACGGCAAGGGCCATTTCTGGGCTATTCATCCAGCCAACTTTCAAGACTTCTCTAATGGGGACTACCACCGGCGTCGAGCCCGGAGGAGGATCCGCAGAGTAACGGGACAGCTGCCCTTCGCTCTACCTGCGCATTACCAAACCCTCGGCCGCCTGAAACGGACACCGTGTTGGTGTTGCCCACCATCCCATCCGTTAATGATGAGCTTCTCGCCCAGAGTCTACTGGAGCTGGGCTGCACTTCAGACACATCGCACACCATCCCTTCATGGACTGATATAACCGGATCTTACCCTGAAATAATGTCTGCATGTAACAGTGTTGGAAATTAAACTGTACATATTTTCTAATCCATCTTGTATATGTGCACATTTATTTGTAAAACGAAAAACAAATAAAGTTAGATGAAAAGTATTGCATTTTCTTATTCATTGCATCCTCTTAAAGGAGTCTGTGCAAGTGGAACTTAATCACCAGCATTTGTGGCATAATGTTGATTACCACACACACACACACACACACACACACACACACACAAAAATTCAAAATCTCTTGTATTAAAAAATAAGCTAAATTCAAGGTTACATTGAGGCACTTACAATGGAAGTAAATGAGGCCATTTTTACAGGATTTAAAAACAGAAATGTCAATCTTATCATTTTATAAAAGCACTTGTTCTGTTAAAATGTGTACTATTTGAGTTGTAAAGCTGTTTAAAATTAGCATTTTTACATGTAGTACATTTTAGGGCTTATGCCATTGTGAAGTAAAATAACCTATAAAAAATAATTGAAATAACCTTACACAGAAAAGGTTAATATGTGATTTTCTTCACACTAAAAACATGTTAAAGCTCATTGTTTCGGTCTTGAAGCTAAACTTTTGAAACAGTGATATTTTAAAGGTTACAAAATGGCCCTATTCACTTAAGTGCCGTCCTGTAATCCCCCTGTAATTTGTGATAACCAACCTTACGTACTGGAATATATAAACCAAACATCCAGTAAAAAAGAAAAAAAAGTATATATATATATATATATTATTTTATTTATAACTGCATTGTGCAATTAGAGATAGAACTAATAAGGTCCATAAGGATAGTACAAAATCCTGTGCGCTTAAACAGATATAGGCAAACTGTGAAATTAGGTTAAAAAATCTTAGAGGGCAACATAACAAATGATTAAGACCAGTAATACAATAATACCATTTAATTTCTCACCAAGTGTGTTAGTGTGCGAGCATCACTTTGGTAGGACATTATGCATGGTGTAAAAAAGTGAACACATTCCTTACGGATGTGGCCACTCCAGATAATAATTAGACAGAAGAGCTCAGAAGCCAAATCTTTAGTCTAAGAGATTTCGGCAGGCTGCCCAAAGCCGACTCCGGGATAAGTACCCAGATAATCCCATAAATCGCCATGCAGTTTCGAAAAATAGGAAGCTTATCACACAGCATAATCTGGTAAGCGTTCCTCGGGTGAGGACCTACACTTCTGCTGGAGAAGAGGGAGGGAGGGATGAGTTAGCCGAGTGTGGGACGAGATGTAGCCTCAAAACTGTATTACCGTGAGCAGATCAAGAGGGTCATGAGCTAATGTTGGACATCTGGACAGAATAATTACTGGCTAAATTATGATTTCGGCTTACATCCTGACGCCTTTATGAGGTCTCTGATTCCTAAAAGCTTCAGGAAGACAGCAGTCTTGACCCACTTCACTTTTGAAAGGGTGAACTAAAGACACCATGTAGATGTAGACAGTTATTCATATAACCCTGACCCGCCTGGAGAAAAAGAGAACTCAAATTAGTGACCCTATTTATACATTTTTGCAGTCAAAATTCACATTTATTCCTGTAAAGACACCACTGCTATGAAATAAAACAGTGTGCTTTCTAATTTTAATTATTTAAATTTAATATAAAGCTAACATACTTTCTGACACTTGTTCAGAGGGGTCTTAATGATAGTGCACATTCTATATAGACTCCTAATTATATATTTAAAGCTGCAGTCTGTAGTTTTTCCTCTTTGTCGCCATCTCTGTTCGCAATCTGCAATTGCAGTTATTCGTGGAATTATCAACCTTACGTGGGTTGTGCCTCGGCACAGCACAGCGCGGATAAATCCAATGTTTTGAGGAGAATGTGCGGCTGTCAGTCACCGTGGCGGTGTGGATACTGTCATTCGCAATCACAGATTCTACTTTTTGGATGTATGACCAACATAAGAATTTTCACCGGAAAATGTAATCTGAACAAGTAACATCCACTTTTGTTCTGACCAACTAAGGGGAAAAAAGCATTGCAGTAAATCGCGCTGATTAAATCTAACGATCGCTTATCATATCACGTCAAACCGTGCAAATTATACTTTGTTCTCCAATTGTTAATGTTAACAACATCAGCATTGCGTGACTACATTTAATGCCCTTCCGATATTCATCCTTGTTTTCGCATGGGCCCGGATGCAGTCTTTTTTTTTTCGGTAGCCACTCCGAAGTCCGAAGTCTTTTGTGTTTTACATCGGGTGAATCTCCAGTTGTCACTGGTGATTGTCGTTTTAACCTTTCTGGATCCGCCATCAAATTGATAAGTTGAATTATATCAAGTGCTGTGAGAAAAGGCTATAAATCTCCACCTCCAACATCCTCACACGCAACATAGCCTACTAGCCGAGACTCCTTCTTTATGTGTACAGATGTGACGTAATGACGAAAAGACATGCTCGAATTTCCCGCAGAAATCCACCAGTACCACTGGAATTAAAAACATTATTACAAGCTTACCATTTTGAATCGAGTTAAGGCAAGCTGATAGTCTTGAACACTGGCTGGTTATGTGCTTGCTCAAAAATTTATTTTGGATAATTTTTAACCCAAAAAAGTTACGGACTGCAGCTTTAATTATATATAGTGTGTATGTATATATATATATATATATATATATACACAGGCCAAAAGTTTGGAAACATTACTATTTTTTATGTTTTTGAAAGAAGTTTCTTCTGCTCATCAAGCCTGCATTTATTTGATCAAAAATACAGAAAAAAAAGGTAATATTGTGATATATTATTACAATTTAAAATAATTGGTTTTCAATTTATTATACTTTAAATTATCATTTATTTCTGTGATGCAAAGCTGAATTTTCAGGTCAGGATGAGCTTGATGAGCAGAAGAAACTTCTTTCAAAAACATTAAAAATAGTAATGTTTCCAAACTTTTGGCCTGTACTGTATATATATACTAGTGCTGTCAATCGATTCAAAAATGAACTAATTAATCACACATTTTTATGTAATTAATCACGATTATCACACCTAACATAAAAGTTTTTAAAATATTTGTATTGTAATAATTTCACATTTAAACTCCAAATTAATGTAGAAACAATATAAAGACAGTAGCCTATATTTTATATCTATATTTTATCTATATTTTAAATATTTGTTCAATGACATATTTTTTATGAAAGACGGCCAGTATCACCGATACCAATACTGCTACTGATGTCTCTATGAAATTATTTTAGCCATTAATTATAGTCATTCAGCATTACAGAGTTGAAAGCTATACATTTTAACATTTATTAGGCTTTAAAAAAATACAACTTTTAATGTAAGTGAACTTAAAACAATTTTCTCATAAACCCATTATAATAAATGTCACATTTACCTGATGTAGGCCTACCCTTCAATACATCAGTGCTCAATTTCTATTGGCTCAGTCAGATCAGTTCAGATTTTTACTTGCCCTATAGCAAAATGCACAAAGAGTTTGTTTTTGTTATTTTTGACTCAAGTAAGGTTGTAAACAGTGCTTTTCAGGTAGGTCTAACAGGTAGGATATATACAGAAATTGAATAAAGTTATCAAACACTTCACAGTCTTCACTGCATAAATTATAAAATGAATATAGATTAATCCTAAAGCTACAAAAGTTATTCAGTCAAAAGCAGCGAGTGAGTGATTTCTTTGTTCTTTATCCTTACTGACAAAAAGCAGCCGGTTTATTAGGCTGCTGTCACTTTAAGACCCGAGGCACATCAAGTGGATCTGACACACAACCTATTTTCTCACAATGTTCATCTAGGACTTAATTGAACTCATTTAACTGTGCTTGTGAGGATACTTGACAAAACTGGCATTTTGGCAAAGTTTTGTGTGTTTTTTATAATATAGCTGTATATTATTGGAAAATATATTATTAATAATTATTATTAATTATACATATTTAATTGATCAATTAAATGTGTATTTCTATCAACCAACAAAAATAAAACATATTTAATTGAAGAAAAATTATATATAATTATCAATGTTCTCCTTTTTCATTGAAGGATAACTGAGACATAAATATCCACAATTATGGGAGAGTGGAGTGGGAACCTATCCAAGAAACAAGGGTTTTAAGCAATTATCACTGTTACAAAGCCATCTAATTAAATTTTCTGAACCAAATCTTTCTTTTCTTTGCATTAATTTGCTTAATTCCCATGAAAGGTCCTCGGCATTAAATCCTCTTGCCTTTGACAGCTTTAGGACGTTAATTCTCTTGCATATGCGTGCCTTATGTTTAGAAGATATAAGCTGTTGAACAGGTTGCAATTTGCACTCTCTCTCTCTCTCTCTCTTTTAAACACAAACTCACACAGTTTTGAGTGAATCTGTTTTCATTGCTGTTGGCTATTTTTCATTTCATTTTTGATAAAATATTACATGACTTAAGATAAAACATCACTGCTATCATGATGCGATCTCACCAGAATGGCAAAAAAGCTCACAGTGTAAACGCTCAAGCATTTTCACTCCCATCTCAACACACTGTATCACTGGTAAAGAGACACACATGCGTGTGTTACTGACCTCTGTTCATTTTCTCGTTCTAATCAACGGCCTGTCCCCTCAACCCCATTAAGCTGTGGAGGAGTGCCTGGTGTGTTGATCCCCTTAATCTAATTAGGTACATGGGAGGGGGCGGAGATTAACGCCGGAGACGTGGGCCTGATTAACGGACAGTGGGGTAAGAAGAGATGAGTCGTGGGGCAAAGGCCGATCAAAACATTCTGGCCCCGGTTTTAGTCCTATTCAGCATTCCAAAGCTGATTTGATCAAACGCCTTCACGGTGCCAAAGCTTTCTGCTACCTGGTGATTAACTGTGCAACGCAGGATCAGCACAGTTTGGTTAAGACAGACTTACCCCAGATCATCAGACATTTGAGGCTACCTAACAGTACAGATTTGGATTCTAAGGCGCAAAGGCTGATATAGACATGTTATTTTCTTTCTTTATTTATTTTTCTGGGGATATTTGCTTGGGGAGATTCTTTAAAAATATAGCTTGACTAATTGCAATCAGACTGACTGTTAGGGTGAAAGTATCATTATCTTTGCACGACCTTTCTGCTTTGTTTGTTTTTTAGCAAGCTATACACAATCTAAACACTAGGTGGCACAATACGCTCATTGTACTCACAGGATTTATTTATCCATTTTATTTTTAAAGAAAGAGCAGACGCAGCTATTTTTAACTTAAAAGTGCAAGACTTCTGGTGTCAGCCGCTTCTAGGCTATTTATTTTAGCTTCTAAAACAGTCCGTTATGCTGCTTGACGTCGCAAACTGGCATTTGTTAACATATTATCATAATCATAAACACACTGGTTTGCAGCGCGAAAATCTCGCACATTCACAGAAAATAGCGTACGTCCCCGTTTTCAGCGGCATCCGCCGTAAAAAGCTCCTATCACTTATAATTTTCTACAGCTTATGAAGTTTTTTGTCTACTGAAATTTCTCTGTAAGATATTTTTGCAGTGTTTCGTCAGCAGAACGACCCAAAAAACACATTAAATAACAGAGCAACCCACTAAAGAGATGTATGCTATGTCTATCCCTCACAGCCTCGCTTTCTTACCGTTAAAAATCGGTAGCCTACCCTAACCCAAAAATGGCGCTGCTGTGAATAAGGTCTACAACTATATGGACACAAGAACACCATATAGTTGTGGGAGTTTCATTTCAATTAATTAAATTTCGTTTGAATTCTTTTGAATTTCATTTCAAAACCAATCCTCCACATTGTATTTAAGTCTCAGCCAAGGGAAAACTTTTGGCCATAGACTAGTGTAGCCAATTTGATATGCTATCTGAACCTGAAAAAAAAAGATGAAATCACTGAATGAAAACCATATGATAGAATATGCTAATATTTACAGTCTAATAATATGTGTTTAGCAAAAGAAATAGCAACCAATGACCTTCTGATTCAGTTTTCAACCTAAACCAGCTGGTTTTGTCCAGCAGGGGGATCCTAAACCCACAAAACCACTCGGCGATGAAACAAAGAGGACCTTGGAAAGCATCATGATCTCCCCTTTACCTCCCTATCTTCATCTATCTCCAGTGGTTTCCATGGTGACAACTCTTAGACCTGCCTGCCAGTGATCTTTTCTGACCCCTGAGGGTAACCTTTGGCCTGAGGGGTCATGGCCAGGGTCAAGAGGTCAGAAGTGGCCAGAGGGCAATAAAAAGCACTTCTATGATTGGCTCTCTTACCAGCCTACATATTTTAATTCTGAGGCTTAAGCACAGGCCTCGTCCCTCAATTCTGCAGATGAGAAGACTGTAGCTTCCCACAAATAGATGGACACCTTGCAAGAAACTCAGTCCGACATCGTGAGCACTTGATTACTCACTATGTGAGGCGTATGAATGCATCGGAACACTCTTGTGAAAACAGAAAACGTAGCATCGATCATATTCCCTCTGCGTGAATGTGTGGGTGTGTGTTTGTATGAAACTTCTTGTTAAGAGCTACGGTATCTGCTTTGCATCACCAAGCGGCCTATTCATTTCTTTCACACCTCGTTCTTTATCAGTTGAAGAGAAACGGCAATGAAGTGCTTTTAAAGACGATAATGCGTCTCCTTCCTCTGCCTTGCATTGAAAGGACTTGCATCCAAATCCTTGTGATTTCTTCTTCTTCTTCTGTGCATAATGGCGTCAACTAAATAGCCAAAACATAATGTAAAACCTGGTGGTCACATGACCATCCACAGTCCCGTAATTCATCCTTTGGATGATGGGTCGTCAATATTGATTTATGAGCGTAATGGTCATGGACTGATAGAAGGGTAGGATGGAGTTGGGGGGGAGTTAAGAGAAGATGGAGAGAAAGAGATAGAGGAGGATAAAGGGGGTGCAAAGGTGAAGGTGGATGCAGAGTGCTTGTAGAACTGGAGAAGGAAGAAAAGGATGGCGTCTCCCTAACAAAGACACCATCCTGAGAGACGGTTATGCTGTTGTTACAGGTATTAAAGAATATTCTTTAATACTCTGCACTACAGTGGCCTTTGTTGTTGCATCTGTTACAGGTGTAAAGTCAATGACAAGGTGCAGAACAAATTGCATGTTGTCCATTGGTATTGCTTAGTATTACATATGCTTTTTAAAATTAATTTAATTATAGCTCTACTTGAATTAAAACGGTTCATTTAGATTTGATCACATTACGTATGTGTATAGGTTAATTAACAAAACATTTTTACAGTTTAATAGCCTGAGAACCTTTTGCACAGTTATGCAATTATTTATACTTGCTATTATTACAGTTAGCCTATTTCATGTTTTATGAAAATAGTTCAAATAAGGTGGTTTTCTATTGAACTTGATAAAGGAAAGAGCTTTAACTTGACCAACATTGCCACATTCTCATTAACCTACCATAGGTCAAAATATATTCAAAGGAAGCACTCCTCATGGTTAACAACCTCTGGTCAAGATATTACATAAGATCTCTGAAGGACTCTTAAAAGGTATTTTAGGAGCAGTGACCTTTCACCTTCCAGCACTGACCCTAAGCTCCTGACCCCACTTACAGTCACTAGTGACTCCACCATCACTTTAGTTCCTCCTCTTCATCATTCTCTCCATCTCATTAAAACTGCTGTGTTTACTGTTCCTCTAGCAAGTGTTATTATTAGGTGGTTGTCGATTATCATAATTTCATTTTTAATCATTTAAAATAATGTGTTTTTTACACGTGAATACATATATTTTCTTTTAACATGAAAATTCACATCTTTCCCAAACAACGTTTCAATTAGCCTACCACAAAATCTTAATTACAAGTTAGAAATGCGTTAACAGTCAAACAGCTGAATACCGAAGAGTAGCTGTTACGGTCGATACGGAATGGGAAACAAACCACACAAAAAACGACTTTATTAAAGAATTAAACTATTGTTACTAACAAGGAATAGGCTAAACTTAAAAAATATAATAAAGTCGTTTTTAGTTTGACGGTCGACGCTGTGTTGTGTGGAGGACAAAACACTATTTTGTTTTCGCGAAAGGAAGCTTTCACAGAAATTCCTTCTATCAAACTAAACGTCTTTTGTGTAACCTAATTCACACACGAACTCACCTTTCTTTTGTCTTTGCTAAAGAGTGAATCTGTAAAGATGCTGCCTTCAAGAGCACCTGAGATTAGCCTATTCTGCTTCCAAATTGGACAGAGTCCTACGACACATATGGCGCGTCACGTCGTAAAAACATTAGGCTACGGTCGTTTTCGGTCATAATATATTTTACATTATTTTTAACATCATTGTGATTTCTATCACTTAATTCTACGTGATAGGCCTATACCAAACATTTATTTTGCATAAAGCAAGTTTGCTGCATGTTTTACACTGACAGTCACTTATCTCAACGAGTTTCTCGCAACTCCGAGTTTCATGCAAGTAAATACGATGTTGCTTGATCGTTAATGTGCTCAGAAGTCGGAAATAGTAAATAGTACTTTAATACTCATTAAATTCAACATGTCAACTAGCTCAGGAAACAGATTTTTGGAATAAATTGAATTAAATTAACTGAACATAACGTTTTTATAAGGTTTTATAAATTTTAAAATTACACAATGCTTTTCTAATTTTGGGACAATTGCTTATAGAGTTTTATTTGAGCGTCATACTAACACAACATGTATTAGCCTACATTTATTTACATTTATAACATTACATTTTTACAGTATTTTCAAATACTTCTCCCTGCACAGCTGCATAAGGCAAGTTTGCAAGGAGCTGTTTGTGGGAAGAAACGTGGTTAGTGACACCATTACAATTGACAGAGGTTAAGAGATGTCAAGACTCTTGGAGAGGAAAGGAGGATGCTCTAACACTAGGACTAACACCCTACAGGACCTCTTGGCTGATTAGCTGCAGTGTCCTCCACTAAAGAGGCTCATGCAATCACACACACATTTAACACAATGACAATACAACATGTCGAGGCACACAAGAGTCCTTTTCTTGAGACGTTGCGATACGAAGCTGTGACACCTCTGGTTCCTGTTCTTGTTCTCTCACTCTTGAGAAAGCTGAGACCATAACAGTCAATGTCCACTCTCTCACATGAGCAAGCAATATAACAGTTGAAGGTATAGATCTCATACACTATTATCAGAGGTGCGAGGAGACCAGTGGTCTCGCATAGGAAGGCCTGAGACTACAGAAATGGATTTCTCACACTTCAGATAAGTGATGGGCATATGGACAATAAGGTGTGTCAGCTCATGTACAGCTGGATTACAACATGCGTATGACACAATATGCCTTCATCTAGCAGTTTCTTAAAATACATAAAAAATAGACTAAAACTAAGATTTTATTTCTGCCTTTTTATGCAAAGTAAGTCATTTAATTTACAATTGTTTCAAATACATGTACCTTTTTGAACACTATAAATAGTAAAGAAAAGCAAGCTGAATGATCATGTATTTGCATAAAAATGACAGAAATTTGGACAGTTTTTGCAATGATTTCAACTTTTTTTGTAGTGTAGTTTCTTTCAAGGTTGTGACAAATGGAAAAGCTTTGAAACCCTTTAAAACATACAAGGAATTAAGGTTTGAAATATCATTGGAGATTATGTGGCCTTCGCTGATCCAAAGCTAATTATCCCAAAAGGTCAACATCTATGGCCTTCCAGGTCAGTAGCTGGACCCCAGCTTTTGGCAGGTTCTTCAGCAAATGCTGTATTGGCTATCCTAGACGCCTATTTGAAGAAACATACGTCCTCAAACAGAGCTCAATTGAGCTCCAAATCGTGCAAACAAAACTTTCATATCTAGATATCTCCAGGATTTTTGATTTAATGTTCTAATCGATTAGAACTGCAGGCCAAAACAAAAAGCGAGAGAGATTAAAGACCTGCAAAAGTAGACCCCGCAATATTTATCAATCCTTCTTCCTCTGGGCTGTGATGTAGAAAATGCGAGGATGCAGGGAATGGCTGACAGTGATAAAAAGAGGAAGGAACAGATAGGGTTGTTGGGGTGTGGATGACGGTTCTCCACACCTTCGCTCGGTTCCTTCGCTTTCCCTCTCTCGAAAATGTTTTTATTAGCCCTGTCAGGTTGCAATTTGCCTAACTGCAAATACACACAGCAGGCTTAATTAAGACTTTTTGACCAGGGAGACTGTCAAGTCCGGAAACATTAAGGAGATGAAACCAGGTGTCGTAAAGATAGATGGACACAAAAATGGAAGGATGAGGGATGAGGAGAACAGAAAGAAGGGAGGGGGAGGAGTGCCCGTGGAGTACAACAACGTGGTATTCTTCTGTTGCTCTGGGCATCCAATTGAGATGGGGAGGAAAACATGGGGACAAACGATTTTTATGCATTAACAGCCTGGCGGTGGAGAGCAATAACAAGGACGAGATCGCCGCTAAAATGTTTGACATCCTGCACAGGGATCAATGCAAGTCCAGCTTCACGCATTAACACGCCATACACACGTATCACCACACATCCGCCTACGATACCGGCCCAGATAACATAGCCTGCACCCCAAACACGGCAAAGTGCAGGCCAATCGCCCTCAAGGACGGATCAATTGGAACTCCCTCTCAAATGTGGAGATAAAGGCATGATAATGATTGTAATTTAGTATTTTCTGAGAGTTTTTGTAGAGTTAATTGGTGAGGTGGACTCATTTCCTACAATGAGTCAGACTCAAAGAATATAAGGATAGTTCACCTAAAAAATGAAAGGTATGTTGTTCAAAACCTGTATGAATGACTTTCTTTCTTCTGTGGAACACAACTGTTTTTGTCTGTACAATGAAAGTCAGTGGGGTCCAAAACAACACTGGACTCCCTAGCCCCTATTATATGGACAAAAAAAAACAACAACAGATATTTATCCAAATATCTTCTTTTGTGTTCCACAGAAGAGAGAAAGTCATACATGTTTGGAACAGCATGAGAGTGAATAAATGAATCTTCATTTTTGGGTAAACTGTCCCTTTAATGGTGCAGAAAGAAGAATGAAGAAAAAAACATCCAAGTTTTGGATTTCTTTGCAAAATTTATTTCTTACTGGTACTTTCGACATAATGACACAACAGACACAGATTAAAGTTCACATGTAACATGTGTTTTGGCAACATAGTTTGAGGAGCCGAACTATGCCCCGTGAGTCAGCCAATCCCACAATGCACCAGAACGGTTTCAAAACAGGCAAGTGTGAGGAGACAAACAAGATCACCTGCTTCCAGTACAAGCATTCATCTTCTAAACAGAAGATTTCAAAAACCTGCATTTCACAGTCAGCCCCCACCGCCTTTCTCTTTCTTCCTTGTTCGCTTTCTCTCAATTCCCCCAACTCCATCCAATGAAAATCAATAACCTATTGATCAGTTCCCTCCATTTCCATTATGCCCCGACGACAAAAGAGCCTGCGATTGTTGCAGCAAAATTATATGCTTTTCATCCATTTTGCAAATGACTAACTTGCAAAATTCATAGTGTACTTGAATAGGATGGTCTGTTAAAAGTTAAGCATGTCAAATCACTCCAAGGAATTGAGGACATGTTGAGGAGCAAAGTTGATGAAGATGATTGTGTGGTGTCTGGCGATTCAAGGGTTTTATTAAAAGTGGAAAACACATAGTATTTGAATGCGTTTTCTGCTTTAATGTTGGCACCCCCCTTACTTACCCCATAAAACACATCCAAAGACTCACTCACACACACAGACCATAGACAATGCTACAGGCAAAATCAATATTTCGAGAAAGAAAGGGAATATTTTTAGCAGTGTTTGATATGTTTGGATAAATCATGACTGTGGTAAACGAATGGAATCTGTGGAAAAAAATAAAGGATGCAAAACAAAGAGTCAGCAGGTCAACATTGAGGGTCAGTGGGACATTATGCAGGACGCAGCTTTATTATGTACAATATGTAGATGTACAGATGCTAGCCGGGGTTGACGGCCTATTTAATTTGATGTCAGTGAAAAAAAACGCAAAACAAAATGCTGAAAAGCCTTCACCCAACCAAATCCTGAAAATCCATATTCCCAAGAAACTTCCAGTGGCGAAAAAACTTAACATATTAAACATACTAGGGTCATAAAATAATAAGGGAAATTAAAGGCGTCTAAGAGCAAGACTGGGAATTTATATTTATGAATTTATTAAATTGACGTATAAGACATACGGATGACACACAGAAAATGTATAAAAAAATGGCATTTCTACTTTTATGTACTTAATTACAAAGGATAGGAAAGGAAATGTCAGTCTCTGACAGCCCTGGTTCATTCACGTAACACCAAATATGGCAGCTGCATCAGGTAAATAAACTTTACATTCTTTTGTTTTCAATTTCACTGTTGTACTTCGCAACACATTGTAGTAGGTTACAGATTTTCTTTTCTTTTGCAGATATAGCTTGTGGCGAGAAAGACTATTTTGGGAGCTAAGTCCATACAGCTCCCTTGCCAATACCAATTTGATTGACTCCAATCATGTCAATCCATGCTCAGTCCAACTCCTATTGGCTGAAGACGTCCGTTTATCCAATGACACTTGCTCTGATTGGCCAAATAAATGGATGGGAGTAGAGGACATTGATTTATCTGTGGTATTAGGAGATCAATTAATCCCTATTGTGTGTGCCAGCACAGATAGAAACCAATGTCTTATTGCTTATGGCTTGTTTCTGCATGGCGAAGATAAGGATCCCCCATCGCTTTTTCCACAGTCAAATTTGAAACCAGCGCAGAAATTCAACTCAAACCACGATTTTGATGTTACCACAAGAGCAACATGTAGATTAGGCTAATCAAAAACAGCCAGGAAAGAAAGAAAGAAAGAAAGAAAGAAAGAAAGAAAGAAAGAAAGAAAGAAAGAAAGAAAGAAAGAAAGAAAGAAAGAAAGAAAGAAAGAAAGAAAGAAAGGAGAATGAACAGCGGGTTTGTGTATGGGGGGGGGGGGGGTGCTGATTCCTACTTTTCAGTTTAAATAAAGATTGGCGCTGGATAAGGGCCATTAATGGAGGAATCAGACAGGCCTTGCTATGTAGGACAAGAGCTGACTGCAGGGAGGTGAGTGGAAGGATCGATGCACAGTCGATACACTCAACACTGCTCTGTGTAGCAGAAACACACATACTGCGGGGTGAGCGCGTGCGCATATGGGGGGGTGGAAGAGGGCATCTGTTCGGATCTGTCGAATCGGGCTGTGAATTGGAGAATTTAAAAGAAAAAACAATCCTCCGTCAGTTGGGACGTATTCGAGGCAGGTGGACGGACGGTTTTGAGGTCACTCAGAAAATGGCGGCGGTAAATGTTTTAGCGGCGGCAGATCGAGTTACGGAGACATATGGCTATAGCTACTAGAGAACGATGCTTTTTAACCGAGCTTAAAGACTTCAGGATGATATTGGCTGCAATAGCATTCTCCCCCTCTCTTTCTCTGGGTCACTCTCTCCTTTTTTTCCCCTCACTCTCACCGGAATTGATCGAGTATGCCTTTTCAATCCATCTCTCCTTCGCTTGTCGCCTAGCAACCGGTGCTTTCTCGGCTGTGGAGGCTGGGAACTGCCCCCCTCCCCCCTCCTCCCTCTCTAAAGCCTTGTATTGAAAGCTGAAGGTGCGCCGCACATACACACACGTACACAGATATTGATGACTCTAAATTCACTGCTCTACCAGGAGTTATTACATACTATAAATGAAAACCTTCTGCAACACATACAGTAGGCTATATGTTGATTTTGCATAACCGTATAAATGCTAAATACGATTCTTTTAAGACCAAAAACTATTTTTGTTCACATACGGTTTAGTACAATTACAATAAACCGATTTAAAATTTGTTTTGGGCTTTTTTAAACTTTAAAAGTTCCAAAGTCAACCTAAATTTCTAACACAGACAGGTGTATGAAGATTGCAAAATAGCCTACATTTCAAAAACATATTTTTAAATCTTCAGTTCAGACTATATAATGTGAGACCCAATTACAAGAACAATGGGCTAAATAGACCTAAAACACCACCAATCACAGTTATCAATGCGGTTTCAATAAATTGAACTATTATGACTGATCACTAATAGACTAATATCAGTTTCATCATTATTATGTTGATAGGTGTTATCGTTAACTTAGGATACTAAAATACTGAAGGGAAAAGCAATGAGCTGAGGTGTCTGACACATGTGGTGTTATGACATGCTGACATTTAAACTTTCAGTGAAATTGATACATTTCATATGAAGAACAGATTTTCCTTTCATGGCTTTATGCAAAATGATAACACACCTTAGCTTTAAGTCAACACACCTCACTGTGGCAACAAAAATGGGTATGATTTAAGAAATTACTGGAAATAAAATGTTATTATAAATATTAATAGGCAGCTGCCCAAAGAGACATGTTGCATGATTAGCGAAGATCTCCCTTTTGCCCCGTTTTACATAGCCTACTTCTAGCCTTACAGCAAAGTAAACCTCATCGTCTTTCGAAAAAATTAGAGGTCAGATAAAATTGGAAAGTATGTGACATGCTATATAATCGATCATTTAAATGATGATGCTGGCTATCCGACTGAGAAGGCAAATACCTTTCTGGGAGTTTTAAAATGTGTATCACATGTGCAGCTGTACATAGGCCTAAAGAAAAAATATACCATATCAGAATAATATCGATACATATAGTGGGAAAAGAACACGCGATAGCCTATAAAGACAATTAAAAAAATATCTTTAGCATATGTCGGTCAATATGGAAAATATCAAATAAGCGCAAATGACGTAATATATTTAGAATTTTATACGATAGTAAAAGTTTTTTTAACGTATTCATTGTTATCTTATGAGCATTAGGCCTAAACATTATTTTTAACGCTGATATTTATGAAACAACCCGTAGCCTATATGATAATGTGAGTAAATGTTTTAAAATATATATATAGCCTATATATTTAATATTAGCCTACTTATTTAGAATATTAGAGTACAAAAATAAAACCAGTTAAAGAACGCACATTTCTAACAAAATATTTTCTATAACTACATTTTCTAATGTTTTAAATTCCGCGTTTGGCTAAGATGGAGCATTTTCTGATGAAAAGCTTTATACCAATCGATCAGAATGCGGATATATCGATCAGCGACCGGAGCCATAGATCACACGCTCTCTTTCGCACAGCATTGTCAAATACACAGGTCTCTAAATACACTGAAAATCCTGTTCCACCTGCAGAGCAGGGCTCAATCTGAGAACATTTTTATTATTTTAATAGCCATAGAGATTTGGAGTTAAATAAGCAAAAACGGTTATACAGACAGGAGAATGTATTTAATGTTCATTTAGAAAAAATAATTACTTTATTATATTTTGTCTTTGATACAGTGCAATTACAAGTTCTGAGTAATCATAATTAACTACATACTTACGATAGGGTTTTTGTGGTTAAGGTTTGTGCATAATTACAACTACTAGTGTAACGTGTTACAAGGACACTGTAAAATAAAGGGTTACCAATAGTCATTTAAAACTATTACATTTAAAAACCTCTTTGCCTGTAGAACCTATTTTTATTTGGAAAAAATATATATTCGATGTGTTCAACTTGTGAATATGTCGTGTGTCGAGTGTTCTGTAATAGCACGTGTTTCAATAATCTCTGAAGCACAGAAATTATTAATATCGCTTTAAGAATACAAACAACTTTCTAAGAAAATGTGACTTATTATACAACTTGTTTATAGTTTAAGTTAAAATTACCGTGTAACCAAATATTTTGTCAGAATGTGTACTTTTGTGCACCACGTTTTAATTGAAGCGTTGATGTGTTTGCTTAATATTCCTTCATAAAAAAAATTTATGAACAATAAGTTATGACAACATATGTTTTACATTGCTTTTACTCATCAAAATAAGTTAAACAATTTTAACTTTTATATAAGTTATACAAGTTTCAACTTTTTTAAAAGTCAGTTTAGTGTAATTTAAGTTTAAATGACTTAGACATCCGAATTGATTGTACTTAAAAATTGAAGGCAGCAACTTTTGTTTTACAGTTTATAATATCAAAACATGGATGGAATATTTTAAGTTGTTACAGAGCCAAATCTTGAGGACTTCATTGTCTGAAGAGAAAATAAATTTCAACGCCTCGCCTAACTCTGCTGCAATGGTCAGTTCAACAGGACTGCTTGACTTCTGCCAATAAACCGATTCAAGTAAATTTACTTTAGGGTGTGATCGATCAGCCAAGTGATACCACTAATGCAGTCAAGCATATTTGTGTCTATCTTTGTCACACTATGTGATAGAAACAAATCAAACCCACAGAAAGAATATCTGGACCTTTAAAGCACACCATGTAAAGCACTTATTTAATCAGCTTCGCATATCCGAATGACAGGTATGCAACGACAAAATATATTATATTATTAAATATATAATAATAAATAAGAAGGAAAACACAACTACAAAAAAATTAAATGAGTTTGAGTTCAGAAAAAAAAGTTGAGTTCACTTGTTCAAAAAAACTTAAACGGATTTGTTTGAAGTTAAGCGAAATAAAATAAATTGTTCATTTACTTTACTGTTTATTTTGCTCTTTGAATATTTCAGGGTAATTGGTTTGCACACAAATATTGACAAATACTGATTATTGATTATTGGAAGGCCTAATTGCAAATTTAAAATGAAATCCCAGTCATGTGTCAACGACCGGGACAACTAATTTTCAAGAGATTTTTGACAACATTTTCTATCTTAAATTTAATGTGTAAATAACTATTGTATGATATTAAATATAATGCATTGCAATGCAACCAGTGGACACACTTCTCAAGCAATTGTGTTTGTAGACTTACACCCCCTTAGAAATGCAAAATAAAATATTGAGAATCTATGGCTTTCCTAGTCTCTATTTGGATATCGACAGCTTTAATATTTCATATGAGAGCCACAGGGTACGTCTAGCTCATTTGAATATTCGAGCGAAAATTAAATCAGGGTCTGCTCTCTAATAATGTATGCAGCAAGTACAATGTTACACTATAAGCTCCAAGACATTATTCAGAGAATCAAAACAATATAGAGAATAGTACAAAACTTTACCCCCTAAAGAATTCAAATTCTGTTGGGTGGATTAAATATGCAATAGAAACAACCTCTCAACCCACACAGGCCCACACAATAATTACAATTAGAAAAACAGTATTAAAATATATAATTTCAAAACAAAGGCGAATGTGTTTCTTGGTGCAGCATTTAGTGAATGCAATTTTACAATTTAAATAGGCCACTTCCTAAAATCTCTCCAAAATACAAGAAATATTCATATATTTACACAGAAAAAGTTTAAATCGTAATTATCATATTAATGATCAAAAGTATGAACACTCATGTGTATTTTACATCATTAATCAGTTAGACAATTGACATTCTCTGCAAAGCCTGATTATTTGTCACTCTTATGTTTACCTTAAGCAAATCTAATAATTTGTAAAAAAAAAAAAAAAAAAACTGTATAGGCTGCAATATAAGGTGCCAATATCATAAATTTAACATTATGTATAAAGTAAATATATCTGTACTAACTGTACGATCTTCTCACCAGCAAACGCATCAGCTGTTGTGCATCTCTACATTAAACCGCTTTCAATTATCCTGTCATAGCCGAGCATGATTTTGTAAATAGCAAGGAACAAATCAATGCAATAATCAATTGTGGTTGTGTCCAGATATATGAACCAGAAATATCTGAACCCTTTTTGTCGTGTAGCTATAGCATACGGCCGCCTCATAAGAGTCATAACATTATCGTATCACTAACCCCTTAGTTCATTTAGGCTAGATGCTTGCAATTAATATAATCTACAATAATAGACTACTATAAACATTTGAATTAATTAAGGCTTTAGTTGCACATGGTCAAATAGCAAACAGTTATTTAACTTAAAAATAGATATACGTACAATCACACTTTATGAGAGTATGAGACTAGAAATAGTGAAAGGACCGTGAATAGAATTCTGCAAAGCTGCAGCAAAGATTTGTGAGCGGCCTAATTTATTTTCAATAACACTGATTGCAAGGATCGATAAAGAAACAGCAATCCCAACGGACAAGGATGTTTTTCCTAATGTCATAGTCCTATTCATCATTATAATAAAATTGTAATTTCCTATCCTGAACATTTGCAGTGAAGCTAAATGAAGTTAAGCTTTAAACTAACGGTCGTTATTTTTCTTGTTGTGTTGTTGACTATTTTGTGGCTCGTCCAGCGATTAAGATCCTTGGAAATTCGACTAAAAAGAAATGGTCTTTTTTGGTACGCTAAATATATGTTTTTCTTCCGTTATTTCTTAATGACTGCAAATAAATGAGTGGGCCTATGATAGTCAATGACGATGGGAATTCACCCTTAGAAAACAAATATATTAAATTCATTACCCATCCCATTCTGAATGATCAATTTATTGATCAGCGACTGAGGCATTAATAATAGGCGTGAACCGGAAGTGATCATCTGGAGCGAAGAAGAAAATACTGTATGCATTGTCATATTTATTTCATAAAATGTTAGCAGTGTGAACAATTATTTTGAAAATATAAAAAGTTAAAATATAAAGGCTATATACCGCTACCTTTTCACTAAGACGTTAGGTTATATATATATATATATATATATATATATATATATATATATATAGGCCTACATTGCTTATACTAACAATTCAGTGTTCATGTCAAAAGACAGATGCTTATGTCTATACTGAATTACAAATGGCAGGCCTGTATGTAAATGTAACAACAAAGTAAAAAAATGAATATGACATATTTGCATATTATCCATGCAACAAAGCATCATACAAAACAGAAAAATAGTCTACCTTCAACCTTGTCTAATGAAACTCTTTATTGTACCTAAAAAACAGTGAACATGAAGTGTACGTCATTTTCCTTTCTTTGATTTTTTGGCTCACCTTCTTTCTCTTTTAATGTGTTTTTCTTCTTCTTCTGATGTTCAAAGCGTGCGTTAATTATATCACGTCAGTTTCTGCCACAACATAAAGCCTTATTCAACTGCAAATAGCCCATTTGGTTGATAATGAAATTTCTTTAAACTTTCAAGCGTTTAACACAAATATGATATGATTAACCATGTGATCTCGTGTCATTCAAAAGGAATTTGACTATCTTATCTACTTGGGGTTTGGGAAATCCATTAATATTTAACCATTAAGATGTCGCGCACTGGCGCCAAGTTAAGCAACTTTATCAGGAGAAACCGATGAATCATGTCCATAAGGAATCCCCAATAATTCACAACAACACTGCTGGTGTCAAAGTGTGCAGAAGTATCCCACATAAGTGGGGGGAAAACTCGATTTCGGTCTCTTAAAGACAGTGGAGGGACGAATTGTGAGAGTAAGTGAATCACCTATATTAGGTGTCTCTAGACAGTATTGATGACGTCAGCCCTAGTCTGAAAACTGTGTGAGTGTACACCATTTAAAAGGCTTTTGCATCTTGATTAAGTTTCACAAAGATATTTTTACTCTCTAGTTCTTTAGAAAACACATAGCCTATATAGCTTACTGGCTTACTGGTGATTCAAACAAATCAGAAACCAATAGGCTGAACAACCTGAATAATGTAACATCAAAATTAACTCAAGATCCCTACAAAACAAAAACTGGTTCTGGAGAGGAAAAAGGCTTTTTGCTGAATCTAAGAATCACCGAAGAACCTTTATTTTGTGGGTTGCGCGCGCCCGTGCACACACATCTTAATATATTGCGCGGTCACGAGACAGACACTCTCACTCGGTCAGCTTCGACTGTCAGTAGTAAGACGCGCGCCACGGCTATAGATACAAGCGTTTAGACACCAGGCGTACGTACATGTGTGCGTGGTAAAATGCTGGATTGACTAACACTGAAGATCTCGGGGATCAATGGCGCGCGGCTTTGAGATCGTTTAAAATTTATTGGAAGGGAGAGTGTGAGAGAGAAAGGAAAGAGAGAGAGAGGGGGAAAACAGTGTCTTTCAACAATGGAACTTACAATGGAAAACATTGGGAATCTGCACGCCGTGTCACACTCCCATCAAACGGGGGACTTGATGAACTCTCCTCACGCGCGACAGTCAACGACCCATAGGAACTTGGTGTCATCGCACGGCAGGTCAGCGATGGTGTCCAGCATGGCCTCGATACTGGACGGTGCCGGGGAGTATCGCACGGACCATTCGCTGTCCGGTCCTCTCCATCCAGCGATGACCATGTCGTGCGATTCGAGCATGAGTCTGAGCAGCACTTACACCACCCTGACGCCGCTGCAGCACCATTTGCCTCCCATATCCAACGTCTCAGAGAAATTTCACCATCACCCGCACCCTCACGCTCATCACCATCCCGCGCACCAGCGTCTCGCCGCCGGGAATGTCAGCGGCAGCTTCACGCTGATGCGGGATGACCGGGGCCTCGCGTCCATGAGCAACCTATACGGCCACTACTCCAAAGACTTGTCCGGGATGGGACAACCTTTATCGCCTCTTTCCAATGGCCTTGGGTCTTTGCACAACTCCCAACAGACTCTGAGCGCGTACGGTCCGAGTGCTCACCTGGGGAACGACAAGATGATTTCCACGGGAGGCTTCGAGTCTCATGCTGCGATGCTCGGCCGGGGCGAGGAGCACCTGGCGCGGGGTTTGGGCGGGCATGGGGCGGGCATCATGTCTTCTCTCAACGGCATCAACCACCACCACCACCACCACAGTCACACGCACTCTCAGGCGAATGGGTCGGTGCTCTCGGAGCGGGATAGGCAGGCAGCAGGAGCCGGCGCACAGGGTGGTGGGTCAGGACAGTTGGAGGAGATCAACACCAAGGAGGTGGCACAGCGAATAACGGCGGAGTTAAAGAGGTACAGCATTCCACAGGCCATCTTTGCCCAGAGGATCTTGTGTCGCTCTCAAGGAACTCTCTCGGACCTCCTGAGAAATCCCAAACCCTGGAGTAAACTCAAGTCAGGTCGGGAGACGTTCAGACGGATGTGGAAGTGGCTGCAGGAACCCGAGTTCCAGCGCATGTCAGCCCTTAGGCTTGCAGGTGAGTAAAGGTCACTGAAGTTTCCTCGTGAAGAAAAAAAAAAAAAGGAAATCAAAACAGTCACACAAAATCTATATATATTACCTTTATTTCCTTGCATTATCTTCAATAATGTAATCAATATATTGTGCATGGACCTAATATTCTTTGTTCTTATTATTTGTGCTTGGTTTCTCACGGTTCATCTGAAGGCATCTGCTCCTATTAAGAAAGATAAAAATACAGACGATATGAATAAAACATTCAACAAAGGCAGTGTATCCTTAAATTAACTACAAGTATTTCAGAGGCATCTAAAATGTTTCCATTGAATATATTTGCTAAAAACCTGAGCAAATATAGACATAAACATTATTTCAAATTATTAGAATGTTTTTAAATGAAGGTGAAATCAATTAGTGTGTGTAAATTACATACAAGTACACACTCCAACAGCTGCCTGTTGCAGGTGTTCAGGCTTGTGAAAAGACCACTGCAGGTCAAAACTGAAAGTAAAAACTGATGTTTATTTTTTTTTAAATAATTATTTCTAAATAATTTGGTTCCAATGATTTCAAGACATTAACAAGCATTAGTTTTGCACCAACATGTCATCAATAGTTCCTCAGCTTAATTTCTTTTCATAAATGTCCCCTTTTCATTTTACTTCAAACTAAAAACAATGTAGACAGTGTGTAATCTCGACCTTAAAATGGGCCCACAGGAAATGTATAAAATTAATAAATAAAAACAGTGTGTGTACTGAACATTACCTTAAATAATGGTTGGAATAGAGGCCGCTGACCCGTCAAAACCTATCGCCTCACGTCGTATTTCAGTTGTGGGTTCAATTAACCAGGATATAGTGGCATATTTTAGTTCCAGTCAATGCCCCGTTGAAAAGCACTTAATGGAATGTAAATTGTTCCTTTGCGCATTTAAAGTTGTTCTGGTAAATAAAGATTTAGACGCTATTCAATTGTCCTCTTAAGTGCCGTTGCTGTTAAAGCTAATTGGGCATCAGATTTTTTTCTTCTTCCACACCCTATTAAAAGGGAGTTATCCTAAACGGAAGACGAACTCCCCACTTCTACAGGTAGTAACTTAAAGGTATGGTAACTCAATGTCTTTGGGGTAAACTTTAGTCTTTAGTTTCACAGGCCCTACACTTTACAATGCGTCCATATGATGCTTTAATTAATTACACGAACACTGTAAAGTGCGACCCTTGAAATACTATATATGCATATAATATTTTAAAGATTATATGTATAAATTATTTATTTGAAATAGACTTCTACAAACATATGCTTTAAGTTAATTCACTGTTGTCTATTTTATTGACTATTGCGGAAAAACTGTAATTTGAAAAAACCAGGCATTCTTGGAATAAAATAATGCCCTTTATAAAATAAATGCCCTTGTACGTTCCGGATCTATAGTAAATTTAGCTCAATGAGGAATTACTTTGCTATGCAAATAACAAAAGCAAGTGCAATTTAAACGAGCCATTATGCACAGCGCGCATGTAGAAGTTGGGGGGTTGTGTTTCAGAGTCTGGGAATACTCGTTCACTACATCAATCAATAAATTCAAATTACTATTCCAAATTCATCACAGTCACAAAAATCAATGCCGTGGCACTGCTTGGCTAATGTGAAAATGCCCGTGTCTGTGGGATCATTTGGTATTGTTCTTCTGGGGCGCTGAAGCGTTTTTTTTTTTTTTTTTTTTTTTTTTTTTTTTTTGACAGTAGGCATAGTTCGTGCGATAAAAAAACAATGAGAATATTTACAAATATTTAATAAAAACGACAAATCTAAGCAGCATATGGCATAGGTCGCACGTAATTCTGACAGATAAGTGCAAACCTCAAATACGCAATGCGCAATATTTAAAGATTGCATTAACAATGAAAACAATTCGTCTCAGCATCTGTGCCGTATTCCACACTCAATCTCAATGTATTTGGCCCAATCAATACAGCGATCAATAAAGATAGCCAGTACATCTATCAATTATACCGGCTCAGCACTCTCCCCCATTGGACTCTGGATTTACCTAGTGTTTCGTTAGGAGGAAGGATGTAGATTTTACTGTGTATCGTATGCAGTCTCTCTTAGTCATAAGGAAATGATAATACAATATTAAAGTCCATCTGTATTTATACGCGATGCATCACTACGGGAAGATAAATGTCTCCTTTGTATAGGTCTATATTTAAACCAAATGTAATTTAAGGCCTATACATTTCTTGCATAGCAACCCTTTGAGAATTATACCCACCACCTTGCCCATCTGATTTTTTAAACCACTTGACAATCTCTGTTAAACTATAGTATAATAATTGCTCTCTCGCATGGAACTGAGCGCAATCAGTCAATTTTGGATTGGTACAAGTTAACACACATACTTTACACTTTTTAAGTGGAGTGTTTGCTTTTCACTCAACGTCATCATCATCATCACCATCCTCCTCCTCATCAAAATGACTTCCAGTCTCGCCTCCAGTTCCCAGCCCACGAGGATGGACGCGATTGATTTAGGATTAGCGAATCGAGGCATTTTCAGGGGAGACGGGTTTTGGCAGGCCAAGAAAATGATCGATGCTGACCTTAATAATTGATAGAGCCAGAAGTGAAAAATGAAGATTCGGTCACCTGTTTGGTAAACAAGTGCATGGAAGCCGTTTTTGAATTTGATTATTTAAAGGTGTTCGAAAATAATCTTAAATTAAATTACATGACCACGCCTCCACACACGGTTTGTCCGGTTAAAACGGTCTTGGCATCATAGTTAGGGTCTATAACAAGCAGTGAATATATTGATTACAGTTGCTAGCTTTGCTATTTCAATAGCTTAAGTTGAACTAAATAGGGAGAAAATTCACTTTCGTCTCCTCCCCCCTTGGCCTACTGTATTATTCTAATTTTAAAGCTGTTATGGTTTCTCAGTTGTGCAGATAATTGAAAAACTTTCAGGGGTTTAAATTTCTCACATCTAATGTCCTGTTGAGGTAGCCTACCCAATTTGTTTTCTAATGCGAGCTAAACGTTTTCAGTGATATGTAAATCTAAAAAAAAAAAAAATGATAATGACACTAGCTGTTTTGGTGATATACTGTCCGATAGGCCCACTGATCCAAGCGAAATGCGCTCGTGAAGCGAACTGTTGCCATGGTAACCACCGTACGCGACCTCTACTTCAATTTAGTGCATTCCACCTTATTTTAAACTATAACTTTTGTGGTTACGCTGCTGAAACATTTACGCTAGACGTTGGCTACTTATATATGAAAGAATACATACGTAAGTTTTTTTTGTATTATTTGCAAACAACGTGAATATGCGCATAGCTTTTGCTAGAGACGTTGGTGTAATTGCAACTATGTTCCAATTGATATGTCCACATATGACAGATGTTTATTCGGCTTTACATCATGATATTACAATACAACCGTATTTGCAACCTTTTCTTTTAAATTCTATAAAGGCCATTATGGCAGACAACATGTAGGGCCGTCAGTTCTAAACCAGCTCCTTACTCCTGTTCTGTAAATAACTAAGGACAGAGTAACAGATGTACGCGCCACCATAGGATGTAACATTGTTGCTCTATAATGGGTGGAGTACTGTCTCCGCGAGCTTAGATTTTCATGATCAATCTCTGTGCTCGCCCGCCAAAATGGATCGGAGAGAGTGACCTTTAAATCAAATTGCTAAGAGACCGTGCCGCCTAGGAGGAGAGCATCAAAGGGTTAAATTGCATTGCGTCACCACTAAATTTTACCAAGGGGGGATTTAATAATTTTATCATAGCTGATTTTACAGAACAACGCCTCCAAATAGTTTGAGTCACGGCACAAAGCACTTGGTTGTAAATATACTTCACTTTCTGCCTAATATCTGAAGCATATTATACTGACCTGAAAGCTAGTTCCGCCATATGCACAATGTACTTTTCCTACAGTCCCTGTTTTTTTCTTCTTCTTTGGATCAATCCAAAGAACTTGTGCAAATCTTGGCCTTGCAATATAATTTAAATGGAGTGATACAATTTTACATTTACAATTTGCCATAATGCATGCTAATTGCTAATGGCAAATATAGGCTATAAGAATAGAATTCCAATAGGCATTTAATGCTTAGATAATTTTTCATAAATATATATGTGCATTTTACAATGGATGCACAGCCTTTTATTGGCAAAACAAAATGTAAACATTAAAAATAGCCAATGTGGTCAGATTCAAAACCACATGTACCCTCCAGAGGCTGAGAGACTGGCTTCTGACACATCTTGTGGCATCAAGAGCCATTTAACCGAGCAGTGACTCTATTGGTGTGCTGTTACATCATTTACAGACACATTGAGCCCACAGCCTGCTAAATTAGTCAATCAAACCATCTTGTAAAAGCTGTGAAACCCAGAGCCCAACAATGTTTAGTGGACCAACACCGTTGAGAGTTTTAGTTTGTCAACATTTTAAAATATTCTGTCTTACAAATAAAGACGTAATAATGATCCTTTAGGTTCAGAAAAAAGGACCATCTTCTAAGAATACCCCTTCAATAACATGGTTCTTTGGAGATTAAAAGATTATGTTCTTGATGTTACATTGGTTTTCCAGATCAGATTGACCGTACAAAGAAAAAAGCTAGAAAATGTTATTCTAGCATAAGGCTATAAACCTCTTTTTGGTTTTGACTGAAATCTTTTTTTTAAGAGAGTGCAGTTGTACGTGTTCAATGACAGCTTGAGCCCACACAAGAAATGAAACCTATTGATTAATCCTGTGGTATTTTCAGAGGTTTTAAATGTTCTTTCAAGACTTTGTGCAGGGTGTTTGGCCCCTCAACCATTCAGACATCTTAAACTCACTTCACTGTAATTGTAGGTCAAGCAGTCTTAACAACCAAACCCATTCCAATGTGTCAATATGCCTATAGAACGGATGTTTGACTGAACAGTTTTATTAGACCGTTCAATTATTGATCTCACCACAATAGTCATGTGTTAGGATCACGTCAACACTAAGCAATGCTTAGTTCTTAAGAGAAATGAAGTACCTGCTCTTACAGTAGTTAGATCACAGGTTTGGCCCTTTACTTCGCCCACTACCATCCTCCAAGGCTAACTCAGCAGAATCAGCCCCTGTCAAAACATCGACCTTTGAGACGATTAGCACCAAGTCACGCTGATAAAAACGGCAGACATCCAATAAATCAAATAAGAGAAAAAGATAAAATCAATCCATGATAAGTCCTAAAGGTAGCCTACCAGCGAGTTGTTTAAAAGGTGAGAGACTTTTAAAAGTCACACACTTGTTTAGTCACCTGATAGAGAGAGCGGCTGGAAAAAGGTGTAACCTTATTAGTAATGTTTTAGAGAGACAACAAGCCTCACTTCACAGCATACTAACCCCACATATCAGCTGTTTACATTAATCCAAACCCAGGCACCCCCAACAGACTATCCATTATGAATTCTGATTTACACGCACTGATGTTAAATATATTTACACAGCACACAGGCATACTCATGCAAAACACACCCCTGCTTATCTACAGCGGAATAGTTGCTGATGATAACAATTCATGTTCATACAAGGGCAATATCATGACACACTGACTTTTTAAACATCGTTGGATAGGCCTCAATGGGAGCCACTCCGCTCCCAATTTCAGCTCAGCCGCACTCTATGCATCGATCCTAGGCAGACTGGTCGGCTGAGCGGCGCGGCCAGTCATCGATCCCTGCACTCCCTCAATCCTCCCACTTGAAATCCAAGAAAGCGCGCATACACCTCCAGCTTTCACAGGAGACACCATTTATTTATTTATTTATTTATACTTTGTGAAGTCAAGAATCCTCGGACTGAACCCTTGGAGTTTGTTTATTATAGCTCCAATTAGCTGCTGCTGATGAAACTAAATTTAACCCTCAAATACAAGAACCTGCCATGGGCCTATGAAGCTAAATGTACTCCTATACTTCAAACATAAATGACTGCCTTTGATGAGTGGTACATTGTTTGCCCCATACATTTCACTGTACCTTCAAAGGCACACACTGTATTCTGCAACATCAATAATTGATCATCTTTTGGCAACAACTCGTATCATAAGCTTTGAACATATAAGAACATAGCTTGCTGGTTTAGACAATATATACTGCTACAGTTTATAACGCTTATATAGACCTTATGCGCCAGAGAAACAAGCGCACAGCCATCTTTAGAGTTTTGTGTTTGAACTTCCATTTTTGCGGTAGCTCTGAATATTTATGTGGCATCGCTGACGAAGAATAATTACTTGGTGAAGTGGATTTACCGTACTTATTGTAGAGTTAGCAAAAGTTATCGTAAGCATTGTAATGTTTGAAGACATTATAACAAATGTCAGACTTTAAAACAAACGGTTCATTCGTAAAACCGTAAGATCTTACCTTCATGCTGTGGAAATACAAACCAGATGACAGAACACAACAAATACAGCGCTGAAAGGGGACGAAGCTACATAAGCTCTAGAGAATGGGAAGCTGACGTCACGGCGCGTTGAGTTTTGGGTAACTGCCTTGTTTAGACACCATATTAAGAGGATTGCACTGCTAGTGAGTTTAAGGCAGTGTTTTGATTTTCTGTAGGTCATTCATGCTGCATCGAGAATTGCCATAGTAACTCGCATCACTGTTCAGGGAGAACACTGGACAAGTTAATACTCTCTGACGAGAAGACGCCGGATAGCAAATCTATTAATAATGTCACTGATTAAAACCACTGCCTATCACTCAATACAGTAATCACATTGCTGAGTGTTTTTGAAAGTTTTATATTTTGTTTGGTTTAACATTACCTTGTGATTAACTTGTGAATTAGCAGAACTTGCACACAGCCACTACAAAACTGGAGAGTCTGCTCACTGCAGAGCCATGGGTAGAGCGTGAAGTCCAGCTCCCCCTCCCTGGATGTAATTTGGGCATAATGGTCGAAGCGTGAAGGTCCGACCACACCCTAACCCTACCCATAACTTCATCCCGCCACCTATTAAATCCACAGAGGTGGAGCTAGACTAGGTCAAGCTCAACCCATGACGTCCAGAGAGGTGGAGCTGGATGTCATTCGGCATTTCACATTGTGAACGGAATTGTGCAAAACTACAGTGAAAACATTAAAATTATCCTGTAATGCATTAAAATATCCTTGTTTACCTGCAAATGATGCCATGAAGAATGTGAATATTTAATTTAAAGGAAAAACAAAAAAGGTGCAGGTATCAGCTATCGGTAGCAGAGGGCGATCCCTCTTGGATCCTCTGGGAGATGGAGGCGCTGCCCCAGAATGTAACGCGGTGTGACTTAGCTTCCCATTTACGCCCCATGACGTTTTGTGTGAGTAACTTCTGTTAAACTATAAACAATCAGCGAAAGGTTCGCTCTATGAACGTGAATGCAATAAGCATTTTCAAAAACTGGGTACAATGAGATGACATTACACTCACCCTTCTACCATAGAAGTCGAACATTAAAATTACATTTAGTTTGTCTGTTCTTTAGCTGGAACATTGAGCGATAATGATTCAAAGTGATTTCCGTCATTGTCACAGACAGCCTATTATATTTACCTGCTTTAGAAACATTCCAAACACTGCTAATATGGATTAGAAGTGAAAAGGGAAGACAATTTTATTTTAAAGCATCTGTGTGAAAACTAACTTGGAAAGAGACGTGAGGATTTGGGGAGGAAAACAAAACAAAACAAAACAAAAGAGATTCTTAGTGCATTCCAGTGAATAATTAATGGGATATATGGTAAATTAAATCAAGAGAGCAGACTACAAATGCACAGTAGGCCTATGTTTTGTCTTTTTCATACTGTAACAGCGAAATAAGAAAATAATAAGGAGGGAAAGAATGCGGCCACGTCACAATAAAATACCAAGCATTGTTATTCTCTTGAAGTCTGAACATGAGAACATGAAGGAAATTGTAGGCTACAGCTCATTCAGTCAAACTGACAGATACAGATTATTTGTAGCGCAACCTTTTGATTTGAAATGATTTGTTTTAGTCTTTTAGAGTTTAACTTACCCAAACCGGAAGTGCTATACATGATCTAAAACTCGTTAGGGAAAAGGTGGATAGCTTTCAACCGCACTTCAAAAAAAAAAAAAAAAAAAAAAAATTCATCACATTGGTTTCCATAGCAACAGAACGCTAATCGAACGCTTTCATTCGTATAAGTATCGTACGTTGTGTCGACCAACATAAGAAGGCCTACTGTCATAACAACGTTGTACATTTACATAACCACGATAAACATGTTTTGTTTAAACAAGATTAAAGCCAGTTTACGGAAACCTCCACAGATTGCTCTCAGAAAATTTGATTTGCGATAATGTCAATAGGCTATAACTAACCGACTTTAACAGGTTGAGCTGTTATTTCAAATTACCTAAATATTAGCATACTGGTCTTTCCTTATTGCATTACACTAAATTTAGTCGAGTATTTAGAGAGAGCCTTGAGCACAATCTTGTTTACAAGAAGAGCTGACCAATTAGAATAACACAAAACTATTCTAGCAGACAAAAAAGATAAAGAAAAACTCTAGCTCTCATATTTCTAACTGTGGACTTATGTATTTTTTGTCAAATACTCAAATAAGTTTAGGCCTAAAAGTTTTCAAAAGTGCTTTTGAAGACATAAACATTACAATCCACTGCCATAGGCCTACAAGCATAAAAAATATCAAAGAAAGTTGAGGAATGGTTAATCTAAATGCTCTCATTGCAAAACGCATTTGTAGCCTATATACATAATCGAATAGCTTAAGCCTCATTTATAAAGAAAAAAAAAGAAAGAAGAAGCGTTCTGCAGACATTTGCGGTGAATACGGAGTCATTTAAAGACGTACCTGCGATTGGCCAATGTCCCACGTCGAGACAAATTAACACTATCATAGGCCATACATAACTGAACGTTTGCAGCTGTGATTTTTTAGTCATTATTCTGAATCATACTGCAGTGTGTCCTCGTTTGTCATTCCCCACACCGCACAGCACGCAGCGCCAGCCTATTAAATTGGTATTATTTCGAATTTAGACTCAGCGCCCCATTGGTCCAAGGCAGGCATAGCCTACCGTAGTTTCTGGCTCATTACCAGAACAATTTTCATGGAACTATAATTAATTAAATGAAATGAATTCCAAAAACGAATTATTTACGGATGTATCGATCGGTATTGAACACCACAGGCCAACCCCGCTATCATTGTGTTGCAAGGCATGCAAGTCAGAAACTACACTGCTAGAGAACACAGTCGTGGAAAAGTATTTGTTAGCATCTTAGATAGCCTATATCTCAGCGTACATTAACATCTTAAGGGTCATTTCACGACAAGGATGAGAATTTCAAGTAAAAACAAACTTTAAAAAAAAGTCAACTTATCATATTGTACAGTTAACTAAATAGATATTTGAAGAAACGCATTAAATTATCTTTCTTAACACATTGTAGTGTCATGACCTTGAGTAGCCTACATACTGTAAAATGGTAAACCCTGTTACATTTAATTTACATTTAATTTGAGAAGGCACAAAGCAACTTAATATTTAAATGCATTTCTTTGCATGACAGAATGATCAAAGCATTAAAAAATACATTAAAAATCTAACTTTCAAAACGCGAACGCACCCCATTGTTGTGGTTGTTTTGCGTAATTAACTCAAATAACTATAACTACAACTATAAAATAGGCGAATCATGTTGTAGCCTATAATCATAAGCAGCAGAACAAGGTTATGCCAGTTGCATCTAGCCTACGTGATCTTTAGGAATCTTTCACAAATATCACCCAGTAGGCTACTGAAAGAAAGAAAGAAAGAAAGAAAGAAAGAAAGAAAGAAAGAAAGAAAGAAAGAAAGAAAGAAAGAAAGAAAGAAAGAAAGAAAGAAAGAAAGAAAGAAAGAAAGAAAGAAAGAAAGAAAGCCTACCTTGTGGTTTTGTTTAGAATTTGTGAAATTTATCATCAAACGTGTTAATAAGCGAGAGTGTCAAAAATCCCCTCCGAATGCTTCTATTCACTCTTTGTCACTCATTGGCTTTTTTTTCTGTACAATATATTTGTGGTTCTGTCCCACACTCTGCTCACTGTAGCTCTAAAGTCTGCAGCTATCGATTTTTTTCCTTTTCTACGCCGCGCTTGGTTCAGTAATCAGGGCCCCCTTCCCAACCGATCGATCAATATTGATTACAAAATCTTACGCCTGTAAACCGTTTACACCAGGGAATAGCGGCAGCGACACCTGCTGGTTGACTCGGGTTATAACACAAAACACAGCCTGCTCGGTTTGTTGAAATTCTGAGGGGATATCAACGTGTGTTGGAGAACTGACAACCACTGTCAAAAGGCAAATGACTTTCAAAATCAAAAGGCTCCAGTAAATCTAGCTGAAAGCCAAGGTCGTCGTAGTTATTTCAGGCGAACACCACAGACGACTAATAACAATTTAAAAGGCTTTATAGCTTCATCATTCACTTCAGATTCGGCGCTTCGAGACACCTTTATGCGATAGGAGCAATGTTATGCGCACACAAATATTATAGGCACGTTAGTACCGTCGACATTTAAACGGTACACTTCCAAGTGTACAATGCATTTAATGGCGTGCGCGCGCGCGCGTGTGTAAACGCAGAGTGGCTGATATAGAATCTGAATATGATGGATGCGGTCCAGGCAGTTAGACGCCTGTAGTAAACAGATTTGACTGCGAGAGGTGACGTGATCAATGGGCCTCAGCTCAGTGTAATTAGATACATGGCACCACAGTTTGGCTCCAGTCACTCCATAAATGCACACAAGATAGATACAATCTGCTGCTTTTACAGGTGACTGAGGTAAGAAATGAATGATCCATTCACAAATAATGCTGAGAGAAGCAAAAGGTCTGTGAGTGCATTGGAAAATAAAACAATAATAAAATATGTTAACAGGCACTAATGTAAAAAAAAATTTTTTTTTAAATATACATGTTAGACTACATAACGTAACTGCTATCAAGTTAAAACAAAACTGCTAAAAATGCCACCGGATCTTTTCACACAATAAAAATTGCACTTGCAAGGTGTGTAAACAACCTAAAACATTTCTTGGCGTACTCATGTTTCCACTTTGGTACAACACTTGCAATGTTTACTGCCCTCAAGTAGGCAGCCAGAATCTCTCTCTCTCTCTCTGTGTTGCCAGGACAGAAACATACAGGAAGGTGGTGTGAGTTAAAGGCAGTTTGAAAATACCCTGCCTCTCTTAGGTCTGTGCCCTCCAGTGGCCTCTGTTTGAAGTCGCAGACTACAGACCTGCTGGAGGGGCGTTCAGACCGAAGTCTCTGTGGACGACCCCACCTCCAAAAACAGACACATACACACTAAAATGGGATGAGTCAATATCCCCCTCGCATCTTTCTTTCTTTCTTTCTTTCTTTCTTTCTTTCTTTCTTTCTTTCTTTCTTTCTTTCTTTCTTTCTTTCTTTCTTTCTTTCTTTCTTTCTTTCTTTCTTTCTTTCTTTCTTTCTTTCTTTCTTTCCATCTTTCTCTCACACACAAAGACCCCTACTTTTGTATACCAGTCACTCGCTCTCCTACTGTGAGCCCAAACTGCATTAATATTGAATCAAACAGCAGTGTCTCCAACGACCAGGCTGAGGTGCTCACCGCTGGCCTGCTCTGTCTGCTCTCTTTAAAGGGATGATTTTTGACCTCCGGGGAGATAGAATGGATTTGTCTTAAATCACTATTAATCCACAGCCAAACAGGAGAGTCTGAACATTTTCGACTTCCTGCAAAGCTGTTCATCTGTGGAATTTGCTCTGAAATAGGGCATTTCAGTATGTAGAGCAAACATGAGGCTAATGATTTTCTTTGTCTACTTCCCTTTCCCTGAACTTTTCTTATTCATCCTCCTGATCCCCACAGCCTGCAAGCGCAAGGAACAAGAGCAGCACAAGGAACGCAATATGACACCCAAGAAGCAGCGCTTGGTCTTCACCGATCTGCAGCGCCGCACACTAATCGCCATTTTCAAGGAGAACAAGCGGCCCTCGAAGGAAATGCAGGTGACCATATCGCAGCAGCTGGGCCTGGAACTCAGCACCGTCAGCAACTTCTTCATGAACGCGCGTCGCCGCTGCGTCGATCGCTGGCATGAGGAACACCATCACGGTCATGTAGCCAGCCCAGGCCAGCCGGGCACCTCCGCCACCACCTTCTCCAAGGCTTAAATCGAAACCCCTTTCCCCCCTGGGTGGCTAAGACTGGATTTTCATCCCAACCTCACATAGTCACCCTTTGCGTGCCAATCAATCCCACTGCTGCCAAAAAAAAAATGGCGACGTTTCACGTAAATGCAACCTTTTACTTCTTTGGGACTGTTATTAAATCTAGTCAAACATCTCCACATGGAAAAGCACCACATCATTCTCGTATAAACCACAAAAAAGTGAGCACTCTTCGTGCATTTGAGGAGCACTTTCATAGCTCACAGCACAGACGGCTTGTTACTCAAGCGAGGTTGTCAAAGAAAGCCACCACCTGCATCATCACTCTCAGGCCCATGGCGGCACAATTCCCTAATGGCCAGTTGTTTCTCTGAGGCTCTCAGATCATATGCTAAGCTAATGAATTGAGAGACTAATCGATACAGACAGAAAAGCGAAGGACGGCGACCTCTACTGAAGGTGAAGCTCCCGCAACAAGGACTCTCGCGCTCACCCAGCACGGCTCTCCATACGGTTTATTTTGCACAGATGGAAATGGAGGGCTGCCTGGGCTGCGCCGTTTCACTGCACTTGAGGTTAATGCATGTTCACAAACTGTCCGTAATGCAACAAGCGAATCAGTTGAGAACTGTCCTCAAGTCTGGAGACAAAATACTGGACCATTTTCAGCAATGGTGCACCCTTTCTGATGACATTTCAACTACGAATAGAATATTTTTCATTCCGTATAGATACACGATAGGCCAAAGGTCAAGACAGGTACAGCCAAAACACAACGAGAGGCACATTTTAAACACGTATGGAAATATTTGTTACAAAATGGTACATTCACACACAACTGAAATCTTACTGACAAATCAAATGTTATGTTTATCCTGCAAAGTGGACAAGGGGTAAACACAGTCCAAAAAGTTACATAAAATCTAGTGCCAATAATGTTTGCCTTAATATAAAAGTTCACATACCCTCAGCCAGAGTCCACACCTAAACCGGCATTATGTGCCATAGCAACCAACAATCATCTTTTAAAAAGAATCAGAATCTTTTTTTTTTTTACACAAAAATTATGAAAATAATGAATGCTTTAAATCATTCAGTACATCTGGTCTGTGATAAAACCAACTGAAGAGGTAGAAATATCTTTACAGCAACATAACAGAAACAGAAATCTTTAACCCCTAATCCCCTATTTTTCCCACGTACTTTCTCTTCATAATATTAAAGCGGGTAATTGGTACAAAATATTTCTATTTCTTATCAAACTTGTGATCCATGTACACGTAAGGCATTGATCATTTGAAAATTAAAATAAAAAGGAAAAAAAAGACTTTCTAAAAGTATAACCAATCTTCGGAGGACTGCAGCTGGACATCTCTGCATTGCATGTGAACTACCACAGGTCATAACGGAAGGAACTTTCACTGACCATGAAAGAGACATTTCTCTCTCTTGGCTCTGTTGAAGAGCACACAAAACAAAAACAAGAATTCCACCCGAAATTCCTCTGTAAAACCTTGAAAAACCCTGCCAAAATGGGTGCGAAACAAGGGCACAACCTTACCTCCGTGGGGAGATGTTCAAAATCGAAGAGGATTTTTTTTTAGTGTCTTTGAATGCAACAGTAGCATTTCTGGAAATGTTGCAGGACTTGCTGAACAGATAACAGTTGGCACTGTTAATGCAAAAATGCTCTGAGCATTGGAGTTATAAGCAGGCCCAGATGGAATCTGCGGAACTACGGTGGAAAAATCAGTGGAATTCTGCGGAATGAATTCAAACATGGTGCAATGTGTAGCTGAAAGCATAATCAAATTAGCCAAAATATTTCATAAACGAATATTCAAGGAACAGCAGAATTCTGTGAATGACTGACATTCAAATTCTGTGGAAAACTGCAGAAATCTTTCCACTTAATTATATACGCAGATTCCATGTGGGCCTGGTTATGAGCATTAAGAGAGCAGATTTGTGCTACACAAATCAGCAGGCATCTATATGTACATTAGCTGATAAAACTGACCTTTTGTTTGTAGTGAGAACCAGAGTGGCTACCTCACTGAGCTGGGTTGTTTGTGAAACAGCCACTGATACCAAAGATTCTTTGACCTGCCAATCCTGTGCTGCCAAAGGGAGGAATACACACAAATACCAAAACCCCAATAGCATAACCAAAGCTTTTACAGGTGCAAACAAACAGACAAATGGATTTTCACACATAAGATGACATATACATACTCTCACAGTGCAGTCAGACTGCATAGCACCACACTGAGGGATGCGGCTGCTATGCAGATTGAGTTGAGTGCCTTTTTCCTTCAACAACGGGTGGGACTGCTCTGGAACACACACACAAACACACACACAGAACGCGGGGTTTTTTTTAGTTCCATTTCGCTGCTTTTTAATAGTTTTTCTGTGTTAACCTGCGCTACACTGACATTTTTGATCGTTTCGCGGTTTTTCAGTTTCTCTCGCGCGGGACGCCGCGATTTAAAGGCGCCGCGTCGAGTTTAAAAACGCGTTTCGAGATCGTGTGCTATTTTCCATGAACGCTATCTAGCGGTTTATTTTTTTTTTTAAAAGCAAGAACGCCAATGTGTGATCAGCACCTTGCACAATTACTCGAACATACAAATGTACATTACTTAGGCATACATATATTGAAGCACAGGGTGATTTTGACGTTAGTTTGACATAAACTGGTGTTTAAGCACTTTATAATGCCAATTTTATTTATTGTTTTTTTGCACTATCACTTAACTGAAATTATTTGGGCTAAGAGCCCTGCAAAAATGCCCAGCTTTATTTCACATTAGGCTAGTTTCTTTAGTGTATTTTCACTGTTGGATACTCACAAAATATCTTTCAATGTTATCATTGTATTTCTGATGTCATACACCTTGATGTCACTCAAAATGCCTGAGTACTGTACCCACATATGGCCTATTTTCATGAGCACTCATTTAAATCAAGCTATATCATAAACTTCTGACATAAGCCTACCAAAATGGAGTTTATTCTAAGCAACATGGTTGGCTATAAGTAACATTTTACATTGATTTAGGTCAAGAACGGGATTAAAATAAAATCCAGTTTTTGACAGTTTGGTTTTTTAAATAGCTGTAAGTGATTCAGGAGAAGAGGCCATTTTAGAAGACACATTGGACCATTTCCCTCTTATATTTCTCCCATTGGAAACCACATGGACTTGGCAGGAAGGTGTTGACAATTGATTCTGAAATACCTCAAATGTTTTGTGTAAAGTTTATGTAATTTAGATTAAACTAATGCTAATTACAATGAGTACACTAACACTGCTAAGACTAATAATAGTTAGTTTTTGAACTTGTGACTTGAAGCTTTATACTGTTAAATTGTGTTTTTGTTGGTGTTGTTGTTTGGTTCACTCATTTGCCAATATCTTGTTTATTATTATTATTATTTTGATCGATGGTGGTACATAATTCTTTATAAAAGAAAGACATTTGAATGTTTATAATGAAAGACATGACACAAAGGAAAAGGATTTGAGAGTGAAAGAAAAAAACAACATTGAAAGATGACAGAAAAGAGCAAAATCACAGTACGCTGAATTTCCAATATATGCATCGTTTTTTTCTAATGATTTCAGTTTCAGCATTAGTCAGACTTTAACTATGTTATTATTATTTTTTTTTAAAGCTAACTAGATTGTGTTAAGTGCTCCTAGCATTAATTTAAAAAATAATGAAAAAACAAACTCCTCCCATTTAAAGTGGCGGGGACACTTTTTTCTGCATGACTATTGTATACTGTATAGAGTAAAGCTGGATCGACCTGGACTTTGGAGGGAGTGACTAGGACGAATAGACCCCGGGGAAGTTGGAGATGGGTGGGAAGGGTGGTAAAGGTGTTGGAGGGGTCTTTGTTTTGTAGAGTTTTCTGTCACTGTTGTTTTTCACTGGTTGTGTGCATGTATTGTTGCAGCCCTCTCTCCTTGTATTTCTTTTATGTATATAACTCTTTAGTGGGGCATGACCGTTTATCCTGGGCAAATGAACTTGGTCATGGACCTAATGTACACACGTCTCTTCTGAAAATGTAATCTTGTGTGCATTTGTTTACATGTGGCGTGTTTCTCGATTTGGGTTGCACACCATTTCACGCGAAACTGGAATGCTACCAGCCAGTTTTTTTTGCAACAGACCCCTCCAACCAGAAATGGTCTCTCATCGACTGTAAAACAGCATCATGTACATCATGTTTCTCTCCGGGTCTGTCTGCAGATTCAACCCCCCAGTCACACTGTGCTCTTCCTCTTCTGTTACCTGTCAATCAATCAGAACCAAGTGTCTTTGTGATGGTAGAAGACAATCAAGTTTCAAAACTAGGAGAAAAAAATGGTAGAGAGAAGACAGGCTGAGAGGAGGAGAAGAGGAGAAGAGGAGAAAGGAAGGAGGAAAGAGGCTCATTGGTCAAGTAGGTGACTACTGCCCTATTTAGCTTGCTGTGGTGCTTATGATGTGCAACATTAGCTAACTTTGCAACCGCTCTTCCCTGTAGATTTGTATAGTAAATTATAGGAGACATTCAGGTGTTTCAAGAGGTAGATTTAACTTCAAGAAATTTTAGCCGCCAAAAATGGACAATAAATATAAATTCCATGCTAAGCATGATGCTAACACCAACTTTAGCATCTGGCTACATTGTTCTCTCACCAAACTTACCTACTCCCACACTGCTGGACCAATTGAAAAGAGCTAGCGCCAGGCAAGTGCTAACATTTGCGCTAACTGCTCTCTAACCACAAATCGGTCAGTAAAGAGCTGCTGAGGCTGGTGGTCTTTGCACAGAGAACTATGCAAAAATACGACAAAAAGAAAAAGCCTTTACCTCAATCTTAATCAATGTTGCTGGTTCAGGCTCTTTTCCACTTCAGTCACTAGGATGATATCACCTGCACCAATTATAGACTAGAAAACTAGAAATGTTATGTACCTGCTAAAACCATCTTAAACTAGTCTGAACTGGCTTGCTAGGATTCTTCAATCTGGTTTGTTGTTTTTTTATAGGTGTTTTTGGGTGCTTGGCAGGCTGAGAGACCAAATCGCTGATTAGATAACCTAGCTAAGACAGCAAACCACCTTGAGTTGGTTTAAATTCTTTATTTTTAAAGCAGGGAATTTAGCAGTGTCGTAAATTCACCAGATTATTATATACTGAAACACTATGTAGGGAAGAGTATGCGCAAAATAAATAGCTCTGAATGAAAACGATTACATGCACACAAACTCTCCTTAGAGCGCATCTACCCAAGCCAAAGACTGATCAAAGGGTAAAGACAATCCAAAAAAACAATCAGTGTGTGTTTCTGAAGCTGTCGCGTTGCCCTGGGTTCATGAATTTTAGCTTTCTAGTTCAATGTAAACACCTAGAAACTAAGATATTGAAGGACAAAATACCTATCCCTGTTCAAAATCTTCTGTAGAAGACTACCCAGTTTTAATATCCTGTTGAAGCTTCACATGCACACACAAACTTGTTCTCAGGCAGCTGTTAAAGGTTAAAGGGCATGTCATCATGGAGAGCCTCATTCCTCCTCCTGTCCTACAGGGGGAGCCAGAGAGCCTGTGGAGCACTTTTCATTTAGTGCAAATGGACAGGAGACAAATTGGAGTAATAACTGTTACAGGAAAAAAAAAACTAAAAATGGTAATATGGGTAAATTGCGTGTTTTGAAATAAAATAAAACCATTGTTGAACACATTCATGCTATTGTCTGTTTATTTATCTACCCTGGATTTGTTTGCAGCAATAAACAAAAAGAATACATTTTCAGTTAAATACATTTATTTGTAAAGCATTTTTTTTTTGTGCAAAAATACAAGTATATTTAAAAGACCAAATATTACAAAACTAAAGATCATGGGATTTACCCAATCAACTGTTTGTCCCTATTTATGCATACAGTACTGAGACAAAAAAAACTTTTTTGCATTTTAAAACGTACAAACTCAACCCAAAACGTACAAAAGATGTAATATATCGCTATCAATTGGATTAGGCGTGTGATGGGCCTCTATTTTGGAAATGTGCCAAAAATCCTGGGTTTGTGGACCACTGACCTTTGGTTACAATATTTGCTACTGACATTTCTGTTACAATTTTAGTGCATGACAAAACACACTGAAGATGCTAGCATGAAACATCACCATTCATTTCTCTATGTGAACCCTGTGGAGATTCTTTCTTCTGACCATCTGCTGTAACTCTCCCGTCCTTTGGGGGCGCTGCAGAATGAAGCCCGACTCCTGTGGTGATTAACTTACCAAAGCCTTTCCCTTGGGACACCGCATAGGATGAACGACGCTGAAAGGTACCTCTCCGAAACCTTTGCAGCTCAACAGACTCATTCTTTGAACTGTGTATCTACATGTGTAAAAAGCAAAGTATGGTGAGCATAATCAATAACACAACATGTAGTATGTGTTAAGTTAATTAGAAAAAGTAAGGATCTACCTTATGTTTGTTGTGGTTTGTTAACACAACACCTAAGGCTCGTATGGTTATTGAGGGGAGGACAGCAATACAGGTGGTCACAAATATGGTCAGCCAAACCTCAGGGGTACTGAAAGCATTTGGTGATGCTCCTGAAAATTGAAGATTCACATATTCAATAAGGAGTTCGACATTAAAGGATTTCTGGCTGAAATTCACTGTAAAGACTTCTTACATTTGCCCTCTGGTGGCCTACATGAATAAATACATCATGCAGGATTCCACATTTTGAAAACATGAGGAAGGGTTCAAAATTATTATCATTATTCATATTTATATCCATTTTTTCTAATATTTTTTAATGTATTTATTTTTTCTAATGTTCATTCAGTTAAGGTTATTTTGAAAATCTATATTATTATTTTTACAAAACCTTTTGCAGTCATTTGTGATTACTGGATAAGTCATGGCAACAACTAAAACAATAGAAATATAATTTTTTGTTATTCTAAGGTCTAAAATAAAAAAATAAAAATAAAAACGATAATTAAAAATAGCTAAAATTGTTCTTTGTAGTGACTGTTTTTAAAAAACAGAAAGCCTGATTAGGTGATATATAGAAAGTTTACTACATGATTATATGTATTTTGTCTCTTCATCTAGAGATATGAAATTTATATGAATGATTATTAATCTGCAGACATGAATACCCAGGAAAAAGTAGTCTTTAGGTGAGGCAGTGAAGAGGCGAGTGCTATGGAGAGCCAGTGTGGACAGAAAGAACACCACTAAACTAAAGATGACTGCTGCGATGTTCCACTTGGTCCAGAATTTTGTATATAGAATAACCTAAAACCGACAAGACACGAACAAGATAATACAGTTATCACTGTCACAATTGTTTGTGACGTAAATATTGCAGCCTTTATTTATGCCGTCTATTTACCTCGACAGTGGTGGTGAGCACCACAGATGTTTCCACCGTAACGGCTAAGGTTTGAAAATCGAGAGCAGAGTACTGCAATATTCCCATAGGTATGAAGAAAATGATGATGGAGCTGTAGAGGGAGTAGAGGAGCGTGACGGCCAGAACAAAAGGATTGAAAAGCTGCTTCTTCTGTCCAATGGAGTAGATCTCCGGCCAGCACAGACAGCTCTTGGCACTCACGTCCTATCCCAAAGTCAATGTAAACAGATAGACTGACAGATGAACCAATCAGCTTTTGGATTTGTTGTGAATGATTGGTCAAAATGCTCTGTATTTGGCTTACCTGTTCAAAAAAACCCACGCACTGTATAGGTAGAGACGTGTACATTGTTGAGTAGAGGCTAATAAACCAGCTCTCGTACATGGGCTGGAAAAAAGAGCAGAAAATGGAAAAACAGATAATGTTGCATGTTGATTTTATCTCAAACAGATCTCAGTTTGACTGTAATAGCAGATATTTTCAAAGTGCGGTTGGGGTAGGTGGGTGTAAAGTGGATTAAGTGACCTAGTTGCTCTATACCTGAGCGCTGAAGCCATTGTAGAAACTGTACCAGACGTGAACTAGAGCAAAAGCAGTGGTTTTGTAGAGGAAATAACGCAGAAGGATGCAGATGCGATAGTAGGACCAGTGCCCGTGCACCAGCAGCAGCCTGCGGAGGAAGCTGAACTGCGCCAGAGCGAAATCTGCATTCTGCACCGCCTGACTTCCCTCCACGCCGCAAAGACCCACGCCAATATGTGCCGCTAGTCAATATCGGAGATTTTTATTTATTAGCAATGTGCAAATTTGATTTATTTAGCCAAATAATAAATAATGATGCATTAAAATAGTTACTGTTTTTTCTCACTCTTGATCATGTTCACGTCGTTGGCACCATCTCCTATTGCCATGGTAATGGAAGTCGAATGTTTCCTGACCATCTCGACCACTTCGGCCTTTTGTGCCGGTGTCACACGGCAGCAGAGCACAGATTGGCACTGATCAGAGAGAGCTACAAACTTCGCCCCCCATTCTGGCGTTTTGGTCAATTCTGCCTGTAATGTACAGAAAGTAGATATTATTACAATTTAAAATAACTTTCCATGGTAAAATATTTTGAAATGTAATTTATTCCTGTGATGGCAAAGCTGAATTTTCAGCATCATTACTCCAGTCTTCAGTGTCACATGATCCTTCAGAAATCATTCTAATATGCTTATTTGCTGCTCAAGAAACATTTCATATTTGGATTCTCTGATGAATAGAAATCTACTAAAGTCTTCTATCTAGTCTCTTTTTTTTTTACACTTTTGATAAATTTAATATGGAAGCTTGTTTTCACCACAGAATAAAAAAACTGAAAAAAGGTAATTGCGACTTTTTATACGTCCTTCGGATGAGACGTTAAAATTGCGAGACAAACTCAGAAGAATTGCGTGATATAAAGTCGGAAATGTGAGTTATAAAGTCAGAATTGCGTGATATAAGGTCACAATTTCGAGACAAAGTCAGAATTAAGTGATATTAAGTCTTAACTGTGAGTTATAAAGTCAGAATTGCGTGATATAAAGTCGGAATTGTGAGTTATAAAGTAGGAATTGCGTGATATAAGGTCACAATTTCGAGACAAAGTCAAAATTGCGTGATATAAGGTAGCAATTGTGAGACAAAGTCAAAATTGCGTGATATAAGGTCACAATTTCGAGACAAAGTCAAAATTGCGTAATATAAAGTCGCAATTGCGAGACAAAGTCAGAATTGCGTGATATAAAGTCACAATTTCGAGACAGTCAAAATTGCGTAATATAAAGTCGCAAATGCGAGACAAAGTCAGAATTGCGTGATATAAAGTCGTAATTGTGAGTAATAAAGTAGGAATTGCGTGATATAAGGTAACAATTTCGAGACAAAGTCAAAATTGCGTGATATAAGGTAGCAAATGCGAGACAAAGTCGTAATAGCGTAATATAAAGTCAGAATTGCGAGACAATGTCAGAATTGCGTCATATAAAGTCGGAATTGTGAGTTATAAAGTCAGAATTGCGTGATATAAGGTCGCAATTTCGAGACAGTCAAAATTGCGTATTATAAAGTCGCAATTGTGAGACAATGTCAGAATTGCGTGATATTAAGTCGTAACTGTGAGTTATAAAGTCAGAGTTGCGTGATATAAAGTCGGAATTGTGAGTTATAAAGTCAGAATTGCGTGATATAAGGTCGCAATTTCGAGACAAAGTCAGAATTGCGCAATATAAAGTCAGAATTGTGAGTTATAATGTCAGAATTGCGTGATATAAAGTCGGAATTGTGAATTATAAAGTCAGAATTGTGTGATATAAGGTCGCAATTTCGAGACAAAGTCAAAATTGCGTAATATAAAGTCGCAATTGCGAGACAAAGTCAGAATTGCGTGATATAAAGTCGTAATTGTGAGTTATAAAGTAGGAATTGCGTGATATAAGGTCACAATTTCGAGACAAAGTCAAAATTGCGTGATATAATAAGGTAGCAATTGAGAGACAAAGTCAGAATTGTGTGATATAAGGTCACAATTTCGAGACAAAGTCAAAATTGCGTAATATAAAGTCGCAATTGCAAGACAAAGTCAGAATTGCGTGATATAAAGTCGTAATTGTGAGTTATAAAGTAGGAATTGCGTGATATAAGGTCACGGATATTCAGTGGATGAAACAAGCTTCCATAATTTAACGCATTCTTGCTGAACAAAAGTATTAATTTCTCTCTTAAGTGTTAATTTTTATCTCACTGACCCTAAACCTTTAAAAAGTCGTAATATTCTTTAATTTATAAACCTTTGGCTTTAAATGCTCACCAGTTCAGGACCCGAGATGACAAGCGCAGCTTTGCTCTTCTCTGCTCTCCTGTCTGTGGTCCAAACCTCTGTCTCTTTAGACATGAGACGAACATCTGGAGAAGGAGACTCTAGAAGCTGCCTGCAGATATTGACAACAGTCATGTTGTCTTATATTACGCGTGTATGTGTATCTTTGTAACACTGTGCATGTTCTAACCAGGTGCGATGCAACAAATTTCCAGCGTCAAGTAATCTGTCTGTCCTCACAATATCACAGCCAATCAGAACATATTAAATGCTTAACAGACAGCTATACTGGCTGCATCCAAAGAAATGTCACCGTGTGTGTGTGTGGCTATCTAGTGTGACATGACAAAAATAGAAACCAATCAAAATGGCCAATTGGTTGTGAATCAGCTTGCATACCTCTACTATGCTTAACTGATGACAGGTAGCACACACACTTTGAGGATGTAGTATTCATTAAACAATTGGCGAAAAGTTCCAGGATGACTCTTTACTTCCACCAATATAAGTGCACATCCAAAGGACAATTTACTATCAAACAGGGTTAGTGAAAGGCAGTGAAATGAGACAAATAACGCTGGTTGGTCACATAACAATGAAAACATGGTGAAAGTTGTAGGTCCGAATGAAATCTACAGAAATGATGGGTCATAAGACCCATTTAAAAAGCTATTGCTAACAATAACAATGAAAAAAAAAATAGTTGTTATTTTTGTTGTTTAATATTTAATTTTAATTTAAGGTTATTTCATTTTAATTGTTAATTATTTATTGTTAATTATTTTTATTTGTTAAGAAATATTTTTAATTATTGTTATTATTATTACTACACATTTTTTAAATAATATAATTATATATTTAAAAAGCAATTGCAATTTTGGAGGAAACAATAATAATAGTTGTTATTTTTTATGTTTAATATTTAATTTGTAATATATTGTTAAAATATTTAATTTGTAAAATAAATATTTTATTGTTTTTTATTATTGTTATTGTTATTTTTCTTACTAATTATTTAAATAGTATAATTATACATTAAAAAAAGCTATTGCAATTTTGGAGGAAATAATAACAATAGTTGTTGCTATTTTTGTTGTTTAATATTTGATTTTAATTTAATGTTATTTAATTTTAATTTTTAATTATTTGTTGTTAATTTTTATTTGTTAATAAATATTTTAATGTTGATTTTTATTAGTTATTATTCTTACTAGTTATTTAAAAAGGATAATTATACATTTAATTATTAATTTTATTAATACAATTATTTATTAATAATAGAATTATATTTGTATTATTTTATTAATTAATATTATTATACACGTATATAAAATTAAAAAAAAAATTATGATGTGGACCAAACTAATACAAATTTAGCTTACCATTTAGTTTGGCTAGTTTGCAAATTGTGATGCAGCATTTGAAATTGTCACAGCCACAGCTAATTAAGACAAAAGCTCAGATTAGCATAATAGGAATGTTTCTGACCTAAGCTCCTCCCCTTCAATCAGGATTGTGTCTGGATCCATCAGTTTGCACGCGTATCCCACATTCACAGCCGTTTCTGTTGAAAAGAAGTAGCAGACAACATTCATTTATTTTAATTTCGCTTCTTCAACCCAACTTATATGCTAAAACACAGCACCTGTTTTGTCTCCCGTCAGCACCCACACCTTCACCCCCGCCCTCCGCAGGGAGGCGATGGTCTCGGGTACACCTTCCTGGAGACGATCCTCAATAGCAGTCACACCCAGCAGCTACACAAACAGGATTGTTTTATAACACAATGCTAAAGCATTTGATCATTTGCCTTAAGTTGACTCCAGAGACCGATTTGTTTCATAATAACTCCCTTTGAGTACCGTTAAGTCTTTTTCCATTTGATCATAAATGTCTTCGAGCGCAGTGTCCTGGTTACCCGTCGCTGTGCCCGCCTGACTGAGGGCGCGGCTCCACTCCGTCCACAGGGTTTCGGGAACAGAGCGCACCGCCACACACAGAGTCCTCAGACAGCCCTGAGCAAACAGCTGACAACCGCACACACATCCAAACACATGAACAACTGCGTCGTACATCAGCTCTTACTCTACCATGTTTCCTCTTAAAGTCGCCTCACCTCTAGAGCTCTCTCGGTACTCTCCTGAAGTAGCCAGTCCCCCTGAAGCCTCTCCAGAATGACCATATCTGCACCTTTACAGTACAGCTTCAACTGTCCTCCAGGGTCCCGCACTACACACACACACACCAGTTAAGCAGTTAGGCCCAAAGTTTGATTCTTATGCGTACGCTAGGGTATGTGTAGAGTGTGCATAATGTAAATTTCGTCATCAGCGCGGATCGTCATCCACCCGTACTGTACGCTCAGCTCGCATATATGCCGTGAATTTTTTGCCGCAAATTAGTTTGTCCACACACTCTCATGGATTTTTTTTTACAAATTTTCCGAATTCTCATCGAAACCTTTTTACGTTTTTGCAAATTGGCGGCAAATTCGTACAATCTCATTGGTATGTTTTCTTATGATCTGCAATCACACCACTGATGGTTAGGTTTAGGAGTGGATCTTCATTCTCATATGAATCACATTTCATACGAAATTGGCAACTCGTAAAATAGTTGTGTGTTCTAATTAAGTTTGGTTGCGACAGCAACAATATACCCTTGCATTAAGGAGCACTAGAGTGAGGGGGTTAAGAAAAACATGCAACTCCATCGCTAATACCCTCTGGAGAGAAATAGCTCAGACACTGGACACAAATTATTCTTTCTAGTGCGCATGTGTTCAGCGGACACCATCAAATGGAGTATACTTTGAAAGATTACACGTTCGGCTGTACGTGAACGCTAAGAGTTCACGTCATAACTGAAGTATACTTTTGGTTGTAACTTCATCATTTTGAAATCTGCCAAAATGCAAATGGAAGTTTTAAAAATGTTTGAAGATAAAATGAAAGACAACAGATTCCAATCAATGTTGTTTTGGACCCCATTGACTTCTTCAGAATATTTTTATTGTTTGGAATGACATGAAGATGAGAAAATGACAGAATTTTCATTTATTGCTGAACTATCCCTTTAAAGGTTCGTCATATCAAGTGATCGAGTCAGAAAATTTGGACTAAACCGCTCAATTCATATGGATTAGTTTTACAATCTCTTTATGCACTTTTTGAAGCTCTCAAAGTGTCAGTTGCGTAGTTGCGTAGGGACAGAAAGCTCTCAGATTTCATTAAAAAGATCTTCATTTGTGTTCCGAAGATGAACGATAGTCTTATGGGTTTGGAACGACGTGAGGGTGAGTAAATGATGACAGAATTAAAATGGGTGAACTGAGCAGTTGTTGAAACTCACCCAGCACTGACATGCGTCTCCTCTTGCTGGTGAAGTCCAGGATGGCCAGGAGCTGATAGTTTCGCGTGAGGCCCATCTCGCTGATGGTGAGAGTCTCTCGTGTGCGAGACAGAAACACCCATCCGAGCTCCCGCGCTGCACAGACCAGAGCTTCTTCATCTGGAGAGGCAGCCTGGTAATGAGGTAAACCTGTATTCATAAAACACAATTTACTTTTTTACATGTCTTTCTATTTTATGATGGTTTTAGTGCAATATTCAATCTGGCATCTGTTCATTAGGGATAAAGCATCAAAAACGTGTAGGCACCTATTGTATTTATTCATTTTATTCTTATTCTAATTCTGACTGGTTTAAGGTAAAAAAGGAAGGTCTGAACTTCAGTATGAGCAGTTTTGAATAGCGCCACGACAGCTTAAAAGTTACACTACTGTTCAAAAGTTTGGGGTATTCTAGTCAGAATGTGAGTCTGATACTGCTCCATAGAGATTTGATTATGGGGCGTGTCTCAACCGAACCAAGAAAAAAAAACTCTGCACTCAATTGGATAGACCTACAACCAATCAGAGCAACGGAGTAAATTACGCATTTTTTCATTCATATTTTCAACCAACAAAATGTTGCGGCTCTATGTTCCTCTTTTAAAATGAATGCGCTGTCGATATCTTCTATAACAGACGCGATGGCAGAATCTACACGTGATGTTTCATAAACAAAGTTCGGGAGGAGCACGTACAAATAATCAATCCAATATCAACTTGTCATCAAACAATACCATGTCTAACGTTACTGAGGAAGCATAATCACTCTGTCAACTTACCTAACACTCCTTGACAGTTTTTCAGCATCCCTCCACCCCCCCGAATCCTCACTCTTGTCTTGTTCTCTCACAACCAGCAGGGGGAGTATGGCTACCGAGCCCACAGCCCTCTCCTCGGACAGCACGTCATATACGCATTTATTCTATCTGACTTATTTGTAAGTGTGAACTCGTGAAATCTCAATTCTCCAGCTGCAGTCGTCTTTGTTGTAAACTAATTCAAATCAAGCGCTCTTTGGTGACGTGGGTGATTACGTAACCGCAGATCATCTGTCCATCATCGATTAAAGCCCGCCCTGGCAATTTGATTGGCTCGGCCTTTTGGGAGCCGAGCATAATTACTCCTCAACGGATCGAGTCCAGACCGAACTTCCCGACCAAAAGATGTTGTGGGCGGGGTTCGGGCTGGCACCCAGGCTACAAAATGACTGTTTACTGTATTTTTTTTTTATGCTGTCTTGATGAGCATAAGATATTTCCTTTAAAAAACATTTAAAAAAATGGCACAACCCCAAACGTTCAAACAGAAATCAATGTTTTTGCTGATAATCTGCATGGTCAATAACCAATTTTTTAGACCAAACAGGAAAAGGGGGGTTTTAAACATGTGATTCTTCTGCACTGGGAGTAATGTCCTGTTGATCAATGTTAACTTTGGGGCCCCCTGGTGGCCAATAGTCATATTCTAATAAAATCTATTGTATTGCTGCCCCTTTAATTATATCTTGCAGCTATATTTGAATCATTTCATCTTCCTTACCTCTAGCAAATACAATGTTGTGATAAATTGTGATAAATGGCAATAAGTGGCATTTCTACCAACCATCCCTCCACTCGCTCATGACAGTGTGACAAAGGGCCAGAGCGGTGAAGAACTCTTGGCACTCAGGGCTGCTCCGTTCACGCAGCTTGTCCACCAATCGCTGGTCGGAAAACTTCATTCCACCACAGGAAAACCGGTTCCAGCTTAAGTCTAGTGGCTTGATACAGAAATAAAATAGCTTTAGAAAAAGAAGTGTGATGTGTTCAGGGTCAGTAGATTTAAACAGGAATAAATTAATCTCTTAAATCCTACCTTGAATTCCCCTGCCATGTCACCTGAACAAACAGACAGATGTCGTTATTGACGTTTTAAAATACAGAAGGCTGAAAAGAGTGTCAAAGAAATTGACGGACCGTAAATGTGTCCCGCGATGAAGCACTGACGAAAGAGCAGACGGTTTTGCGTGAGAGTGCCGGTTTTGTCGCTGAGCAGGTGGCCCACCTGACCCAATTCCTCATTCAGGGTGGTTGTACGGGCCTGAGCGGGACTGTCATTGTCCTCCCAGTACATCTCAACATCCCGGCCAATCAGGAAACAGTGCACCACGTGGATCACTTCAAATCTGGTGTGGGACAACGAATCAGTGAGCAAAATATTCAGAGATAAAAGGATCTAAATCTCAAAGGAAGGCATCATGAGAATATGGAGAGCCACTGTTACGTTATATAGAGCGATATGGGCATAGAGGGACTAAGCAAAATGATGTAGCCCCAGAAGGAGAGGAAGCCCAGGTAGGCAGGCGAGGAGTCACGCTGCACGACAGACACAACATCGTACTGAGGGGAAACCCTGTACTCAAATAACCCCGCGCCTACAGCGAGGAGGAGAGCCGTCGTCAGCATGAAGAGCAGAATCTGAAACATGAGATATAGATATATGAGATATAAATAATATTAGATTGTCAACCTCAGGTGGTCAATATACTAAAAACATACATAAAATACAAATTAGCATTTTTGTTATCAACATTTGAGACCTGTGTAACCCCTAAATTACTGTACATATAAACTTATTTAAAAGATTATTTAATTGTCTTCCCACTTATAATTTTGGTAAATTAGGTTAAGTATTTCTTACTACAATTAATCAAATAACTGATTATGAACAAATATGATATGATATTTACATATTAATGGTTTTATATAGTCAAGAAGGTCAAGCAAGCTACTGGTCATGCTAGGTCAATTTTATGTTAGACGATAGTTGATATAGTATCTATATCAACTAAGAGTTATGTATGAAGTTTCTTCCTCTCTCTTACCACCAACACCGTTTTGTTTAGTAATATTTCCACCCGTGTTTTCTTCAGTTTCAGACTGCCACAGTTTTGCAGAATTTTACTATCCGAGCCTGTTGAGGTCAAAGAAATCCATTTAATTTGTCATATGTCTCAGGCCATTTCTACAGAACCCCTCGAGGGAAATGGAGATGGAAAACAAAATTAGATGGGAGCAAAAAAATATATTTCAATGCTTTTGCATTCTTTCGCAAAAGTTTGCTTTCCCGCCCTCGCTCATGAGCGAGCTGTCAATCATAGTCCGCGCGGTCATTGTTGATACGCTGGAGCACTGTCTATGAGCAGAATGGCGTCTAAGCGATTGAGGTGTTCTGTTCTTGGGTGTAATGATGAACGCAGCATCATATTGATGCTACTAAATCCGAACCGCTGAAGACGCAGTGGCTGAGTTTTGTTTTCGAAGGGAATATTAACACAATCAACGTCAATGCTTTCATGTTTGCGCAAATCATTCCACACACCAGACTGCTTTATAAACGAAGGTCAGTATAAGAAGCTGCTCCTGAAAAAAGGATCGCTACCAACTATTCGTGCTCCTGCTGAACCTCCAGAAGAACTGAAGTGAGTGTAACGTTTTATTAACCTTTATATTAATATTTATATTAAACTTTGCAAATCGCTAGCACGCTTCACGATGAATGCGGCTAAGGTTTACACTCAGGGTACATTACGGCATGTTTTCTCTGTACGACGTTCTCAATATAATTCATAATCCCACATTTATAATGAACAATGCGTTATGGTTATTGTGTTACAAACGGTGTACGCACAGAACAGAGGGGCGGGGTGAGCAAAGCTCATTATCATTTAAAGACACATGCACTTAAACGGCGTGCTGAAAACAGAGCTGTTTTTGACCAGGTAAAATTCGTGTTTTCTTACAATACTAATGAGAATTTTTATTTAAAGTATATTACAAACTTTTAATTTAGACCCTAAAGAATCATATTAGCTTGTACAAAAATGGCATTATATGACCCCTTTAATAGCACAGATTTGACTTACCTGTGTATAGAGCCAGTCCATAGGCTGTGTCTGTGTTTCGCAGTACAGTTCCTCGGAGGAGCAGGTGGTCTGTGTCCAGAAGGTGGCGCTCTCCTTTCCAATGCAACTCACCTTTGAAAGAATGTAGATTACCATTTGGTTCCTCACACCACACAATACCTGAGGTATAAAAGAGGGAGAGCGAAAGCTTATCTTTTGGTCACTACGAATGAATGGCTCCAATGTTTGCCCAAAGAGTCCATAGAAACCATCAAAAGCCCCCAGGTTTTGCTTAGCTGACTCTCCATTCAGCTCAGCATGAGTTACAGTCAGAGCCTGGCGAAACTTCAAGTTGGTTTCTCTGCAAACAGACGAATAATACAGTGAAAACATGCTACATTAGCATTAGAGCTTTTTTCCACAACATGGTATGTTTGAGGGTTTTTTTTTTTTCACCATAGCCTAATAATCAAGTTCATAAAAAAACAAGTTTATAGATCTACTTTGGATATCCCAGTGATCATTTGTTTATCTTTTTTTGAGTGTGTTGTCATTCTAAATAGGTTGGTCTGAACAGCATAATACCGTGAAGCCATGGTACATTAACTTTAGAGCTCATTTTCCACAACATGGTATATTTTACTTTTTTTTCACCATAATATACTCATAAAAAACAAGTTTATAGAACTGCTTTGAAAATCCCAGTGATCATTTATTTATCATTTTTGTGCGCGATGTCGTTCTGAGTAGTTTAGCCCAAACAGCAGAACAATACCATGAAAAATAAATGCTAGTTAGCATTTGTGCTAATTTTCCACAACTTGTATATTATTACATGGTCTATTTGAGGGTTTATTTCACCATAAAAATCAAATTAATAAAAAACAAGTTTATAGAACTGCTTTTAATATCACAGTGGCCATTTGTTTATATTTTTTTGTGTGTGATATCAATCTGAGTATAGTTTAGCAGTTAGCTTTTAGCTGCCGTGAGAAGTTTTGGCGCCTGTCCAGTGTGAGATGCGCTTCTTACCCATCAATGTCTGCCGTTTCTACATAGCAAAGGCTGTGTGGCTCAGTGCTGCACAAGAGTAGCAGATCTGCCTGAAATAAACAACAGGAGAAACTTTATGGGCATCAAACGTAATGACTTGATCTATCCACTACGAATCAATTTTAGACAAAAAATGGTTTGGTATTTGTGTGTAGTGCAAATAAATACAAATTTAAATACAAATTGTCCAGATACTTTTTAGGGCTGCTGTAGCTGGGTTAGAAACACAGATCCACACACTCACAGGTATGACCTTGTCCTTATGAATCCGGAGAATGTCACCAACATGTACATCTTTCCACTTAACAGTTTCGAAGCTGGAAAGGAGATATTCAAGAGAGGAAGACTTTTGAAGTGAAAGATTCTCTGTAAATCTAACCTCGGATGATGACATGTTTGTTTTGCTTCAGAGGAGCTTTGGTCTCAACTATCTCCAGGCCAGTATTACTTACCCCTCAGGAGTGAGAATGTCACACGGGCGCTGGTTAATTTGCACATCACTTCGTCGTCGCCCCTGTGAGGCATAGGAGCAGAGGGAGCATTATGCACAGACGTGGGAGTAATGGGAAAATGGCTGAAAACTGAGTTACTACTGGTCTCCAAACTTCTATATTAGTGAAAGTTGTTTAAAAGTATCGGTTGAGAGGATGACAAGAATGATAGACTCACCACATCGGTAGCCAGATCTTTAAATCCACGCACAAGCAAAACAAACAGCAAAGGAAGCATTGTGCTGTACCAAGGGATGGTTGCAATTATAGGAACACACTGTAAATGAAACCAAAGATGTACAAAACAGCTTAAATTTTCATTTAAATTAGGAAACTTGTTGAAAATTATGTATTTATATATAATTATAAACAATGTATTGTTATTAGATGTATATATATTTTCATGTATATATGAGTGTGTGTGTGTATATGAATATAAATTGTATACAAATATATAATTTGTTCTATATATACACACACACACACACACACACACACACACACTCAAATATACACTTAAAGTAGTTTGAAACACCCAAATCTTTAGCCTTGAATTTTATATTACCTTAGAAAACAAAGAAACACAATAATGTAAAATGAATAAGGAATATTTAATATCCGGCACTCCATGAAGAACTGTTGCTCTGTTATATATTATATATACATACTCAAAGGATCACATGGCTTACAAAAATCTTCATAAAATACACTTAGAGGCGTATGAAGCTAATCCATCACGCCAGTTCCAATTCAGACTTAAATAGGGTCAAGAATAATATATAATAGCCAATGTCAAAGCTGTCAAGTACTCCAAGATTTATGAATTGAAACTCAAATATTTACTCTATACAAATTAAGTGATCTTTTTATGCTTTCTCATTTATCTAATTTATTGTAAGAAAGGGTGAATGCCATTTTCAGCCATTACTATGTCATTTTGTCTTTTTCAAACAGCAGGTGTTTTCGACTCACTATTTGCAAAAGAGCATGCGTCATTCATCATTTCATCATGAACTCGAGCGGCCACCTTGAACTATAGTATTCTATAGTATTTACGGGGGGGGGGGGTGCTAGTCAAATATTCCTCATGGGCTTGGTATTTAAGCTTAAATTAGCTGCATGAATCTTTGTATCACAGAAAAACTCCACAAACCTGCAAAACCACAATAAGTAGGAAGAAAAGATTCGCCGCTCGTTGGAACTGTTCATACAGGTTAAGGGGCAAAAAGGTCAGAGGGGTGTATTTGTAGCTCCGCACCACATTGTCCTGGCAACAAAACCCATTAGGAACATGTCAAGTAATGAATAAAACTTGCTTTCAAACCAGCTGAAAACATCAACATATGAAGCAGAAGGCAGCCCAAAGGTATCAAATGTTGTTTAACGCTTCCATAACTACTTCTCCCTAGCCAATATGAATCAAAAAGGTTTCTCACGTACAGCGTAACGCCCCCAGCGGAAACAGAGGAAAGACTTGCGGCGACAGGAATGATGAAAATGACGGCCGTTTGCCCGCACCTCCCAACTGACTCCTGAGGGGTTCAAGTAAAGAAAAGATGACTGAACATCACATCATCCAAAACATTCAATGTTAGAAAGCAATCACCCTAATAATTGGACATTTTTTACACTAAAATGTAGGTAATATAAAAAGCATGCATAAAATAAGCAAGATAAACCTAAAATAAAATTTTGAATGTAGGATATTTATACCATTGTATTTTATAGAATAACTCATCCTAGTTTTCTGTTCATTTTAGACAAGCTGAATAAGAGCATATAAAGGCTTGTGAATGTGTGATAAAATGTCAGTAATAACCAACCTCTCTCAGTCTTGCTACCGGTCATGATGGAGTAATACTCAGAGATTGAGACTGTTGTGGAAAAGAAGGATGAAAACCATATTAACAGAGGTCAGTTTGACAGTGGCCAGTATCGCAGGCACTTGCATAAAATCTGTTATTCATTAGACTGTTTCCATGCTTACCTGGGACAAATAGACAAGAGTCATCAAACAACTAGCATGTTATGTATTATAACAGAAAAATATATGTTATAATATATAATTTAGTAGTATTTAAACAAATTGAAAGTACATTTTGTTTAATTATATATATACATATATATATATATATATATATAGGTGTTGTAAGGTAAGGTGTTATGTATGTATGTATGTGTGTATATATGTATATAATATAATACACACACACACATATACTGTATATATATATATATATATATATACTTATACACACATATATATATACATTACTATCTAATACCTGGTGCATCAAATAATACTGGTTTATATGATAAATGCACACATGATGAAATATGAACAGATTCAGAAGCATGTGAACACTGAGGAATATCCAATTTAGCATTACCTGTCCCATTCCTTTCTTTAGGAACGGGAATACATTCCATCCAGAAATAAAGACACAGTAACACTCCTGTCTGATTATAGTCCAGTCATTTTAAGCCAAAATGGGGGTCAACCTTGAACAAATTGCAACAGAAGCAAACTCAACTGATTTTGTATCCTCAATATGTCCTGAGTAAGGACAAGTGTTGACACATAACAGTAAAATACTTAATATTAAGGTCTGAATGGAACCCATTTAGGCTACCCATGAACATCAATACATAGAGGCAGAAAGAAGTACTTTAGAAACCAGCCTTTATTAATTTTTAAGAGATGGGGTTTGGGGCTGGGTCCGTGGGACTGTTTCTTGGGGACGAGTCTGAGGGAAGAACAGGAGACAATGGTAGGAGAATGCAGAAGACAAAAGGTAAATAAAATAAAAGGTGAATCCCCAGAAACAGTCCCACGGACCCAGCCTACAACCCCATCTCTGCAATAATAATTAATAAAGGCTGGTTTAGTACTTCAATACATAGTGCCTCTATGTATTAATGCTCATGGGTAGCCTAAATGGGCTCCATTCAGACCTTAACATGAAGTATTTTACGGTTATGTGTCAACAAGATTCAACAAGACATTTTCACCAGGCTATACCCAATGTTTAGATCTGTTGTGGTAGGCTATTTATGCAAATTAGCACATTAAATTATGCACCGTCTGTCCATGTTAACAAACAATTTAAAAAAACTTGTAATACATTTTTTTGTTTGTTTGATGTAAGTAATCAACTCAGTAATTTTCATAGTGATATCAAAAGGTTACATTTTTTACCCCTAATGGGATTCTTCGGGACTTTTTTTTCCTTATTCGGGACATATTGAGGATACAAAATCAGTTGAGTTTGCTTCTGTTGCAATTTGTTCAACCTTTTTTCAAAAAATGACTGGACCATTAGTCAAACTAAGTGCTAAACTGTGAACACTGGGGAGTTTCACCCACAAAACACCTCACCTGCTAAATGTTTTTTGTTCCTTGATCACAGATCCCAAAGGGCTCACTTTCCACGCTCTTCTCCCCAGCGTCTCATCCAGGTAGCAGATCCAGTAAATCACAGATCAAGGTGTTCCTCGCGCCAACAAACCCCTGAGTCTCATGCATAGGCTATATGTTAGCGCATTTGTTGAATCATGTCTTTTTCGCTCTTCTGTTTATCTATAGAGTTGTATTTGGGAATACACTCCTCTCAAACCTCCTTCTCTCCTGCTCTTTCTCCTCCCTCTCCATATCTCCTCCCTCCCAAATGCACGACTGGGGAATTTGTGCAAATTCGCTCCACAGGTAAAGGAGGGGGCTGGAACTCGATATGCACTATCCAGCAGCAGCACATGTGGGAAAAGAAGCGGAGAGAATAAAAAAACGGGAATAATGTAGGCCTAACATAAAAAGTTGGGAAAGGAAAAGAAAAAGATTGAAAAAGAAATTGTAAAAAAAAAAAAAAAAAAAAAAAAAACCTAGACTACCGCCGAAACATGTTACGCTCTCAATAGATCCCTTGGGATCTTATTGCCGCAACGTTGTAAATATTGCGTTTTGGGGGGAGACAAGACCCCGACAGCTCTTCAAATACATTTTGGACGCGGAGAAGATATTCGAGATGTATAGCCTAATCTTGCTTGCTAGAATAAAGTTCCCTGCGACGACAACAATCAAAACAATCGGCCTAGCAACAAGAATGTGTCGATCTCCGAATGCGAATGAACTGACTCTGAATTTTAGTATTGCTTCTGATATCAGGGTCCTTTTCAAATAGCCTACAAGATCAATATTGATTTTCACTAACGACAAAACAAAAAAATTATCCGTGAATTTCTATGGAACTAAGCTTGAGGAGCTTTTCCATCTTTACTCTCCTCCCTGTTACGTTGCATTCGGAGATCGACTATTTTTAAATGCCGGTGGACACAGCTACAGTGAGTTGTTCAAAATCTTTCTTTTTAGTAAACTCTGTGTACACAAACAATGTTCTCAATGCACGAGTTCAAGTGTAGAGCCCCTGGTGATACTTCGAGTTTCATGTTGTGTCGAGCCATTGTTTTAAAAAATAGCGATTTTGATGCTATCATAGTAGTGCCCCAAGCACTCCCATTCAAAAGGCAATTTGACCGAAAACGAAAATACGATCAAACTTAAAAGACGGCGTTTACATTCTAATTATGCTTTTAAACCAATTGCCTCGGGTAGATTAACAAAATATTTATAAAGACTGAACAATATCGATATGGTGTGTACGGTAATATAGTTATCATTTTATCATTCTTGATGTGAATAGGTTTTTATACGAGTGACTTAACACCGGTTTGAGGTAGGCTGATAAGTCAAATGAAATGCAGCGCTGCAATGGTCAACAGCAAATATTAGAAAATATCGAAAATAAGTAAATAAAATAAAATAGTAAAATAAATAAAATAAAGGAAAATAAGTTTAGTAAGTCAACAGCAAGTAGGCTAGCTAAATCTATGAATACATGCATAAAATATGACATAAAAATAATATATGACTAAATAAAACTGCATTTTTCATCAAAACATTGTACCATGGTTGAGTCATTTGTTGTCAAAACAGCATAAAGGTTGTGATTTTATTGAATCAGAGGGATGTACTATAATTCATGGAAAAAGCATGAGGATATGTGTTCAGAATAGAATATTTCATTTTATATTGCCATCCAGTATACTGTACACAGTATGTAAATGTTCTGCATGAATGGACTACATTTGCCTAAATATGCAGTATAGAACAAACACTGTAAGGAATACTATATTCCACAATGCATCATGCTCGACTTGACCTTTTGCATTGGTCAAGCTGTAGGTAAGTTTGCAAACTGCCATAAAATAATCGTTTTTAAATGGTCAGTAGCCAACCACTCACATTTGGTAGATTTCGAATAATGTAGGTGTTAATCTGTCTGGTCAAAGTTCTCCTAAATATATATTTGATGTGTGGCTTTGCTGCTGTTTGGTAAGTCTGATATTGACACATGCGCAATACTTAATATAATATATAATATAACATAATAACATTATAGGGAAAAAAAAGGCTTTCGTGCCATTTAACCACCATTCATTTCTCTTTGTGTACCCTGTGGAGATTCTTTCTTTAAATGGCCAGCTATAAAGGTACATTCATACAAAGAATGATTACTATAAAGATAAGTATAACGATAACTATATTAGCGTCCATAGTAGCCAATGATATCGTTCTGCTTATTCTAAGCACTAGCTTTAGTTTTGTCGTCTGCCACTTAAAAAGCTCAAGTTCTTAAAGGTCCCATATTATGCCCCTTTTCACAAGATGTAAAATAAGTCTCTGATGTCCCCAGAGTGTGTATGTGAAGTTTCAGCTCAAAATACCCAACAGATCATCTTTTACAGCATGTTTAAATTGTCATTTTTGGGGGCTCAGAAAAACGCGCTGTTTTAGTGTGTGCCCTTTAAATGCAAATGAGCTGCTGCTGGACGACCCAGGGGGCGGAGCTTCATGAGCTCGCGCTCAGTCTCTCAGGACAATTTCATCTGACTCACGGAATGATGATAATATCAGAAACTCTCAGTAACGGTGTTCAGTTCGAGTCGGACAATAATGCCTACAGAGTCAGAGTGCTGTATAGAGATGAAACAGGTATAGTTTAGTAGTTTAATTACGGTTATTATAACATATTTGTCATCTGCTTGTATGTATCCATTATTTATTAATAGCCTACAAGTCTGCTGTCTGAATGATGATCAAACATATACTGATGAGTTTAATAAAGTTTATTGTACATCACACAAAAGATGAAGCGTCAGTTTTACTTCAGAAAATCACTGTAAGAGCTGAGTAAACACAGTAAGTTATTAGAAGTGCGCAAGTACATAAACGAATTTCGGTAGAGTTGAGGGAGCATTCCTGTGGGCGGAGGTTAGTCAAAAAACGGTTTTAATGACGTCATTAAAGAAGGAAGTAGAGGGATGTAGTCCAAACGGGCCGTTCAATGTAGTCAACTTCTGTTAAATAAAATATCTCGTTTGGAATTGTACTTTGAGCTTTATAATTTTACAGATATTATTTATACTCTAACAACAACATTACACACTAACTAAAGTTTGAAACATGGGATCAAGAAGAACGGGACCTTTAAAGAATAATGAGTAACACTCATGTCTGATTAGTCAAACTAAGAGCTAAACTTAGTTTGGTAGCATAGAAACATTATGAGACTAATACCTAGAAAAAAAGAAAAAAAAAACATGCTAAAGCTTTGTGGAAGGAAAACTGACTATTGATGTTTTCACAAATGCTCCTGCCAAAGTAACCAGTAGAGGTAGGGAAATATGTTCATCAAGAGGATGACCTGACGGTTTTGAGGAAAAGAGGTTTGGTGAGGCAACAAATAGATGAGAGAGTATAGAACAACTAAATTAATGATGATTGCTATGATGCTAAAAATGGTCCTGTGATGCAAAAATGGTCCAGTTTGTGCGATAACCTAGAACAGAGAAGAAAGAAAAAAACAGAAAAAATTTCCACACAGGCCTGACACTCTTGAATCAGTTTTTGCATAGATGCTGCATGTCACCTAATGTAAATACTGTGGCCATCAATCATGCTCAGCAAAGTAGGCTATGCAATCAAATAGGTTAGTTAATCAAGTTACCTCAACAATGGAAATCCCCTGGGACATAAAAAAAAAAATTATATATATATATATATATATATATATATATATATATATATATATATATATATATATATATATATATATATATATGTGATGTTGTATAGAAGCTTGTAAACCATCTCTCATATATACAGTCATGTGAAAAAGAAAGTACACCCTTTTGAAGTCTATGGTTTTACATATCAGAACATAATAAACAATTATCTTGTCTTAAAATTAGGTAAATACAACCTCAGATGAACAGCAACACATAACATATGACATCGTGTAATTATTTATTTAAGAAAAATAAAGCCAAAATGGAGAAGCCATGTGTGACAAACTAAGTATACACCTATGATTTAATTGTGTGTAGAGCCACTTTTAGCAGCAATAAGTTCAAGTAATAATTTTCTGTATGACTTAATCAGTCTCTCACATTGTTGTGGAGGAATTTTGGGCCCACTCTTCTTTACAATGTTGCTTCAGTTCATAGAGGTTTGTGGGCATCTGTTTATGCACAGTTCTTTAAAGGTCCCACCACAGCCTTTTAGTCGGGCTGAGGTCTGGACTTTGACTGGGCCAGTGAAACACAATGTGTTATTTTCTTTTTCAGCCATTCTGTTATAGATTTACTGGTGTGCTTGTGATCATTGTCCTGTTGCATGACCCAATATCTGCCAAGCTTTAGCTGTCAGACAGATGGCCTCACATTTGACTCTAGAATACTTTGGTCTGCAGAGGAGTTCATGGTCGACCCAATGACTACAAGGTGCCCGGGTACTGTGGCTGCAAAACATTCCCAAATCATCAACCCTAACCCAGCATGCTTGACCGTTAGTATGAGTTGTTTGTGATGATATGCTGTGGTTGGTTTTGGCCAAAGTGGCTCTGTGCATTATGGCCAAACATCTTCACTTTGGTCTCGTCTGTCCAAGGACATTGTTCCAGAAGTGGTTTGTTCAGATGCAACTTTGCAAACACCTGGTATAAAGATGTGTTTTGGTCAATTGGATCAGTCATTCCCAAAGGCGGGGTCCCGACCCACAAGTGGGTCGCGGGAGATTTTGTATGGGTCGCCAAGTCGAGCACTATTTTTCAGTGTGCTATAAACGGGTTCTCATCCTAGGGCGTCATATACTGACGCTTTTGACATTTCGTCCACATGCAACGCACATGGCACCCTTTAGCGTCAATATGAGACGCACAGGTTATGGGTAGGGGTAGGGTTAGACCGCTAGGAGGCGCCTTCTGGCCCATATCTATCTGCGTCTCATATTGACGCTAAAGGGTGCCATGTGCGTTGCATGTGGACGAAATGTCAAAAGCGTCAGTATATGACGCCTTGGGACTTTGTCTCATTAAGTATAAATTGTGTACACTGTAATGATGAGAATATGAAAACAATGAGATGCCCTGTCAACTCTTCCTTTCTCATTTCACCTCTGCATTTTACTTATTGTCAACAACAGGTAAATAAAAAAAAATTGTGCTTTGTCAAATATCTGTATCTCTTTTAAATAGTTAAGTGGAAGCTTAACTGACCTTAAAAATGGTCATACATATTTTGTTAATGCATAAATTCTCTTCGTGATATATGAACTATATGGGCCTAATGTTTATTGGGTCACAAGGATTTAACGACTTTAAAATGTGGGTCCCCAGAAAAAAAGTTTGGGAAACACTAAATTGGATCACAAGTAGACGAGGGAGACACATACCCGTTTATTTGCTTTAATCTGTCTCTTTTGTCCACTTTCTACCACATCTGTCCTTATTTCTTTTAGGGGAGTGTCTATGGGCGGGTAAATGTATGTATCTTTCGATCTAATGGACGAAATGGACGGTCTTTGCTTGCGCAATTTACATATAAACACGATCTGAGACGATGGAGAAACACATGGAGAGCTGACGCTTTTGTTTCTGCTCTGATAGCCACAAGACCACGTCGAACGCTGTGTTAGAATTCTGGAATGATGAGAGAACATTGTGCTTGGTACATTTTTCATCTTCAAACTAAACTTGGGTCTCCAGCTGACACCGTCTGCCTAGCGCACATCCCATAATGTTTACACATTTGATTAGTAGGCGGAGAGTAGGCGGCGGTCTTTTGTGGTTGGTCGAATGCATTTGATCACATGAGCGTCTTACACCATGAAAGCAATCCACTCTGAAAGTGATCGAAGTGGACAAGCTCAAAACATTTGTTTTGTATATGTATTTAGTGTCGTCCACTTGTGATACGATTAACCATAATGCATCTTAATACCAGGTATAAACAGTGCCTAAGCCATGCTGCCATATTCTTTTTAAAGAGAAGAAGCTTTCTCCTGGGAACCCTTCCAAACAAGCCATACTTGTTCAGTCTTTTTCTAATTGTACTGCCTTGAACTTTAACATTTAACATGGAGTCTGAGGTGTAGTTCTTGTGTCTTTTGCGATTACTCTGAGCATTGCATGGTCTGACCTTGGGGTGAATTTGCTGGGACGTCCACTCCTGGGAAGACTGGCAACTGTCTTGAATGTTTTCCACTTGTGAATAATCTTCCTTAATGTAGATAGAATGATGGACTTCAAATTGTTTGGAAATGGCAGTATAACCCTTCCCAGATTGATGGTAGCAACAATTGCTTCTCAAAGATCATTGCTGATGTCTTTCCTCCTTGTCATTGTGTTAACACACACTTGAAGGCTTCAGACCAGCAAACTGCCAAAACTTTACAGAGGTGATCAAATTAGCTGATGATCAATTAATCAAAGACATTTGATTAGCAGTGACTGCTACTTACCCTCTTCATTCCTATGGTAGCAGTAAGGGTGAACTTGGTTTGTCACCCATGGCTTTTCCCTTTTGCCATAGTTTTTGTTAAATAAACTATGACATGGTGTAATATGTCATGTGTTGTTGTTCATCTGAGGTTGTATTTAACTAATTTTAGGACCTGCCGAGAACCAGATCTTTTTTATTTTATTATATTCCAATACATAACCACAGAATTCAAAAGGGTGTACTTTTTTTCCCTCACATGACTGTAGAGTAGAGGGGAAAAAAAACAAATGGACCAAAAATCTTTTTATGTGGTTTTATGTGCGAATGTAAGAACACTTACTGACAATTATCAGGGTCAATGACATCTAAAACTGTCCACGTCCAAACCACATGTGCTAAGTTCTTAGATATGTGCTCTTTGTATTGATGTTGGTTTTAAATCGTTTTTATACCAAGAAAAGTTTCAATTTTATTAAATAAAATGGTGTAATCATCAAGTTAAAAGCAGATTTATAGATATTTACATTACACATTGAATTAACTAACTACTAAAGTTTTTCTTTTCAAGATTTTTTTTTGTTTTTAATGAATTATGATATCAGGACAGTTAGAAAAAAAAAACTAAATATATTTATACATATATATATATATGTCCACAAACCTTACAATTAGACACATTTTTGCATACAACTTATCCTGACCGAGTTGTCACATTTCGCTGATTCTTAACTTCTTGTACTTTCTGTTAATGGATCTGACTTTCTTTAAACATGTTACAGTAGCCTACATCTCAAACAGATCTCAGTTTGACTGTAATAGCAGATATTTTCACAGTGCGGTTGGGGTAGGTGGGTGTAAAGTGGATTAAGTGACCTAGTTGTTCTATACCTGAGCGCTGAAGCCATTGTAGAAACTTTACGAGGCGTGAACTAGAGCAAAAGCAGTGGTTTTGTAGAGGAAATAACGCAGAAGGATGCAGATGCGATAGTAGGACCAGTGCCCGTGCACCAGCAGCAGCCTGCGGAGGAAGCTGAGATCTGCATTGTGGAAATTTGAATTAAGAAATTTGAGAATTTTAGATTAATCTTTACTTACCCATGTTTCTCAGTATGATCTCCATTCATCTCAGTATGAGCCTGACGGAACTTGGTGTCTCTGCAATCGGATGAATAACAATGTTGTTGAGACGTTTAGACCATTATCATCATAAGACATTTAGACAATAATCTCTCCACAGACTGATATAATTTAAAAAGTTTTTTTTTACTGTAATGACTGAAATGATAATTCTTTTTTTAAACTGCAAAATATTTTCTTGGTATTTTTTGTCTTGTTCCCCATTAAAATATCTAAACATCCATGAAATAAGATAAATTTAGCTAACACTTTATTTTTAACAGTCTACTTTAGACATTCTACTGACTATGCAGGTATGTCAACTTATTCTACTAACCCAAAACCTAACCAAACAGTCGACTACACATGTAGTTGAAAAGATAATTATCGTTAGTAAATTGTCTTAAGTGGACAATCGAAATAAAGCGCAACTCAAATTTATTTTATAACTTGCATTAAAAGTTTACTTTTGGGTACATGACACTTTACGTGTGTATGTATTTTATAAAAAATTATGCCACTAGCATTTAAAAAAAAAAAATGTTTTACCAAAAAAAAAAAAAAGTTGAAATTTTCCTTCTCATTTTAAATGCATCTTTTACGGCTGTTTATATATTTTACTGAAAAAATATCTGTTTTCTGCAGCGTTATTTTAAGATTACTTTTATTCAATTGTGTGTGAAGGATCAGTCAGTCGAAGTCAATCAGTTCTGGTGTTTGGCCAGAGGGAGATGCTCTTACCCATCAATGTTTCTACATATAGCAGAGACTGTGGTTCAGAGAGTACAATATTGCATCTTTTATAATAAGTGAAAACAGTGTTGGCTGAGATTGTGACGAAATGCCTCTAATTCCACTCGCTGTATCAGCAGCCAGATCTCTGCACCCACATGCAAACTGAATCCATGGGTGGCCCAATTGTGATAAACCAAGGCATATAAAGGAACACAGTGAATGAAGATGCACAAGCCAGCATATTTACACCCCTAAGCAACCGTACTCTTAACCACTAGGCAATACACAGATGATTCATAAGGACAAACTTGGTTTTAATTTGTCATTTGTGTTTTGGCATGCCGTGCCACGGCGGTTGTGTGGATAGAAAGTACTGACGTAAAATTTCCATTGAATTTATAATCAATGCCTAGTGTAAGCCTAAGCATATTTAAATTTAATAAATTATTGTTTTAATAAGTTTATATGTTCCCAGGTTTTGGGGTGTTCCTTTAAACAAGGTATTTAGTTTTTTTTTTTATTCTCTATATGTGCATGCATTGACAAGCAACCTAACTAAATGAAACGAGTTAATTTTATTTAAATATTACTGAAAGTTTATTATACTTAATAGAAAAATGTAATAACAGTATACTAACAATTTAACGGACTATTTTTGTACAGGTAAAATAACTGAAAGCGAATGACACCGACACATTCAAAGTTACAAGCGATGGCCGCGCCCGCTCTTTTGTGGAGGGTGGACGTCGTTCGAGAATCTAAACTGCCGTTACGAAAACAACATTTATAGGAAACATACCCTCATATTTCTCATTTAGACATGTTTAAGCATTGGATGTGTAAAACTTTCTATCACAGTGAGGGAAACCCACAAACCTGCATGACCACAACAAGAAGGAAGAAGGCAGCAATTTGCCGCTCAGTGGAACAGTTAACAAGTTATGGGGAACAAACAAAGGTCAGGTCAGGGGGTGTAGGCCTATATTTATAACTCTGCACCTCGTTGCTCTGGCAACAGCCCATTAAGAACGTGCTAAGAAATTAATATTATTCGATAAATATTATTCAGTGCTTCTATAACTAGGCTACTTTCCCAAGTCATGTGATTTATATATATATATATAAACGGTTAGCCTACTAACCGCACAAATAACGGCTCCGGTGGAACCATGGGAAAGACTTGCAGCAACGACTCATGAAAACGGCTGTTGACCTTCACCTCCCAACTGACATCAAAAAGGTTTAAAGAGATGGTTTAACGACATGCAAGTTTCATTTTCCAGATATATGATTCATGTTTTGGACCGGTAGTATGATAATGAAGAATCTCATTGTTATTTGCTTATAGCAGACCATTAAAAATCCCCCAAATCCCACAAAAACTTTCTGACTGTTACTCCTTCATTTTATTAACCATATCGAAGAGCTGGGAATCCACACCCAAGCCCTGCACCAGACCATCAAAGAGACAGCAACTACTGCAGAACGTTGCAGTCAGTGGCTTTGGTAAATACCCAAGATGATGGGGACACACACTCGGGCCTGATCAGCCTGGGCCTGCCTTTGCAAAGGGTCTATTGTGTTTAAAAGGCCGAAACACCTGATGACGCGAAGGTACACAACTGATGACCCCTGGCATCTACTAGTGGCTGGCGCATTTCAGCATACAAAACAAAATTAAGACTACGTTTAAAAGGGACAATAATCATCTAGTCCTATGTGTTTAACGTGTTCAATCTATAAATATAATCACCAAGGAGTCCATTGAGTGATGTAAATATTTTATGTAATAATGTAGCTATTATCTCTAGTGCATAATACAGCTCAGTAGGGGGCAGAAATGCACTATTAAGTTTGCACATAAAAAAGAGAGAACGATACAGAAAGCAATTGTTGTTAGTTAGATTGGTCTTTTGTGTTGTAGATATTATTTCTCAAGTCAGATGTCTGAAAAAAAGAGTAAATATCCATTATATGCTTTTTTAACGGTATATGCTGTATGTATATTCAAAATATTGTCCTCAGGTATTTCCTACAGTCTGATAGTTTGTATTTTCATAAAGAAGACTGAAAAGTTAAGCAGATAGCAGATCAGTGTTTTATTATGCCTTAATCTTGCTGTCATTGTTGTCATCTAACATTTTCACTTCTCCTTTTTGTTTCATGGAAACAGATAACTTTACACATTAGTGATATGCCACAACAATCTAACCTAAGCCAGGAAGTTTACAAGCACTAAAAGTGTCTGAGAACAGCATTGGGTGTGAAGAAGACTAGGGCGGTTAGCATTTATATGGTGCAAAGGAATACATATTTCTCAGATAACTGCAGTGAGGACATTTATGCTATCTAATGTTTAATTATTTACTGATAAATACTCGAAACTTGCATGGTTAACGGAAATAATAGCGCTCTGTTTCAGGCCGACTCATACTGTTCACCTAGCGCTCCATCTAGTGGCCGCCAGAGACACTGCAGCTAAATTAGCATCCATTCACCTGCTGCAAGACCATATAAAGGGCCCAAATTAAGATGATCATCTTCTACATTTAATATCATGACCCATCTCATCTCAAATCAAAAGATTTCCCTCACAGTGGCCCCTGTATGCGTGCTATCAAAGCTCGGTGGGCAGCGCTGCAGACGTGTAGGAGGTTTGACAGCATGTACGTGTGTGTGCGTGAGATAACACGTCTCAAGTCCTATCAAGCTCATCTATTTTTACATGTGGCCCCTCTCAGATGCAGAGTGGTTTGCAAAGATGAGAGGAGAGCCAGACCTGCAGAGCCGTTGTGACCAGTTGACCAGGTTGCTATTGGCAATGCTCCATTACAGTTAAACTGTTGGCCCATGCCTGTCAAACCGCAGCAAGCGCTCATATCTTGCTCTCAAAGCTTCACCGCTTGCGGTTCCACAGGTGCTGATGGAGGCCTACTAAAGGGTCTGTCGAAGCCCATTATCAAGCGGTGAATATGATCTCAATATCAATCAGAACAAAGTGAATTTATTTATATTTTAAATACATGACATATATGGCCTTATGGGAAATCATGAGAGAAGAAAATGGTATTGTAGGCCTACTAGTTGTGTGTTATATTTATATGTGGGTACGGTAGTTTAAAGCTCAGGTATGTATTAATTCTCAACATTAATGTTTAGAAACAATGAAAAATCTTCAAAATATCTTATTTGTTTTTAGTGATGTTCTTAAGGCTATTCTTAAAACTAGTTTTGTAGACACATGGCTATATCTATTTCTTTATAGAACTGCAATGCAATGTGCAGAGGTGAAATCTACAGAAAGGCTGGCGACTTCAAAAAAAAAGTTCAAATATAAGACATTTTGACTGATATATATCTTATTTTATATAAAACATGCATGCACACATTTGTTTGTTACTATAATTTCCAGACTTTCATTTGTGTGATGTTATATTTTTGATAAATTTACTAGCATCCAGACATTATGTATCACATTCATACAGCCTATATGCAACTTTTAAGCATTTTGTTTGATAGATGCTTAGAGAAGAGTTTTAGGGGTCTCAATCACTCCTAGAGGTCAAAGGTCAAAAGGAATCTTTCAAAAAGATTGGAGTTGGAAAAGTGATTTTATAATAAATCTTGCCATGGCTGCATTTATTTGGTACAAAATACGGTAAAAACAGTATTTTAAATTTAAAATAACTGTTATAATTTATTCCTGTGATGGCAAAACTGAATGAATCCAGTCTTCAGCGTCACATGATCCTTCAGAAATCATTCTAATATGCTTATTTGATACTCAAGAAACATTTCTTATTATTATCAATGTTAAAAACAGCTGTGCTACATATTTTGGAGAAACCGTGTTACATTTCTTTAAGGATTCTTTGATGAATAAAAGTTCAAAAGAACTGCATTTTTTGAAAACAGAATCTTTTGTAACATTATAAATGTATTTAATGTGACTTGAAAAATGTTACTGACCCCAAACTTTTGAACGTAGGGTATATAGGCCTATGCCAGGCTTTATAAAAGTCTGTATCAAAATTTCAGACATCATTACTTTGCATAGAATCCATGACTTAAAACACTTATGAAAAGAGTTTTATCATTCTTGCGAAATGCCTCAGATTTTACTTAAAGAAGTTAAAGTCGCAGCATAACCATTTCCTGGGCCTTTCTGGCCACCCTAAACAATGAAGTTTGGACTGTTTACGCTAAAGAACAAAAAGCGCACAGAAAACGTCAAGACATCAACACTCCAAAAGGCCCAAAATCTAATGCAAAATATCAGCAAGATGATTTGTTTTCTGGGAAGTGAGTAGGTGGCTATGAATGAGGTTTGTGGGGTATACCCCAGTCTACAGCTCTGCAGTCGCTGCTTTGGTTTCTGTTCCGACGAACGAGTCGAAAACGGGAGAGGGGCTTGTTAAAATGAGGTCGTTGTGAGGAGAAAACACTGACGACTCAGAAACAGGAAGTGGTTTAAAATTCATTTGAGAAAGAAACTTCTTTTGATTGAAGTTACTGTACAGACAAGCAATGCATGCTGAACTGTATATGCAAAAGGTGAGTGAGGCCTGATAGGACAAAGTTCGTCTCGTGTCGGCTGCGGCAAGCGCTCATCCTCATTGCAGCAAACCTGAGAATGTGCTACTTTATGTCGCCAACATTTTCCATAAAGCTATCGATTTACCTGGTTAAGCTGGAACGTGTGCGCGCATGTGAATATGCGCACCGCATGAGGGGGCTGCGTGCGGTTAACAAAACAGTACATCTGAACTAAGGGTTATGTCCCACGTTAAAGCATTTGAGTTCTGTGGAGCTTTGAGGTGGCGTTATGAGTCACAGGTATAAGAAGAAGAAGAAAAAAATCACAGACAGAGATCCAATAGCTGTTCGATGAGTCACCGGTAAACAACACAGGTAGGCCTATGTCACTCCACCAACGCCATTCGCGACCACTGCGACCCCAAGCCCTAGATATGATCGAACACCTGTTGAACATTCCACAACATCTTGTGCTGTAGTGAATCGCGTGTGCCCGATTGTTATCTTGAAGACTCAAATGTCGAGTGTGGCTAATTCTTCAAACCAGAGTCTTGTAACCACAAGTGATGCATAACTCTCATAAATTAAGTAAAGGCAAAAATCCATCAATATTGCATTCAACAGATGATTGCAATTTTCTCCCCTTGCATTATGAATTGTTTGCAGCTATAACAGTGGTTTGCCGTGGAGCTGCGGCAAGTCGATCTTAAGTAAGCTGCTGTAACCCTGCGGCAAAAGCTCCAAACCTGCATTATGTTTCACACCGACACAAATTTAGTCATAATCTAGAGCACAAAAACATTTTCTGCGGAAATTTGGAAGGACAGTCCCAGACGACAACCGTAAACTCAGCAAAAACCTCTATTTTTTTTCATGCAAGTCATTCTCAGTAATTTTTTTCTTTTTAACCACAAGAAACATTTTTACATGATCTTACTATGAGTTTCAGTCTTTACTGAGCTTCAGCTTCTTATAATCGATCGACTGGCATTATCACCCTTTCTGAAGAATTTGGTTTGCTATGATGAGTACTTGCATATCGAGCTGAATAATTAACACGTAACGATGCACATATGCCTATATGCTATTTGAATTGTGAGGTTAGACCTCAAAATGAATATTGTTCTTCATCCAGACTGACAGGATACAGCAAATTAATGTGCCATCTTTGGTTGAAGTGTAGGACTCTCATAGAGCATCCATAACATTAAAAATAAATTTAAATGAAATGTAAACTAAAATTCATGACTTTAAAAATTAATTAAATAAAAAAATACAAAAATCTGTAATGATTAGATAATGGTGCATGAGATATGTAATTCAATAAACAATTATTATTATTGTTTTTTTTTTTTTAGATCTAAACAGAGAGAACTAAACGTAATGAATAATAACTGGGAGAAATGCGAAACGTAAACGGAGAAAATGTAAATTGTAAACAAAACATCAAGATGATGAGGGCGCCTGCATTCATTTCTTTAATTCATTCTTTAAAAAGTAGAACAAACAAAAGAGTGAGTCATAGCTCAAACCACTGGTTTGAGATACTTGTTTGCAAGTCTCCGCCTCCTGAGGAAGGAAGATGTGGTCCTCACCTACTACTTTCATACAATAGGCATGTCTGTGCATATTACTTGTGCCACCTTGTCTGTTGGTTGCTGAGTCTTCGTATGTTTCCAGCCAAAGAGTTTTACTTTTAAGCTGATGTCCTTTAATCCATTTACACTTGCTAGCATCATTCCTGTGGCAGCAGCGTAAGGTAAGGTAAATCGATTTTCTTTCGCCACGGTTCATTTTAGTTACGATTTTGGAGACTCGTGTTTACACTAAGTATTCTGTATGCAGACTTAAAAATACTGAATTCTTTAAATAAATGAAAAGTCAATCATGCAGTAATTTCATTCTAAATTGTTGCAAGAAGCGAGGCAGTTTTCATATTCACCAAGTATAAAATGAACAACCGCCATTTGATGTTGTCAATTCTGCAGATATGCAGTGGTTTCAAATAACCTACAAAGAATCTTGCTTTTAGCAAAGTGAAAAAATTAAGATCTTTATCTATGGCCAACATCACCAAAATAAATCTTATCAAGGTTGCATGCATCAGATCCAATAAATCATCGTCATTAATTCAGAATGACGCATTTCTCACAAACTACATGCATATAATTATTTTGCACATTTAAAATCATCAATTGCCCAGTATGTTTCCTTGGTAGGCTAACACACTACTCATGTCTATATTTACCCTTTTTCTGACAGGAAACTGCAGTGTGTACACTATTAAGTGATAATGAATTTAAGTTGCATTGTATAATGAAGGCGTAGTCTTACACAGAAGTGGAAAAATTGTGAGCTTTTGCATCGTTCTTATTCAAAAACTAAAAAAAAAAGTTTTGCCAAAGTATTGGTTTGAAACTGGGTCCTACTGATCATCGAACTCTTTGTCTTTCCAGAACAATGAGTACCATAAGAAGTCCCGAGCATCAGGCAGACGCTTGTCTTCCCTCCTCCACGGGCGAGAGCTCGACAAGCGAAGATGAACCTGGAAGTTTAAGCAGGCTTCTGCCACTCACCGGCTCATCCGTACTGGCACGACGACTGTTCCACCTCCCGTCATACCGCAACCCACTTGTACCGAGTAGACGACGTAAACGCGAGATGACCCCTGCTGAGAAAAAAGATGCATCATATTGGGTCAAGAGGCAGAAGAATAACGAGGCTGCCAAGCGTTCCCGTGAGAAGAGACGACTCAACGACTTCATGCTGGAGGGACAGCTTCTGGCGCTGAGCGAGGAGAACGCCCAACTCAGGGCCGAGGTGCTGAGTCTGCAGTATCACATGGGAATTGGGCGAGGTCTTGACGTCAGTCATCCCATGATTCCATTCCACTATCCTGTTGCGTCCCATCTCAAGCCGTCCCTGTGGGGTTTGGCTAGCGGCAATGCTGCTCTTTCAGCAGACGGTCCAGAACTCTTCCACTCTTGGCCAGAGCATAGCTCATCTCAATTCATCTCGCCCTTGAGGGTGCCTCCTAAAAGTGCCCACCTACCATCACAGGTTAGCTACTTAGACAACAATGCTGACCCAGTTGAGTCGGACCCAGCATCTCACCCACAGGTCTCTTCAAGCAACGACCCACCAAGCCACCCACAACTGTTTCCAGCAAAGAGAGCGCCTGCACCCTCACCGCCCCCTCCTCAGTTGCTGCCTGGGTTGAGCCACTCCGTCACCCAGCACAACAACCAGATGTTACCTTGGGGCTCATCCTCTTTGCGCCCATCTCCCCTTCATCCCAACTGGCCGTTGTCCTTCCCTCTGTCGCTACGAGACCCAGACGGAACTCGTAATGGAGGAAGGTCCCTCTGGAACTTCAACAGCAGGTACAGCATGCTGTCCGCTGAGATCTCAGGACAGCTCAGAAGAATATTTTGCCCAGAGAACTCTTAATCAGCAATAACGCTTCCTGAACAGTATTTTTTATTGTGATAATAAACTGCTTAACGGGATCGTTCACCTAAAAATTAACATTCTGTCAACATTTACTCACCCTCGTGTCATTCCAAACCTGTATGGCTCTCTTTCATCTGTAGGACAGAAATATTTTGAAAATGGTCTCAGTGTTCTAATGGGTTTTTTTTTTGGACCCCATTGACTTTCATTGTATAGAAAAAGTCCTTCAAAATATTTTATTTTGTGTCCCGCAGACACATACAGGTTGAGAATGACGTGGGTGAACTATCCCTTTAAGGCATTAGCTGTGCTTAACGTAGTGATGCGCAAGCCAACTCCTCCATACGGCCTGTCAAACAATAGATAAAACATAACTTGAAATGTTTATTCTGCAAATATGTGGATTGCAATTAAAAGTAATTAATCCTCTTACCCTCATCTCGCTTATTTGCTTATTGCATATAAATCTGATTCATGTTTGGGAATCTACACACAGCCACATCATTGATTGTTTGATAGAAATTATTATTAGTATTCACCTTCACTCTGGTGTGAAGTTTGGTGGACCACTTTTGGTTCCCCAAAGTACCACTCAGTTATCAGTTTTTAAAATAACCATTTTTTTTTGTGTTCAGAACATTTTAATAATCTAAAGTACCTTTGTTCAATATAAATAACCCTTTGTGGGATGGAACGGTTCCATGAATGTTTAAGGTTCTTCCACAATGTCCATAAAGAACCTTTATTTTTAAGAGTGTTGCTTGCGTGAAATACTGATTCCAGCTGATAACGACATCGAAAACAACCTTTCACTGAAGCCGTTATGCATTAGTGATGTTTCACGTAAGGGAAAAACAAAAGAATGAGAAAAAAATGACGTGGCTGCCACAACATGAAAAATGGTTTCATTTTTGCTGCTTCATATTAATTTGTACATGGAATGTGTAATGAGAACAGTTATGCTAGTCAACTTGTAGTTAGGTTTCTTACATTTATTCTCTAATTATAAATATGGGGTATAAATTAAATTATTAAAGTGATCATGATTAAAAATGAAACATGGTCATCGGTCACAAAAAAGATGGTTTCAAGCTGGGGTAAATTTGTCTGATATCTGATTGAACTTAGCCTTGTCAAACCGCATGTTCACACTTCTGGTGTGTGGATGTACATGTACTCAAGTGTGTGAAGTAGAATAAAGACAAATTTAAAGGTGTAAATAGACCAGTTCAGCTTAACAGTACAATAGACTATTTTAGTACTTTTGGTGTATCATTTTATAATGGAACTGACTTCAACATTTTTAATATTTTGAACACTTTGAAACTAAATTATTGAGGTACCATTTGGGGTTACTCAGATGATCAACACATTGGCTGAAAGCTTTGTACGCATCTAAGCATAATTTTAAAGTGCTTCTATCCTACAGTGTAATCAAGGAACTTCAATAGGATATAACTGCCTAAAACACATAAATTCTTAAAAGGGATTGTTCACCCAAAAATGAACAATTTTCAATCATTTTCTCACTCTCATGTTGTTCCAAACCTGTATGAGTTTCTTTCTGTTGAACACAAAAGATATTTTGAAGAACGTTGGTAATCAAACAGTTCACGGCACCCATTGACCATAGTATTTTTTTCCTACTATGGAAGTCAATGGCTACTGTCAACTGTTTGGTTACTGACATTCTTCAAAATGTCTTCTTATGTGTTCAACAACTCATTCATGTTTGGAAGAACTTGAGGGTGAGTAAGTAATGACAAAATTGAAACTGTCCCTTTAAAGGAACTTATGGGTTTCAACTTGTTATTTCTAACAGGCCTTTTTGAAATGATGCCTAGATGTTCACTAACATTAGGCCTATCTACTACTGTGTCTGTGACGATATGAGGAAATGGTGCTTTAAGTAGCCTACTTCAAAATCAGAGCTAATAACCGACGAATCGTGCCGGGTATGTAAGTTGACAGAGAACATTCAAAAATGTTAGCATTAAAATAACTAGCATTAAAAAGCATCGCAGCTGTCTTATTAACACTGAGGTGCAATTAATATAACAACACATACAACTTGCGTAATTTCACTATCAGGATCACGTTCAATAAACTCAGAGCAGTTAACAAAATAAAACAATAACAACAACAAAAATCCTACCTAGCGTTATTTACTGCACGTTCTTGGTCGCTAACGTTTTTACTAGTTTTTTTTTTTTTTTTTTTTTTGGAACGAGTGTAAAAGGATAAAGAAACTTAAATTAGATAACCTACCTTCTATAACAAGTCAATTGTATGATATGTGAACAGCCATGAAGATAACCAGTAGGGGGCGCGCTTTCCTTGACAATACACATGAATTGCACACTAGCCACCACAGTCTTCTGTGGTCATCTGACAACAGCTATTGTGTATGTGTTATGTTCTTCTAATTATTAGACAAATAAGTTGTTGTTGTTATATGTGTGACATCACAAAAATAGAGCAAAGCAGAATTATCAAAACAACATGTAGTTATTTATCTAAAAGGAGGAACTAGCAATAATACGACAAAGTAATCCTCCAGTATTCTCATCCAACATTAACAATAATAGTAAATTAATGTGCATTATTTTTTCAACGATTCTTCAAATTCCTTGAAAAAATAATGCATATTACTTCACTATTATTGTTAATGTTGGAGGAGAACATGGTGGTTACAGCCTTGGGAATGAGAATAAGTGCCTTATTTTGAAGGTGACCGAGTATTTTAAGTCTTTCCAAAACAGTACAGACTTCTGCAATTCCTTAATCTTCAATTTAGAGCCTTCATATCTTTAGTTAATGGCTGAAGAGGAAGTTGAACAGTAAGGACCCGGTCAAGAGTGAGAGAAGACAAGTATCTGGCCATCGGAAAAGCTAACTGGAAGAATAATTAAGAGTGGTTTTCCATATCTGACCCTTTTTTTCATAAATGCAGACACCCACCCACTGGTGCACGTATGTGAGGGACATGTGGGCCATGGTGTAAACCCATCAGCTTTGTGTTAAAAGAAGTAGACACAGACAGGGGCTTGTGGGCTGATCTCATAAAGCAGCGAACAGGCAGCCTCTAACTTTTAATCACACTTCACACCAAAGAGAAGCCACGAGTCAGAGAGGAGAGCGTTTAATCAACAGTGCACAGCAGGTGAGACACTCAGGTCACACACAGACGAGACAACGTTTTGATGTGCGAAGAGTCGACTGGTTCCAGTAATGAGGAGCATCCTCAGTGATGTCAACGCTGGGTGAGCCTTCAGGAACTGTCAGAAGCTGTGCGAAGGTAAGAAACGGGGGCTTTTGTGTGTCCATCAGTGGTCAACTTTGAACATACTTCAAATGTATTCGTAATGTAATGACAAAAAAATGCAAACATCCTTTGACTTACAACAGAATCTGAGGTGTCACACCATCAAGCAAAACAAAAAAACATGGCGCTGGCCTTGCTTCAGCAAACATCTCGCTATTTTAAAAGCTTTTTTGCATTCAAATAACGCAATTAAAAAGAGAACTACAAGATAAGACGCATTAGATACGCATACTTTGGTAGTTTGAGGTGAAAATACTTCACGTCGCTTGAAAGCCGTAGATGATGTGCAAAACTAAACGTAACAAACTCATTTCAGACGTAACCTTTGGTTTACTTTCATTGCAAGCATCAGATTTCCCAATCTCAAAATGAAAACAGTATATTATATAAATCAGTACACAAATTAATTAAGCTGTCCAATATTTGGTTAATGTAGTGAATTTAACCTTTTGCATTTATTAGTATTGTAGAATTTGTAACCATTTAAAGTGTTGAATCACTATAAAAAAAGTTGCTGCAAGTAACAATCAACTTTGATGTTTAAGTAATTTCAACTTAAATTACATTAAACTGACTTCAAAAATGAGTTGAATCTCGTGTAGCTTATAAAAAAAAGTGGAAAATTGCTGAACTTATTTTGAGGAGTTAAAGCAATGTAAAAAAACATACGTTGTCATAACTTAATTTTTTACAGTGTAATATCTCATGTTACATGAAATAATTAATGAAACCAATTTTGGCCACAATGTCATACAAAAATGTATATAAGATTAGACTGGATTTGACTTTTTTTTAAATTTGTAATTGTAAATTTCCTTGTAGACCTTCCAAATATTGAGTTTCAGTCTTTAAAAGCTTCAAAAGTGAGTGATGGATCTTGTGAGGCTGTATGGTAAATGTGGGTAATTTTGAAAGAGTGTGTGGTGTGGCATCTTGACCATTAAGTCTAAATGATTTCAAGGGTAGATTAGAATAGACAGTTGCTGCAAAACACATTCAAAGTCATAAATGGCATCTCTGATGTAACTGCAGCTCGAATGGCGTACATTTCTCTATCGGAGGAAACAATGCTAAAGATATTTTATTGCTATTCCAATTCAAATTATAACTTGGTACAAACGTCCCCAGTGCAAAATTTGAATACAAAATGTTTCATTGCAAATTATATTACCAGCGTAACGATGCATGAGCTCCAGTAGTTTGTGAAAAACGTGATAATCGTGTTCTCCAGCATGATTTGAGATCATCTTGAGCTTCAATGGAAACTTCTGACCATCCGTACAAAGGAGTTTCTCGTGATCAATGCCACATCAATACTTATATGAATAGAAATAACGTATAATCGTACATATTTATTATTCATTTTACGTCAAAAATACATTTTATGTCAGAGATTTAGAAAATTTTGAATTCCTAAAACTTTACAGGTTTAAATTTGATTTTGAATCCCAGATTTTCAATACAGTCTCAGATTTAGGACCTAACAGAATTGACTGATACGAAATTAAAATTGATAACACTTGAATAAATTAGCAGCACTGAACATCTGCAATGCAACAATACACTTTCAAGGTAGAAAAAAATATGTAAAATCTTTTTACAGGCAGACGTTATTGTTTATGAAGACATCCGAGCCGCACATTTAAAAACAACTGAGGGGGGGGGGGGGGGACATAAAGCATAAGAAACCATAGTCCAGGAAACAAAGATGTACAGAGAAGCAGGTGGTGAGGACAAAAAGCAACAGATAGGTTGCCAAAAAGGAGAAGTTAAAGAGTTTGTTACTGAAAAGCACCATCTAAACTTAGCGGCAGGTGCAGATATGAGGCCTGAGGCCCCTGGGGGCCTCAAGGCCACTATCTACAGTCATCGAAAGCTGTATTTGATGCCCATTAAACAAATACTACTGACTACAAAAAAGACATTGAACAGTTTGACTGTTATTTCACAGAAAAAATGAAACAATTCACCAAATTCAGTTAGGGGATAGAAAAACAGGAATTGCGATATGGTTTAGTGAGAATATTAAACTTCAAAAGGTGATGATTTAATTGTGAATGCTGCACGTTTCAAAGTAAAAACTTGACGCTTTTGCTGGTTGCAGTTCATTATCAAGGAATACCGATTCATTATGCCAAGCGATTGTTTATGATCTACTGTTAATGAATTATGACAATGTTTACATTATGGTGTTTACATCATACCAGCAAACTCGCATTAAAGGCGCAGCTGTTCCATAAACGCCACCTACTGTCAGAGAATGACATTGCGTTTTCATTTAGTCTGTGAATCGAAAAATAAGCAAATGTGCATTCCATAAATCTACATATATTATATTCTCTTGCCGACACACGACCAAAGAGACGAAGTTCCAATGAACAAATAGCAAAGAAGAGGGAAAAGGAGAAGGAACGTGAATTCCCGAAGTCCCGAATTCATGACTGTTCAGCCCGTTCTCATCCTTGGGCGTCATATACTGATGCTTTTGACATTTTGTCTACATCGAACGCACATGGCACCCTTTAGCGTCAATATGAGACGCAGATAGACATGGGCCAGAAGGCGCCTCCTAGCGGTCTAACCCTAACCCTACACCAGACCTAAACCTACCCATAACCGAACAAAGCTCTGTGCGTGTCATATTGACGCTAAAGGGTGCCATGTGTGTTCGATGTAGACGAAATGTCAAAAGCATCAGTATATGACGCCCAAGGATGAGAATGCGTTGGACTGTTTCAGGAAGCACGGAAGGGAGGTGGAGGGGACGGGATGAGGAGGAGGGAGGGTCGAGCTAGCCTCCGTTTTTTTTTTTTTTTACAATACTTTGAACGTCAACAAGAAGTGATGTCACCCAACATCGCATAGAGCACCTTTAATATAAATATAACAGCCTAATTTATGATTTGACTCATCCCTTTTCTTAGTTTAAAGGCTGAAATGTGAGGTTTATCATTTTATAAAACCTTTTGTTTTTGTCAAACTTTGCATTATATAAACCTGACACTGAAGTTGTATTGCTTTACCCGTCCATATGGTATTAATTTTATTGTTACACTTTATTTTAAGATGACGTACTTACGCAAATAAGTACTGAGTAACTACATGTACTTACTAGAGTTACAGTTACTTGTAATAATGCATAATTTACTGTTATTACTGTAGAATCACTATGTCCTTAAAATAAAGTGTTACCAATTTTATTTGTGCAGGTCTTAAAAGGTTCTTAAATTTGTGTTGTGATGTAATGGCAAAAAAAGCAAACTTCCTTTGACTTACTACAGAATCTGAGGTGTCACACCCTCAAACAAAACAAAAAACATGGCGTTGGCCTTACTTTAACAAACACTGCACAAGCTTTTTCACATTAAAATAATGATAATAAAATGAGAACTACAAGATAAAACACATCAGATATGCAGACATTCGTAGTTTGAGGTGAAAATGCTTCACGCCGTTTGAAAGCCGTAGCTGATGTGCAAAACTATACATAACTAAAACTCATTTTTAGACGTAACTTTTGGTTTTCTCTGTAGATAACCTGGATAACATAGCCATAAATTCTTACTATTTGGGGTAAGTCAATGTCACCACTGAATGGTCTGTGAAAGGCGAGAGAGAGAGAGAGAGAGAGAGAGAGAGAGAGAGAGAGAGAGAGAGAGAGAGAGAGAGAGAGAGAGAGAGAGAGAGAGAGAGAGAGAGAGAGAGAGAGAGAGAGAGAGAGAGAGAGAGAGCGAGAGAGAGAGAGCGAGAGAGAGAGAGAGCGAGAGCGAGAGAGAGAGAGAGAGAGAGAGAGAGAGAGAGCGAGAGAGAGAGAGCGAGAGAGAGAGAGAGAGAGAGAGAGCGAGAGAGAGAGAGAGAGAGAGAGAGAGAGAGAGAGAGCGAGAGAGAGAGAGAGAAGATTCTTATGTTTTTATGTTTATGCAAGCTACACTGCAAGGCATATTTCAAGAGCTTTTCTAGTTTTTCTGACTAACTTCTATTCATTGTATACTCAACACAGGAAGAGGAAAAGTATGTGAACAATCTCTTTTGACTTTCTCTTTGTGTATGCATGTGTGTGTATGTCTGTGGCACAGCGACAAAGCAGGCAGAGTGTATATTTAGCTCCACAGCACTTGTCACCATCACCGCACCTAAACTGTTAGCATATCCTATGAGCGCATGTCCGCATTAGCAGGCTGGCAGACAACAAAAAACATCTCATAATCAGCAAGCAAAGCTTATCACAAATTTACATTTCCCCAGAGGACGGTTTTCAGAATCTGTTCAACATTTTGCAACAGAGATTTTGTCGAAACTGTTTGCGAGAAGCCAAGTTAGCAACTTATGTAAAATGCATGACAGTTTCACATTCCAGTAACTGGATGAAAATAAACAGGGTGGTATTACTGGCTATAAACAGATGTCTTGGATGTCATCAGCACAGCTATAGCAATGAAACCAAAAATGAAATATCGGAAACTCAAGGTGAGATTTTTAACTGCAACTTGATGCAAGGGAGCAGCAAAGCTGCCAATGTGGAAAGGCTCATGTGAGCGACATTCAAATTGCACCGCTAAAAACCCACCAGCCCTTCAACACATTGTCACCTAAACATCCTTTATTCTGACACATCACTAAGAAATGTTGACTGATAAAGAGAATTAGGTTAGTCTTGGAGTAGAACCGCATGTCACTGTGGTTAGCATACCACTGTTGCCCACACAATTATTTAAAAAAAAAGGCCTGTTTGCAAACTAACACTGGTTATATGGGTGTTAAGTGCATGAATTCCATTGGCCAGTGGGAAAAAGTAATATGGCTGCACGCTAAAATTGAGTTTACATATCAAGGGTCTAAATGTACAAGATTGTGTAGCATTCTAATGCATAATATGATATGTATAAACAATGTAGCATTCAAAATCTAACTGACAATGATGACAATCATTAAAAAATAATATTTGCATACTGAAAAGTAATGGGCAATCTTTCTGTCTAAACAGCGCTGATGAATTTTTAAGAAATTAGGTTCCCTAAAAAAAAAAAAAATAGGATTTTTCCATTGGCTTTTGGATTACTGTAGCCTGGGAAAACCCAGACTACTTCCGGCTAATTTTAATTCTCTCTCCAGGATAGTCTGGAGAAGAACCCATTCAAACTCATTTCTGTGCCGCCGAAATCGCGGCACCAATCAGAAACATTTGGGGAGGGATTTACATGATGACGACAGCGCAGCAACGCTGAAGGAGATTTCATTACAAAGATGGATGCCGCCGTGGAACATCACTCGTTCGAATCATAGACAGTATATAAACGAATCAGTTATCGCGTCTGTTTTGAGCGGTTTAAACTTACCGTTTTCGTTAAAACCGGAGCAAAGAACAACACAATCGAAGCATACGTCATCTCCTTCATCGATCTGATTGGTTTTAAGACTATCCAATTGCGCCCAGAGGAATTTGAGCTACGTCGGTTGGTGACGCCCCTTTGGAAATGATTTGTCTACATAGCTTCGCCAGACCCTACACTCAGTTTCAACTGAGAAGGGTCTGGTTTTAACCAGGCTAGGATTACTGCAGAATTAACACAACTTTCATGAATTTTGAAGAATCGGCAGAAAAAACGTATGCTATAAACGAACTACACTGTGGTCGCATTACTTCAATGTCATTAAGCTTCCAAAAAGTTTTTGGCCCCTTTTACATTACATAGGTCAAGTGACCCAATTCTAATTTTTTCCTCTCATGTGGCACAGATCGGATATGACCCGCAAATGTGTGAGCAGGAAAAAAGCACATGGATTCCGATATTCTCAGATCGGTTTCAGGCCTCATTCATACGTGGAAATAAATCCGATATGAATCGGATACATGCATTTGCATCTGCCATGTAAGCATACAGATCGGATATTCCCGCGTCAATGCGAGTCATACGTCATTGAAAAAGCGACGGTGGTGAATGATGTCAACTCAGGTGGACACCAACCATGATCACATGACTTTTCAATGGCGCAATGGAGGACGAAGAAGCTCCTTCATAGATGGTGCGGAAAGCAAAAAAACATCTGCGTCCATTGCAAATCGTGCTATTTTTATTTCCTTTTCGGCCTAAGCTTTTCCCTGAAAGTTCGAGTTATAATAGATTGCAAGATATCGATTATAAACACAAGGCTGTGAAAGCGAACTAGTGAGTAGATGAGTTTACCTGTTCGGCTTATGACATTTAATGTCCCCGAAAACCTATAGTCTATAGTCCCATTTAGCTACTTGTTAGCCTTGTACACAAGGGGGTGTTACTGCTGCAAGCGCCATCTTCTGGTCAGACTCTGGAATTAATTCGCCATGACCGTCACAGTGCATTGTGGGTATTCTCTGGCTGTTGAGCAAACATTGGTTGCACACTCATTATTGCAGTGCATTAAGGGATTGAGTAACTATATTCGATAAAGTCCACTATGGTTTTGGACACCATTACAAATGACTGTCCCCTCAAATAGTGCTCTTTTTAAGGGTATAGGGGGCGATTTCGGACACAGTTGTAGTTAGTTGTCGGCAGTTCTTCCATGTGAAAAGTTGTCTAATATGTGACCCCCTGTCGCCGATTCGTCATGTAATGTGCACAAAACAGCAACACAATGGAATCCCAGACAGTCATGTAGTATGAGAAGAACAGCGATCCAACGACTTTGAAAATTGTGCAATGTGTTTCTGGCATTAATTGTTGTACACTGCCAAAAAAACACCAAAAACACAACATGCATGAATGTGATGACAGTGACAAAGTGGTTCTGGTTCTCCATCAAAACTTAAAACCAAACTTATAAAAGCACTATTCCTTTTTTTTTTTCTTGAAGGACTGGCATTTCCTTCTGGAAATGCAAATCTTGTCAATCGTTTTCAAATCTAATGAGCTGAGTAGAGTGAAGTTGAATTACTATGCACAAGCACACACGCTAATACTGGTCAGCGTAGCACCACATTGCAGGCTCAGTCTCATAGCTGTGGTTTGAGCGAGCATCCACAATTCATCCCCTCCACTGCGTTCAACAAACACACAATGTTTCATTGGCTCGTGGCTTGGCCTAACAGTCTGTTTTACCCTGTGGTAAGCGTACACGCAGCTCGCTGACACGCTCTGAACCCAGATTCCAAGCTCATAAAAAGGCAGAGCAGATGAAAGAAAGGGATGAACAGGATGTGGTTAGCCTACATGAAAACACACACTCTGTTAACTTGGAGAAAGGTTCTGAGGAGAGAAAAAAAAAGAAACCACAGTGAGCGTGGGGTTAGCTGTACAAAACGCAAGGTGCGCATACTCTCATGCTACTGTTGAGATTTTAATGATATGCATTCTGTGGACCCAAATTTATTTAAACAGTTAAGCTACTTTTAAAAAGGTGTGAATTTTGAATTTCATATAGCAGGGTTAATATAGTTAACTCAATACATAAAACTGTAAAAAGCTGAAATAAAATGTAAATATATATATATATATATACTTGCAAAGGCAACATTTCTCATGTAGTTTAACTTGATGTACAAAAATAACTAAAAATGAAATAAAAATTAATAAAAGCTATATAGACAAAGCTATATATAAATCTAATAAAAATTTAAATAAATTAATGGAAAACAAAATAAAAACTATCTCAATTACACTTAAATGTTTTCATTTAAACTACTCAAAAAAATTTGTTAGGTCTTAAGTTATTAAATAATCAATTCACTAATTAAAGTTCACATTTTGGGGGTTCTGTTTTGAAAAATAATAATAAACAAAAATAAATTATAGAAAAACTAATAATACAATCATCCAAGATTGAGATTTACTGATTTACTATTGACTTAATACATCCACAAAGCATGAAAAAGACACTTGACATTTGTAAATGTGACTACAAGTGGGATTTAGAAAACTAATAGGAGACCCATATGATTAAGTGGAAGGAAATTATGTTTTATCTGACCTTTTGTCTGGAAAGGAAGCTACATTTGCCACATATAAGTGTCTGCATAGAGACAATACAATGTGTCAATGACATCAGAGGGGAAGTAGGTCTGTACAGTTGTGAGCATAGCGTTTAGTCTTTCTAGATCTCTCTGTTTCTCACAATAATTCATTCTTCCACTGGTTACCCACAAAATGATGGCCCATCAGACTGTGCGGGGGTTCTTTGAACCCAGTGTGAAGTCTCAGGTTCCCACCATGTCTGAATCACCCCAGTGGTCGCACTCATGTCCTGGATGCTGCACACACCCCCAACACCTCATAGTCACTTCATTATCAGGCTGTTGCTTTTAGCATTGCTCAAGCATTTTTGAACTGTCAATGGTATTGGAAATTGCTAATAGGTAGAGAGCTGAAACAAAGTCCTTGACAAAGATTTTTCTAACCGTATTAGTAATAATCTGCAACAACAGTTAATACTTGAATTTTAAGTTAGCAAGACGACTAGCGCAACTACAACAACAACAACAGTCGCCACAAGGGGAATTTTTTGTCTCATTACCTCATCTACAGCCCCAGTGACAGGAACATTACAGAGTTGTAGTTGCAGCTGTGTGGCACCTGTAACCAAACTGGTCTCTAGCAGGTAAAGGTCAAGAATTTCAACAGAAATTGCTTTGCGATGACACTCATAACCTCTTGCAGATCTGACTGTAATCTTATGACACACAAATGAACCAACAAGACCACCTGCAAAGTAAATAACTCTGCTCTTTCATCATAGGTAAAGCTCCTGTTGACAGCATGACTGAGAAGTGGGGCTGACATCTGACTAACTCCAGACACCACACACAGAGAGAGCAGGTGCGTCTTGCGTGAAACCAATCAGAAAAGTCTTACCCTGTGAAAATGGAGTCCGCATTCTCGCGGATGAGATGGGAAACTGACGGAGAGGCCGAAGAGATCTCCTTGAGAGGTCTGGGATTGCGTCGCAAACGGGAGTTCATACCCGAGGAGAGGAAAGACGCGACTTACTGGGAGAAACGCCGCAAGAACAACGAAGCAGCGAAGCGCTCGCGAGAGAAACGAAGGGTCAATGACTACGTATTGGAGACTCGTTTGGTTTCATTGAGCGAGGAAAATGCTCGTCTACGATCTGAGCTGCTGGCTCTAAAGCTTCGGTACGGTTTGCTCAACTCTGGAGCCACCTACTCCTCGTCTCAAAGAGCTCTATCTCATCTTCACTCTTTGGCCCCGCAACCTCTGGTTTCTTGCCCAGACAAAGATCTCTACTGGGGTAGAAGGCAAGACAGAGAGGCTTCCAATCTGTCGGGGAACCAACAAGCACCAGTCTGTCTGGGTACCCACCCCGGGTCGGCATTCCTTCCCACGCAGCCTATGGCCATACGAAGAAATCACCCATACTTCCTAGACTTCCCCACCCTCCATTCCCCTAGAGCCGCACCTTTACTCTTTCCACCACACCTCGCCCCAGCAACAGCACCTTGGGCAGGACGGCCCCTGCTCCAACCAGGGTGTCAGAGGATCTTGTCGGACGACGAGGGTGAGCAGCAAGTGCCGGCAGATTCCAGCACTGCCCTTCCCCATAAACTAAGACTGAAGTCTCAAACCTCACAGCGCAAAGACAATAGAGCTAAATCCGCATCTCCTATTCCAGCATACATGTCAGATTGAAATCAAACTCTAGGCTAAAATGACTCAGCAGTTCTGAATCATCCTACACATTTGAGATAAACCAACTTGCCTGTATTCCAGTAAGTTTGTTGTAAACCATTTGATTAAAAAAATACTTTGATCAAAAGGTCACACATACAGATTTAGTTTCCGAAATGTATTTTGAAGAGTCAATATTTCCATCATTGAGGTGGAAAAAGGCAAACTTGAATTGGGATAATGACACAATTTTTTTTTTTTTTTTTTTTTTTTGGTCCTTGAAATGTTCAACATCTTTTTTACCTTTAGTATAGACAGGAAAGTAGAGAAGAGAAGGAGAATGGGATCAGGATTTGACCTAGGTCAGACTCAAACAGGAGTCCTTTTGAGCCTACAGCTCTGATGTCAAAGTGACATTTTCGCATTTGGCATCTTTTTTAAGTGACTTACATGGCATTCAAATTATGCATTTTATCATTTCATGCATTCCCTGGGAAACGCACCCACGGACTTTGCATTGCTAGTGCATTATATTACTGTTTGAGCTTCAGAAACTTTGTAATGTTTATTTTTGAGGCCTTTAAAGCAGCACTTAACAAATTGGTCATCTGTGACCAAAACAATTGTTTGCTTGCTACTCAAATTTAAAGCTGTCATCACACAATATGTAGCCTGAATTTTTGTTAAACATACATATATTTTTTTAACATGTTATGAGTTCTTTTTGAAGTTTAAAGGGGACCTATTATGCCCCTTTTTACTAGATGAAATATAAGTCTCAGTTGTCCCCATGCAAGATGTGTCTGTAAAGTTTTCAGCTCAAAATACCCCACAGATCTTTGATGATGCTGTAACTCCTCTGTTCAATTTATAGAATATAATTTCAGACTAATGCATGATCAATGTCATATTTTAGAGACAAATGTCTCAATTATGGACTGACTGACCAACTTCCACATCTCAGACATTTTTTTTCTGTGAACTTTGGGCAAAATATCTTCTTAGTCCATACTTTTAAAATTGGTTTCTTCCTGCCTCCACATACCTCCAGTTTGTACAGTTTGACAAAAGTGTGCCTATGTTAACTGCATTAGCAATGTTAGCAACAACAGTGAATGACAAACCATTAGCTGTGATGCTAATTAACAATGAGGATATCTAAAACCTTGTGGCATTGACTGACCAGCTCATTTTCACTCAGAAATACAGTTTATGAATGTAAAACACTTTTGCTTGCATGTAATTTTAGGTTCACAATTCAATAATGAAATATTGAATGTATAAAGATGTAGGCTACAGTAAAAATAATGATTTGCCTTTAACATCGGGTCTTCACAATCACAATCATAACGGATTACTACAGGCAAAATATACAAGGGATCCAAAAAAACAAAATTCTTGAAGTTATTTACATTTGCATTCCTGCATGTAGCATACAGTTTATATCCACAACATTCAAGGTGCACTGTTTGTCAGTATAATAATTTATCATTGAACCCGTGCTCTTGTTGTGTGCTAAAGTGAGGTATAGTTAAAATATTTGTAACGCATTTTTACAAAGATTCATTTATATTTTATACAACATTTTGTCATGTTGCATTAAGCTGTATGATCTTCGATTTTTTTCCCCTTTTTTACAATAAAGTGCAAATGAAAATCTCCGCTTTTTGACCATTTATTTATTATAAGCATCATAACACAGTTAAGTCATGCCACAGAACAAAGAATAAATTATTATAATACACAGTGAGAAGGACATTCGCATGATTTTTTTCCCTCATCCTCTTACCGCTGTGCGAGTTGTGCTGCTTGCATCTGGTGACGGGCAGAAGGACTCCACATGGGGCTGCTGCGGTTTATGAGTGTGAGAGGGGGGCTGCAAACTAAGTTTCAGTGGCACGTAAGGGTGGGAAAGGTGGAGAGGGGGTTTCTCAGCATTAATGAGTCACCTTTAATGATCAATCGTGATGTCTACAGAATATACACCGCAAACACAGTGCACAAGGTGAAGAGAGTGAGCAACAAGTCTGCTAGTTACCACTGAAGCAAGCTAGTGATTCAGTGGCTTGCATAACAAGCATGACACAAAGTTACCTTACATAACTATTACTTTTTTTGAATGAACCAAAGTAGTTTTTAAAACTGGATTAGCATACATTTCGCTCTGTCTTCACAGTTAAAAGTTCTTCATTTGTTCTTTTTTTCTGCTGTAACCACCTGAGATATGAAGGGTGAGTACAATGAAGAAAAAGGAAGTTAAAAGTATATTGTCTTTGTCTTTTACATCTGTAAACCACATCCTCTAGTGAAAATTAACTCAGCGTTGCAAGAGTACAAGATCTAGTTGTTTTTGTGTATTTATCTTTGTTGAAAATCTATTTTAGACAGATCTTTAGTAGCATACCTCCTACAAATGGTGCTAGCATAAGCTACAAGCTAGACTCGCTAATCTTAACAAATTACATGGGACAGCTTTATAGTTTTGGATTTTGACCAGATCAACTCTATCATCTCTTTTCTGTCGTTCACCAAAGACATAAAACAGTGTCATTGTCATATTTTATCCACTTCAATTTGAGTCATATAACCACACTCTTTGTGCAATGACATCATAGGTCAGCAAATGCACAAAAGTATTGCATATGAATGTTCCAGACACAACTAGACATTTTGTAGGCATAATAATGATTCAGTGATTTACACTCAATGCATATAAAAAACTGATCCACAATGGAAGACATTATCTGTTTTTGTACAGGGTGCTAATCTCTATAATGGCTAAATGCATATTAATATTGCATTGACAGATCTTGCATCTTTGGTGTGAAAGTGAAACATGACACTTCTCTTTTTTCAATTTATTCATAGACTGTCAAGTACAAAATTCCTGGCCACGCACAACTAAATCTACGACATCATCAAGACATCAGATCACTTTCGTTTTGTATTACGATTACATTTATTTACTTTAGATGTAAAATAAAATGGGCTGTCGTGTGAGAATCACAACCAGTGTGATATTGCTTAAATTTATGTCACTAATTTAGAGGCAAGGCCAAATTTAGGCCACTTTAAATATTTTACTTATGTTTTAAATGTTTTTTTTATATATTATTATTTGCCTTTATGTCTGTGCTTTTTAAATCCTGCAGTAAACAACTTTGTTTTGTGTAGTTTCGTTTTAGAAAGCAGATGGTCCAGTAGAAAAGTGTCATGAAAAGAAAATAACTGACATTTTCTTGTGCACACATGAGATGACAATACCAGATGCTTATTTATGGCCAACAATTGCTCACTTGTCATGTCATTTCATTCAAAGTTTGTAGGACCGAATCGAAGTATGCTGACAAGCGGCTGTCCTTATTGAAACTTTTTAGGCAAAAATAGTCACTTTTTAGAGAATCAGGGCTGGTGGTTTGTAAGCTGGTTATTACCGATGTAAACCTGAAGACAAATGATGTTAAACTGACATTATTCGGCCCAATAGCACGGCTATTCCCCTCTGATTGGGTTATATTGTCCTGGTTTTAAAAATAAAAGCATTACACTTTAGTTTAGCCTATATCAGTTTTATCTAAATATTTATTTTGAACCTCCTTTTCGCATCTGAAAAAATATTAAAAAGTTGAGAACCTTTAAAGAAGCTCTGTCCTTTGAGATATATTTATTAGATTGCATAAATTAGTCAAAAAACCTAGATTGATTTATAGCCTTGCTTGTGATATAGACATGAAGAATCAGAAAAAGAAGAAATTCCAACACAGGGATTTAGATACATGCTTTTATAAACAGCATATTTGTTATTAGTACAATATAAGAACAATATTCTTAACATATTTAAGAATAAAAACATCTAGAACATAAAAATGTTGTGGATCCCCATTTATTTTACATTAAAATAAAACTGTAAAATGATTTTTTTTTTTTACAAAAAATATCAAAAAAGCTTAGTTTAATTAGTTTTACAGTAGTTGATGACAAATTATGGCAGTTTTGCAATGTACATACAATGCTGCTTAAAATAAGACAGGGCGTATTGATCTGCTCAAACAGATCTGATAATCTAATTATTTTAAGCTTAGATTGACCAATAGAAGGCAATAAGGTTGAGCCTGATACCCTGTGTTCTTTAAACTAAAATAATTTAACATTAGGGGGCAGCAGAAGAGCTTTGTAAAGTGCCTTCCTGTTTCATTTTAAGCAGGGAAAATTTTGTGTCCAACGCCTCAAAAATACCATTCATAAACAGACAATATAAGCATAAGAACTCCATGATGGATCAAAGGATCAGTGACTTGTACAGAAAAAGCTATCTTTGATTGTATTGTTTCCCACTTTGTACTCATGCAAAATAACATGAAACAATTGATGAGATTGACATTCCCTTTTACACACTTTACATAGAAGAGGCATAAAGACCATTTTTATCGTCACCACCAGTAATAAAATGCTCAGATTTCTTTTAAAGAGTTCCACACATCATCTTTGATTAATTTAAGAACATGTTATATTGAATAAAAGTATTTCACATTAATTTGACAATTAAAACAGGGCACCAAAATGTACACACAAAACATCAATATATACAATAAGATACAAAATGTCTTCAATCCAGTGTAGATACTGAGGCTATTGGTGTTTAGCTGATAAATACGTAATGCTTTATAAATACAATGTGCTTTTTATTTTGGAACTACAGTACCTTTGTATGTGTGTGTGCGCGCGTTTAACTTTATGCGGGCATGACTCAGAAGTAGGTGGCAGTGTAATATAGAAGCAGTCGTTATCAGGCCTCATTATCCAGAGCAAATAAAATCAACTAAGATTTAATTAAACCGCTTTAATTCTTTAAACGGTCTTCTAGCAACCCAGTGGTTAACAGGTTGAGATTTGAAGCTATTCCAACGACAAATCCTTGTTTCATTGGCAGTGTGAAATATATGCCCATGCCTACAGACCATTGGACACTTAAATTCAATTGCTTAGGCAAAATGCAATAATGTACCTTTTTTATTTACTTTGGAGGGACTTGGCAATTTCTTGGCAAGCAGAAAGCACCCATTTAATAATCATTAACTATTACTAAATTAAAAATATTTCTAAATTCCACAATAACCTCCAAAATATTAAGAGCACACTTGAACTCTCTTTTCATTCTATAGGAAATTATTTTTTGTAATAGTCATTACACATTACTACAAGCTTGGCCTTCTCACATGAAAAAAGTTCAAAATGAGTCCCTAATGCCAGCCAACCCCACACAGATGCAATTCATCATAAATGTCTTAATAATTGTAAATGTCCAAAAAACCCAAAAGTAATGTTAGATTATAATTACTGCTGATGTAAAGTACTTCTCAGTAACTACATTACTCCCATTAAAACCCTCTGTGTCTTAAAATCTGGACCTATAGCTATCCGCAGGACTGGTATTAGAAATATATTCCAGTTTGAAATAACAATAATGTGCGCTTTACCCCTTCAAACTGTCCAATTTATATCATCTTCATGTTAAACTTTCGTGCTCCTCCTTGACCCCCACTGGCAGCCGGACCATCTACCTTTCTGAATGAATACTCTACTGAGAAATTGTTCTTGTGTTGACCTCGTCCTCGGCTCCACACAAACAAGAGAATGAAACAGAAAAGCACAACACCCAAAAACATAATACAACCCATTGCTGTGGACACCAGGATGGTCTTAAGATCCAATGTGAACTTCAGGAAGACACGCGTGTCATTTAAGTTAGTGTCATTAAGATCACCCACATAGTAGGTGCGATTCGCTGCCAGAGCACCATCCAGTGGCAATCCACTGACTGTCAGGGTGGCAAAGTAGGTATCGTTGCCACCAGCATTGCTTGCTATGCAGATGTAAGTGCCGCTGTCTGTTACCTGGGCGTAACGGATCTCCAACGTACCTTCAGGCAGGACAATGATTCTCCCAGTACTCTTGGTGGTGATACGTCGGCGCTGAGGTGAAATCCAAAAGATGACCGGAGTTGGGTCTCCATCTGCTCTACATACAAACGACACTACCTGGCCTTCACGTGCCGTCATCTGTTGCAGCTTGCGGTTACGAATTTTGGGCCGCTGACAGGTGAAATGATCAAAGAGCGCAGAGTCCGAAAAGGTACTAAGTGCTTTTCCTCGCACTTCCAAGGGTGTGGCGCAAATGGGCGACTTTCCGTTGAAGTTGAGGGTTTTACGGCGCTGCAGGATCCACAGTAGGCGGCAGTCACAGGACAAAGGATTCCCATCTACACGTAACGTCTCCAGCGTATTGACCGAGTGGAAGGATCCCTCCTCCAAGGTCACCAACCCATTGTTCGACAAGTTGAGCAACCGTATCTGTTGCAGGCCTCCAAGACCATAGGGCTGCACTGATATCAAGTTGGTACCAACTAGGTGCAGTTCTTTCAAGCGGACAAGGTCCCTCAAGGCCCAGGACTCAAGAACCGAGATGGGGTTGTAAGACAGATTGAGGCTAGCCAAGTGAATCAGGTTGCGAAGAGCACCCGTAGGCACGGTGGAAATGTTGGTATTGGTAATTGAGAGCCAAGACAGGTTGAGACCTTGGAAGCTGTGCGGAGAGATGTACTCAAGGAAGGGCCAATGGTCAATCTCAAGAGCCCGCAGTCCACCCAGTTTGCGAAAGTTCTGCTCTTCCAACGAAGAGATACTGAGGTAGCGTAATCGAAGAGTCACCAAGCCTCGAAGGTAGGAAAGAGACTGTCCAGTTATAGAAGTCAGATTGCACCTCTCTATGGTTAGCTCCCGGAGTCCAACCAATCCCAGGAAAGCCTTGTTTGAAATGTACACCAGGTCATTATCACCAACCTCCAAATTGCGGAGGTTCCTCAAGTCCTGGAAGGTGAAGTCTAACAGGATGACCAGTTTATTCCCACTTAGGTCCAGAGTGGTGAGGTTGGTGAGACGTGAAAAGGCACCCATGGGCACGAGTTTAAGCTGGTTGGCTCGCAGACGCAACACTCTAAGATTAAGCAAGCTGGAGAAGGCATTAGGCTCCAATACGCTGATGAGATTCTCACTCAAGTCTAGCTCCTCAAGTCTTGAGAGAGTCGCCAATTCATTGTACTCCACCCAGCGTAAACTGTTGCAGCTTAGATCCAGGAGCCGTGTGTCAACCGGGATGCCCCCAGGAATAGATCCCAGGCGCTTGTTCTGGCACATTACAGCTCTCTGATGAGAGATGCAGTCACAGCGCTGTGGGCAGCTCTGACCATGTGTTATGGATGCAGCGGTTAGGAGCACAAGCAGCCCCGGTAAGCTCAGGCATGGACAGCCCGCCATGCCCCTTCCCTACCTTACAGGGGCTGAATCACTGCACCTCACACCTAGAGACAAGAACACAAAAAAACAGGTATTGATGAATCATGATTTTTGCAACTCTCAACTATAACCACTTCTAAAAAAAACACTTCTTAGCGTAAAAAAAGCCTACCCATTTCTCACCAACATTTATGTACGAGCATGTACAGTATAACTACAGGGTATATACAGGAATCATGGAGTTAAATTTAAAAAAAGACTTTTTAAGACTCTTTCAAGTTTCCATTCATTTTAAGACCACTTCAAGTTTTAACCGGTTACATCGGCGACACTTTAACTTACATTTACTACATATATTGATTGTAAGATAGCACAACTAAACAGTCTTAGTTTGTGATAATTCCTTATCAAAGCAACATAATTCAGAAGGGTGGGAACGAAGCAAAAGAGAATTAATTGACAAATTAGTACAATTCTTTGAACAAATATACATAATGAAAAGATACAAAATTTAAAGGTGCACTGTGTAATTTTTAGCGCAATCTAGAGGTGAGGTTGCGAACTGCAACCAACAGAAGTTAGGTTGGCTGACAGGAAAAGATGAGGATTCTTTACAAAGAAAAATTAAGAAATTAGGTTTACTTAATTAATCAGTAAAATACTACTGTTACTTGTTCATCATTGTGTCAGTGTTTTATTCGCTGACTTAAGCTAGCTTTTTCTTTTAGCTTCTTTTGCACGAAGAACAACATCGTGACGAAACGCATTTTGTCCGTTCAGGGCCACTGTAGAAACATGTCGGCGCATTTCAATGTAAGGGGACCCACGGTGTATGTAGATAGAAATGGCTCATTCTAAGGTAATAAAAACATAACAGTTCATTAATAAGTAAAGTCTTTATACACCACTCAAGACATAGTTATGTATATGATATTGCATTTCTGTCAACAGATCCTCCTAAATTTTACACAATGCATAAGACCCCGGCCCCGCGGACACCCTGAACTATATCTAAAGTTGTTTTAAAAAACATAGGCCATAAGAAAGTTGTGCTGGATGCAACACATTTTCAGACACTTTCTTGCAGTTAAATTAGTGTTTTACAAGCAGTAAAACTGCAATTTTAATGAATTTAAACTCCAAACAAAACACAAATAAGGCTCAGCACTACTTTGTGTACCTAACTGGGGTATTTCTGCTTTTCTATAACCACCACCTACTGTCAGGAAGTGAATTTGCATTTCCATTCACCCCATCTAACATTTTGTTTGCATATTTCTGAGCAGACAAGTTGGATGATGATATTGCACCAAATTTTATGGCCAACTTTGTCTTGGTGAGAACAGGTATTTAAACTGTAAGCCACTGAAACATCAAGTGGTTAAGTTTAAATGCAATATGAAACAGAAACTTGATAGTTTCTTGACTAAACTTGACTAAAAAATAAAAGGAGAACAAGTATGTCATGAGCACTTTACACATGAACATTCAAAAATCTCAGATGGCTTAACCCCCTCTTTAAGATCATGACTTTTTTTTTCATCTTTATAAGCCACGAAATAAATGTACTGTAACAATCTTTGAGCTAGGGATGGCTTCAAAGTTACTATGATTATGCCGATTTCTGCTAGTTAGCATTTCAATAAAAATACATAAAAGCTAAATATTTTAATGTCAACTTGATAATGTCAATCGAAGACATACCAGTCAGTGCATTTTTAATCAAATCTTGAACATTTAGGCCCACACTGGTGCTAAAGCTTAACATAATGAGACTCACCTTGGGTTCAGAAGTTTATTAGTCCAATCTCTGAGTACCAGGATATTATTGAACATTTAACAGTGGTATTTCAAGATGTTCCCGTGCACAACTCTTCTTCTCCCTCCCCCCATCATCTCTGGTAACCCAAACACATGAACAGCCCCTGGTTCAAACCCATATCAGTTGACACTAAGAAGCTGTCCAATCAGCATAGACAACTGCTTCAAACAATCAGCAGTGACGTGAGTGAGGTGAATAGAAAACTACACCTGACTATGACTCAGGTGTCATGGGTCATTATGTCAGAAAATCATGAATACTAATATTATAGGCAACGATTAACACCCTGTCACTTTTCTTTCCACCCCGTCTCTCCCCCTCAGAGATGTCAACAAACCATATTTCAACAGCTTATTAAATTTAATTGTCTTCAGGAAAGTGCTCCCATACGAATTTATATGTCATGCTGACGTGCAATAACTCCAGATAGCTGGAAGAGAGGTGCTCTAACTATATGTTTGCATAGTTTTTAAAACATACATTTAAAATGATATTGCCCCCTGAAAGGATCTTTTAAATTAAAACTAATAATTTACATTTACACATTTACTCACTCTCATGTCATTCCAAACCTGTATGACTTTATTTTCTTCTGGAGAACACAAAAGATGATATTTTTGAAGAAAGTTTCTGGTCCATACAATTAACATTAATAGAGCCCAAAACCAACATTGGACCCCATTGACTTTCAATGTATGGACAAAAAACACTTTTTCAAACTATATTTTGTTCCACAGATGTCAGTCATACAGGTTTAGAATGACATGAAAGTGAGTAAAAATTAATCTGTAACAATTTTGAAATACATTTTAGTTCCAATTTTAGCCTCATCTGCCATGGAATGTAAATGGATCTGGCCTCGACCTGATATTGTCAGGAGTAAATGAGAGACATTGCTACCTCTTAGCTCTGTTGTTCACCTCAGCAAGGTAGCATGTCACCTGAGAATTACATAACAGCTGTTAGTCGATACGTGAAGGGCAAATCAAGCAATTAGTGTTTTTTCCCATAACAGCTGTTGAGAGGCTGGTTAATACATAAAATATTGATACAAGAGACCGTCAATGTTCATATATATATATATATATATATATATATATATATATATATATATATATATATACATATATATATATATATATATATATATATATATATATATATATATATATATATATATATATATATATATATATATATATATATATAAGGAAAAACACTTCTGCAAAATCTAAAATAGGACCCAAAAAAGTACTTGGACATTCTAATCACACGTACAAATGTCTAAATTGCATTAAAAGCTAAATATCTCACCAACTGGGGATTTTAAGTGTGTAGTCAATCACATGAACCATGTTCTGTTCACATTTGAAAACCACAAATACCCAAATTTTTTTAATTTAAAACCTACCAAACTAAATTTTTGGGGGAGTGCTTTGGTTGAAAAGTGTGTTATAATTCTTTAAAATAAATGTCACTTAACAGTGTTATTGTTAAATAAAAATAAAACTACAAAAAAATATTTTTCGTTAATTGAAATAAAGCTAGAATAAAATATAAATATTAGAAAACTGATCAAATAATAATACTAAATATACTAAATACTAAAATAATACTAAAATAACACTACAGTAGTTTGATATTTTGTTATCAAATGCAATGATAAATTCAGTATGTAATTTACCATTTTAAGTCTACTTAAGTTAAGTGTACTTTTGGGGTACTTTTTTATCTTTCGTCTCTTTATGCAACCATAAGAATCCTTAAATTAACACATCCTGTGGAACCATACTATTTAGAGCAAAACGAAGTGAAAAGGAATGAAAAACATTCAAAATTTTTGAAGGAGTACTTGTTTTGAGTGGGAAAAACATGTAACTAGGTGGTGCTTGATGTTCCTGTCGAATTCAGGATATAAACAAGACCAGGTTTAATGATGAGAAAGAAAAAATAGCAGCATAAGCGCAGGCTGAAATCGCACAAACATCAGAGAGAAAAGTCTATCTGGGATTGGGGGAAAAAAACAATTAAACAGATGATACGGACCGGGAGCAATTAAGGCAACCTAGTACCTTAATTAGAGAGAAAGCACATAAAAAGGAATAATGAACGCACACACTGGAAGGGGAAAAAAACTCTAGGGCAGGTGCGAGGACTCATGGAGCGGCCGTAAGCTGAAGGGAAGTGTGTGGAGGCGTCAACTTTCCCATATTTCACCACTGGATCTGCACTAGTTTAGTGCTGCTGATGGCACTCTTCAACTCACATCGATTTCAAATGCTGCCCACACATCTCTTTACATAACCGTACATATCCTCCTCATTCTGTCTCTCGTTGCTCCGCAAGCCCATCTATCATCTGCAGCTCGGGGAAACCTTACAGTGGCCAGTGAGGAGACAGTCAGTCGGGATGAAGCGGAGCGAGAATGAGGAAGGGGCAAATGACAGATGCTCAGGGTGAATGTGGACTCCCTGGAGGGGCCGTCTCAAGGGGAAGACGTACTCCAAAGAGGCAACGGTACCCTTGGCCAAACAAAAGCTGACAAGGGCATCAGTGTGTTAGCTGGAGAACAGGAGCCAACTGAGACCAGGGATGTTAGTGGATTCAGCAGATGTTTGGGAGTTCAAGGAGATGACAAACAAGGAGCAGAGACTTTCGTCTCTTCTTCACTTTCGTTTCGTCTACAACTTTCGTTCTTCTGTGGAACACAGAAGATGATATTTTGAAAAAAAAAATTTTGTTGTTCATACAATGAAAGTCAATGGGGTCCAAATGTTATTTTTGGACCCCATTGACTTACATTGTGTCAACAAAAACAGTGTTCAAATGATCTTTTATGTTCCACAGAAGAAATAGCCATACAGGTTTGGAAAAACAAGAGTATTAGTAAATTATATAAAGATACTGATCAGAAAGTAATCGAAAATTTAACAGCAGTTGAAAATGAAAGACTTTATGGGTTACGTTTCAACCAAGCGGCAACATTCTAATCTGAAAAATGAAGCCTACCCGGAAGTGCGAAAAACTGCAATACATCGAAAATCCGCTAGGGGCAGGTCCCGAAAGGGAGCAAATGTCCATAGACCCCCATGTTAAAATGTCCGTTTTCACAGCATAAATTCATGTTTTTACAGGTTGGTCCCATGGACTTTTATTGTATTTTTCGATAGGTTCCGAGTGCCTGACAACTGTGAGGGGGGTGAATTTTTTCTAACTCGTTAGTTTAGATCGTAATTAGATATAAAATGTATGACAAATAAGGGGCGTGGTTAACTTTGATTGACAGCTTGATTGACAGCTGATAACGAGCATAGGCTGCGCCGAGTGGAATTCCTGAAATTTGACGTCTCGGCCATGATCTGACACAACACATCATACCACCTCTGTATCCTTTCTGAACACAAGATTTTCCAAGATGGCGCCGCCCATACCCCCCATAAACGGCCTCAAAACCGTTCTTCAGAAAGTCTATGGGTGACGTCACAGACGCTTTGTCCATATTTTTTACAGTCTATGGTTTCAACATGCCCCTGGAAAACGATCCCGACACTGAAAAAAGTCAGTCCCACCCAAAAATCGCAACTCAGTTGAGGCGGATGTTTGGAAAGCATGTTTATACCAAACTTACGCTCTAAAACTACAAATAGTTTAGTTGTAAATGAAACCGAAATCAGGCTGTTGTTTAAATAAATAAATATATACACTGTATGTTTCAGTTTTAACGTAAGAATATGAACATGAATAAAATCATATCACCTTTAACAAAGGAAGGTTAAAAGCATTCATGAAACTTCACCTGATCTGGTTCATGAACAGACATGCTAATCAGCTAAAAGCTAATAAGCGATGACAAGCTATTGTAGAAGCAGCGCAGAACAATCACACACAACTCTTGAGGGGATAGAATATCAATTGTGTTTCAGGGAAGAAAGACAATAGTTCACCGCAAACTGGGAACATGACTTGTTTAACATGCATATTTAATACAGGTGAGAATAGTAAGGCCACAATGCTACTATTGATTGGCACTGCTCAGTTTCCTGATGGGATGAATTATTTAGATTATCATGGTCTATGAACATGACCTACCAGAACAAAGACACTGACCACGGCTCCTTGATGGACCTCCTCCAACAAGAATAGTGATGTAAAGACTTGAACATTCGCTCTTTTATTGGCTCACTATCCTGTGAATAAATTGATGTATGCTCTACTTGACAGCTGCTTGGCAAGGCGCTTAATGCTGGTTTTATCTTGGCTCATTGAAGTCGGGTTAGATGATCTGATCCTTGGCTCCAGCTAAGATGTAGAAGCTGGATAATTAGGTTAAAAATTTGGATTGGTACCGACTAAATGTGGGAATCAAGACAGCAGAACGTAAACGGACAACCATTGCTGGCATCATCTTCATAGTGTTGTTTTCAGTGATCACATGAAAGCTGAATAAATAAGATTACCAGTTTGTTAGGATAGGACAATATTTGGCCGAGATACTACTATTTGAAAATATGGAATCTGAGGGTGCAAAAAAATCAAAACATTGAGTGAATGCAGCAGAATCACGAACATAAATGGACAAGTTTAAAGATAAAGTTGTCCATTTATGTTCGCGATTCTGCTGCATTCACTCACAAAAATAAATGCTTTATATGTTTACGGTAGGAAATTTACAAAATATCTTCATGGAACATGATCTTTACTTAATATCCTAATGATTTTTGCCATAAAAGAATAATTTTGACCCATACAATGTATTGTTGGCTATTGCTACAAATACACCCATGCGACTTGTGACTGGTTTTGTGATCCAGGGTCACACATGTGACGAAGGCCAAAAGGTCTTGACCTTGAGAGAATATACAGTTCTCATTAATAAAATGAATTAGTTTCATTACCAGATGTACAAACGCTATTTACAGCCACTTTCCATTGGCATATTCTCACACAGTTTCTCCACAGGATGTTGGGAATGGTATTGAAAACAATAGCTGTTGGCCAAAAAGTCACACGTATGTGAAAAATGGAGAGAAACCAATGACGCAAGTCTTGCCATTCTCACAGTTTTGTCTGACTCACAACCTTCAGGCCATCTGACTCATTTACACCATTATAATGGAAAGTCTTCAATATACACCAGTATTAAAGCACAACTTTGAGTTGCAATTTAATGATTTTGTCATTAAAGGTCCATTTGCCTTTACTGAACAATGATCACATGAGCCTTTATCACAAACTGAAAGCATATTTATTTTGGGACTCATATTAAAATGTTAGGCCATTCACACTTTGCATAAGCATGTTAGCATTTTTTAAGTATAATATTTAGTTCTGGCAAATATTGTCGATATTCACTCCAACAGCACTGGGATTAGCAGGTGGGAATTTAGCAATTCTTTCTGCAAATTACGGCGTTAATATAGATGGTAGCGACAAGTGATTTGTCTTTGTGAACAAGTCAATGACTTACCATTGATTAAAAAACAAAGTCATTTAAAAATTAAACAAGATTTTTTATTATTATTAAGTCACTGAATCATTCACTGAAACCCATTTGTTAAAAAAAAAAAAAACACAGAACGTTCCCATATGGTTCACATTTGGTTATTTTTTGGGAACCAAATAAGTAACCTTCCCACAACATTGCAGTGAGTTTATATATATATATATATATATATATATATATATATATATATATATATATATATATATATATATATATATATATATATATATATATAGGCTAACTTAAAGATAAGCTACACAGAATGTTCTCTAAAGATTTTTTTTTATTTTTTTATTTTTTTATAACCATAAAATATTCTTTCCAGAACATTGCAGGGAGGTTTTTTCGAATAACCCAAGGAGAACCCATATAGAATGTTCACTACTGGTTGTTTTTAGCTTATATTTGTGCAAACCTAAAAAGAACATTCTATTTCCGTGAAGAAAACTTTCCTGGCCAACCAAAAAGGAATCTTAAAAATTCATCTTAAACATTCCAGGAAACAAAAACTAACATTCTCAGAATGTTCTGGGAAGCAAACATTGTTAGCTGGGTGTCTTTATGAGTCAGTGAATCATTTACTAAAACCAATCGTTTAAAACACTGATTCATTCAGGCAAGTAAACAAGAGGCTGTCTTTGATATTGAGTAATTGAATCATTCAGTGTGTCATTCAAAAACACATATGCATTCATTTAAACATCACTTCTGGTTGATTTTCTGTGGTTCGTTCTGAGCTATTTCCGTTTTAAGTTCAAATAGTAACTGCAAATATTTCATCTAAAATGTAAGTTACTCATTATTAACATCTTGTTTTTTGTTTTTCAACATTCACAAGTCACTGGAGTGTGTTCAGTGAAGTAGCTCAGATTACAATGATGGTGAATGTCATACTCCGTTATGGCATGACTCATCAGATTTAACTCAGCACAACACGTCCAAGAGAGCCCAAATCCTGAAGCATTTCCGAATTTATTATATTTATATTTATTCAATTAATTTGTGCCTATGGTATCATCTTTAAAATGTCAAAACGCACACCACACAATATTTTCCACCATATATAAATGACCTTCCGCTTCTGTATATCACAAAATCGGTTCTGCTTGTATTTACGCAGTGACTAATGAGTTCCACTGGGTAGTCCAGGTCCTAGCAGCACTGCAGTCAGCATGCATGTGGACAGGGAGTAAAGTAGGTCAGCCATGTATGACACCCCTGGCATTTGGGCACAGTCAACAGTACCCGTAAATTAACATCCTCTCTGTAAGCCCCTGCAAATTGAGACACGGCACTGACAGGAGTGCTGCTAGTCACTTGATGTGTTAGGGATGCTCAAAGCTGAGGAAATAAATTAAGAGGATTACAGCAGTGGTATAAAGATTGTGATTACACACGAGTGCGGTGTCAACTTAAAGCATTTATTACCATGACTCGATGTTATGAATTTGACCGCTAGCATGAAACACCATCAACTTTTGAGTATGTAATAAAGTCATATAAAACTAAGCGGAATATGGACACAAAGTAACTAGTTAAAAAGTAACCCCCAAGGTTAGGTAACCCCCTAGAGGTTCTGACAAAATGTTAATTTAAAAATGTTTTTTTTGTTTAATTATTAAAAAAATTGGTTTGAATGAATGATTTAATGGCTCACTCATAAATACTTCAAATTTGTTCAAAAACGCTGATTCATCAAGTAATGAAGCATTACTGGTTGAATCAGTGTTTTTGAAAGAATCTCTTAAATAAATGATTCAATGACAAATACATTTTTTAACAGTCACTTGTCGCCACCTGCGTAACAATGCTACAACCTTTAATTGAGGCATCAAGTTACTTTCAAAAGGTGATTTACCCTATTTTGATTGCTATATCAGTGTATCCAAACTATAAACTTATTACAAAATAAATTAAATATATAAATAAAAGAGATATCCTTACCAAACTACCCAGAGATTAATTATGCAGTCTTCATAAAAGTCTTAAAAGTCTAGATTTTTTAAAAGTCAAGGGAAAAAATGGCAAGAACAAGTGGAAAGCGTTCAAAGTAATAAAAAAACATCCTCATGCAAGAAAGGACGCATCTAATTATGATGCCTTCCACCATGAACCTCTCGAGATACTTATCCTAACTGCCAATTCATTGGCACAATTGACTCTTGGGGCCAATTACACGTAAACACAAGGCAATAAAATTACAACGCATTCCATTAGGGGGCGAATATAACACTGAAGTTGCATAAGCTTTTAATTAGAAAGACGCGAGAGCTGAAGCCTGGTATTGCATGAGAAATGTCTTTGGGCAGTGTCAGAAAAGGCCATGGCCTAGCTAGGTCACAATGCGGAGGTTGGACGCTGTCCTGCGGTCGTCTCTTTGGCTTGAATGGATAGATGACACCCTTCACTGGCTGGCATTCTAACCCTGTCAAAACGAATCACTTCAGACTGCCTGGCCAAGGTTAGCTTAGCTTTCCATGTGATTTTGGAAACACTGTAACAAAAAAAAAAATTTTTTTACAAAATGTACAATATCTGATAGAGAAATAGATTTACTTCCCCTGATTCTTTTGAAGAATAACTGTAGTCTTGTTTAATAACCTTTTAAGAAGGCCAGGACACATCAGGACTGATTAGCATTGATGCTACAAATGCAAATAGCTACAAATACATTCACATTTACACTCGTTGGATCGCCTGAAATGCATCTTACTTGCACAGGATCTTAGTGCAGCACTGAGCTAATGGGCTAATAGATAAGCTAGATTTCATTCAGTCAAAGCATGACCTTTGGTTGAGATTTGCCATACTTTCCTGCAAGTTGCAGCAGCTGCAAGGACAATCGAATTAAAAGTCATGCACAGGGTTTGCCAACAGCCGGAGGGGGCTGTTGGCAAACCCTGTGCATGACGTTTAATTCGCCTTTAATCAATGTTCTCGCAGCTTACAAATCAGCAAGAGCAATTAGACACTATTAGCTGGAGTTATCAAGCACCAGTGAAAACCGCTTCTTATTCTCCTGCTGCATGAAAGCTGATGTTCAGTCTTTATCTCAGTAATTTACCCCGTTCCTCACAATTATCAGAAGCCTTTGGCAAAACCCCACAAATTCACCTCTGACATAGTGGCTCCATTTAAAAAAACTAGAAAGCTGCCTTGCTGTCTACATAGGCAGCATCCTAGCCATTATGGAACTATATATGTGACTGATTCAGAACCCACTACATAGGCAGCAACTCACAAAACAGCACTTCTCACAGGAGAATGTGACTCAGTTAGCATGTTGCTAAGCTAACAGCATGCTACTCTAATAAGAAAATTCTTTACAGAATGAAATACAACTTATAACCTCGTCCACCATCTAACTTATTTTTTACTGAACTTAAGCGCAATGCATTAGCATTAGCTTAAAACAAGGTATCTTAAAAACCAGAATAATTCATATCGAGAGTATGCCTGTGATCCCTTAAAATACTGCCTCTTTAGACAGCTCACTAGGCATTAGAATAAATATGTTTGGGAGATGGAAACCTAAAAAGGCTAGAAATCCATAAACTGGCAGTGAGAATATAATGGCATCTATAAAACTGCAGTTTAACTGTCACTGTCCCACTTACAGGACGTTTGACGCTCTTTTTATTGCCTTTTTTTCCTAGCACATATTTTAGTAATCATCATAAATTAGGTATCATTTGAAAGCTTAACTCAAAATTCATCCGTTTTGAAATCAGACAATGCGTTACCATGGAAACTGTGCTTTTAATCTGATTTCAAAGTGGGCTCCTACCGCTGAAAAAAATCGGGGTTTTTTTTCTAATCTTGAGATCGCATATTGTCTGAAAGGTCTGAGACTCAAGTTTTCATATTTGGTAACTATTTTGTGATAAAAGTGATATGACAGAAATGTATTAATTTGTAACAGGAATCCCCCCCCCCATTTTTGGTATAGCGCCTAAACAAAATCTCATAGGAACTTCCATTTTTGTGGTGATAACTTCAAATTTGGAACATGACTTGGTTTGACATATGGCTTTGATTTTATAGCAGTTTTATAGTAAAAACTATTTTGTTAAATATATATTTTTGTATAAAATAAAATAAATGAATACAGTACATTTAATTTACAGTAAACTTAAACTTCTATACTTTTTTACAATTTAATTTTTTGAAGTGCTTTTACTTCTGCTGAGTGCCTTTTTTAAGAAGAGACCAACCTTAGGTCGGTATTCCAAAGCATTCATGAATCACATCCATTTAAGTTTGGAGAGTGCATTTTCACATCTTCGCTCAAAAAAGGGAGGAGGGGGGGGGGTGACAGTTAAGGGGTTAAGCACTGAGGTTTCGCTGTCGAAACGAGTGTCAAAGAAAAAACTGTTTTTAAAGTGTTTCAAAATCAATGGTTGCTCTAATCTCTGTCTGAGTAGAGTTCAACTGCCTTGAGAAGTTCGAACTCGACTGAATGGCAAAGATGAAGCCTGGCAAATTCACACTGATCAAATCAAACACTCACACTCTTGGCTCACTTTAGTGAATTAAAAAGAGAGATTGTAACTTCTTGACTAGTTTAGCTTTTGATAGAAAATGTACAATGCATACTAGAACATGACTCCATACATTTATCACTGCATTTAGTCGACCAGTATAAATTTGAGAACACATTGACACCCATTTGACACCAGCAGCTGTTGCAGGATAATGAGCCTGAGGTTAAGTTTGGAGTCAAACTTAGTTTCTTGAAAATACAGGGCTATATAAGCTATATATGCTTCAGCTTGAGTTACAGACAAAACATGGGACACCCATTATGACACACAAGCGGAAAAAGCCCTCATTGAAAAAGGACGTAGTCAGGCTTTTGATTGGTGCCGATGGAAGTCAGTTTTGCCTCAAAGTAAAAAAAAACTGGAGATATTGCAACTAGACACATTTTGAGATATGTAGTTCCAATATTGAGAAAAAGTTGCAATTGTGAGATATGAAGTTGCAATTACAGGAGTCACAATGAGAAAAAAAGTCGCAATTGTGAGAATGTCACACGATGAAACAAAAGTCCCAATTATGAGGAAAAAGCTGTAATTAAGATATAGTCGCAATTGTCAGAAATAGGCACATTGTGAGATGTAGTGGCAATCTCGAGAAAAAACTAATAATTGAAGAAATTAAATTTGCAATTGCGAGACAAAAGTTGCAATTACAAGAAATAAAGCTGTAATTATGAGATATAAAATCGCAAATGTCAGAAAGTCATTGCAAAATATAGTGACAATTACAAGAAAAGTCAAAATTGTGAAATATAAAGTCGCAACTAATAAAGAGAAGAAATAAAGCTGCAATTGTGAGAAAGTCACATTGTGAGATTCAGTGTCAGTTACGAGAAAATAGTTGCAGTTCTAAAGTATAAAGTTGCAATTACAAGAAAAAGCGGTTAATATTAAAAAGAAAGTCACAATTGTGAAAAATAATGTCAATTACATTCGATTTTTCTTTTCAACAGGCTTCATTAGAGAAATGTGTCCAGCGCCTCCAACAAATAGGCATCAAGAAATAAGTGCTTGGTTTTATTAAGCAAGAGTGGAGGTAATTCAAACCTTGAATGGGTTTCCTCAAGCTTGCTGGATAATAAGCTTCTCGTGTCTCATTGTAAGACTGATTACCAGCAATTAAGAAAACGCAAAAACACCAGCAGCATCCAAAAGTAATGCTGTTTAACACCCACTCTGTGTCAAACTAGAATTATGAACGTAACCTAAAATGAAATGAAAGCCATGGAGTATATACTTATTTTTGTCAGAAGGGCAGCATAGCACAATGTCCACCCTAGATAGAAATATGACAGGCATGTGCCGGTGTAAAATAGAAGGATTAACCTTTATTACACGGCCGATGTTCTGGGACAGTGGCCCCCGTATTTTTGTTCTGGATGAGAGCCTGGCCTACTTCAGCGTCTTCCTTAATCCTTTGGCACACTGCCTGATTTTGCGGTTTCCAATAACCAGCTCTAATCTCTGCACTGGCTAGACAGCAGTGGCCTAGCGGTGACAGCTGGCAGACTTACACTGTCTCTAGGAAAGAGACCACACGACAGCATGCTAACCAGAAGCAGAGGATGTCCCGTGTAAAACCTGCTGCATCGTTAACGTTTTCGCGCTTTGTGGGATTTATCCACTGATCTATACAAATGACTGGATTACTCATTGCGCTCTAAACTGCCAGTAGGCGGTGAAGCCACCGGAAGTGTTCGAGTGGCCATCTTACTATTCCCTATACCGACAAAGGGCGTCACTGACTTACTGCCAAAACGTTGACCTTAAGTCACCCGATTTTCAGCATATCAGTCACACATGAAATATGTATGGACATTTAGGGCAGGATAAGCGATATATAGAAATCGTTAAGATGGGCGTGTCTACGGCGCACTAACAACACAGGTAACAGAACTAACACAAAATAGATTTCTGCATGAACGTACACATTAAGCATGAACATATATCTGGGATTATTAACAAAAATATACATTAAAATATTACAATACTTACAATCCCCCATTAAATTGCGCTACATTACATTAAAAAGGTTTTAATCTTGGTTTTAATTTAATCTTTAAATCCATACGCGTTATAAGTTGTGAAGTGTGTATATTATTTCCTGATGTCTTTCTGTTGACCAACAACCACTTCAGACTACTGGAGATCTAGGAAACCATTCAAAAGACACAGGTCAGCTCAAATTCTATGGGTTTGCAGACAACAACGTTGTCAAAACGATCCCCGTTGCAAAAATGACTAAAAACGCTTTATTCTGCTGCCAGGCCAGTAGGTGGCGATGTTACTTTGCAAATAAAAACTACGCACCCATAGACTGAATGTAACATGTAATACGCATTCACATGATGTCACCGGTTTTGTGGTTTACACTGAGGCGACAACGGTATAGTAAACCTGTTTTCAAAAGTTCGCGTTTTCAGGCCCCCAAATTGGCATTGTCATGTAAATGAACTGCCAAAATGCATAAAGTTTTCTGTTTTTAGTCGAAAAATTTTGTCATATAAACGGCCCCTTAGTTCAACAAACACCTCTTGTTTTTACAGTGAACAGTGATGAATATTTTTGGGAAACTACTCTCAGGGCAATTATACAGCATGACAGAGCCAGGTTTGGGGAAAGATGGGAAGATAGAGGGGGTTGGGGGAGCATTTGACTCAATAGGAACTTGCCGGTGCTCCCTTTTTACTCCCCTAAGAGCTCAAGCTTCCCCTTTTTGCTGTCACCATATAAATCCAGTGGGTGGGAGCACCGTCTATGCCCCGGCGTTCGTGGGGAATTAGCGCTGAGCCACTGCAAAGGACTGACAATCCTAAGGCCTCTTTGAGAACAGGCTTAAGAGGGGAGAGAGGAAGGAGGATGAAATGAGATATGAAGAACGAAGAAAGTAGCCTACTGAGAAAATCCAGCGCTCGGTACTTTTTTCCAGCAAGCTCTGCAATTTCAAAAGAACTGCAGATCTTTTTTCACTATTTCTAAGTATGACACTTATTGTAAGGACATTATCTAATGACAAAAAATGGTCAAATGCTGAATAATTTGTTATATCTTCAAATGTAAATAATTATGGCTGTTACTCATCAAATCACATACAAAAGTAGTTGTGAACAGTGTTCAAGATACAATAAACACTGCTTGAATACAATGCAAAACATTTTTTTGTTCCAAATGTAAATGATACAATTATTCTTAAATTATTATAAATCATTATTAAAATATTATTATAATTGCATCATAAAATGGTCAACAAGGTCTAACTTAAGCAAAAAAATATTTTGCTATATATGTGTACAGATTTTATTTAATGTTATTATATTTTCAGTATTACAGTAATGAGACATTCTATTGATATTTTGGGGTAAAAATGTGCTTTAATAGTAATGAAAATAATCACATTGCAAATTATATTAATATTCCAGAAAAAGCTGATTATAATAATAAATAATGTCCAGTTTTCTCTTTGAATTTATTAGATTAACACAATGGATTTCCCTGATCAAACAGATCTCCAAATTAAAAATAAATGTATTTTAACATATTTTTCATTCTTCTCTTTCAGTAAAAGCAGTCAGCAAACTGCACAGCTGACCTTACCTGAGAAATGATGTGCGTGTCACAAAAAAAGATGGATTACCCAATTACAATATTGCTTCCTTTCATGCGTGACAGTTTTGAGCTTTGATAGTGTTGCAATTTTACATTACCCCTGATCGAAGACAGACAGTGAAGAACCTGACTGTGCCCTTGACAAATGTCCTTTCAGACTAACTCCACAATGACAGTCTGAAACCAGTCACATCAAAAACACTAGTCAAAGATCGACACAACAATAAAGCCAAGCTAGTGTGAGAGGAAAACACCTAAACATTCAAAGAAAGAAGCACAATAAATTAACACTGAGAATAAATTAGCATTTTTTTTAATAAAGGTAAAATTGAGAATAGTTACAGTATATTTTAAGAAGAGTCAAAATAATGAAAATAAGGAGTAATATTTTGAGAAGTAGTAATATTTTGTCAAAATTATGAAATAAAGTAGTAAAGTGGAAAATATGAGAATAAAAGAGCAATATTTTGAGAAAAGAGTAATATTTTGAGAAGAAAGTGAAAATTATGAGAATAAATGAGTAATATTTTGAGAAAAGTAGCAAAATTGAGGATAAAGGAGTAATATTTTGAGAAACGTAGTAATATTTTGAAAAAGTAAAAACTGAGAATAAAAGAGTAATATTTTGAGAAACGTAGTAATATTTTGAAAAAGTAAAAACTGAGAATAAAAGAGTAATATTTTGAGAAACGTAGTAATATTTTGAAAAAGTAAAAATTGAGAATAAAAGAGTAATATTTTGAGAAGAAAGTGAAAATTATGAGAATAAATGAGTAATATTTTGAGAAAAGTAGCAAAATTGAGGATAAAAGGAAATTCATGAAAATGAAGGAGCATTATTTGGCCGATAGAAATATATTAGAAGAAAAGTCAAAATTATGAAAATAAAGTAGTAATATTTTGAGAATAAAGTGAAAATTATGAGAAAAGGAGTAATATTTTGGGAATAGAAATATTTTGTGAACAAAAGTCAAAATTATGAAAATAAAGTAGTAGGCTACTATTTTGAAAAAGTAAAAACTGAGAATAAAGGAGTAATATTTTGAGAAACGTAATATTTTGAAAAAGTAAAAATTGAGAATAAATGAGTAATATTTTGAGAAAAGTAGCAAAATTGAGGATAAAATGAAATTCATGAAAATGAATGAGTATTATTTGGACGATAGAAATATATTAGAAGAAAAGTCAAAATTATGAAAATAAAGTAGTAATATTTTGAAAAAGTAAAAATTGAGAATAAAGGAGTAATATTTTGAGAAACGTAGTAATATTTTGAAAAAGTAAAAATTGAGAATAAAGGAGTAATATTTTGAGAAACGTAGTAATATTTTGAAAAAGTAAAAATTGAGAATAAAGGAGTAATATTTTGAGAAACGTAGTAATATTTTGTAAACGAGAAAAATTATGAAAATAGGCTAGTCATTAAAAATAAAGTGAAAATTATGAGCAGTAATATTATGAGAATAATATTTTGTGAACAAAAGTCAAAATCATAAAATAGTAATATTTTGAGAATAAAGAGAAATGTTATTAGAATAAAGCAGTAATATTTTGAGAAAAGTAGTCATATTTTGAGAATAAAGTGAAAATGATTGACAGCAATATTGAGAATAGTCAAAATTATGCAAGTTATTTAATAAAGAAAAATCTAAATTATGAGAATAAAGATGTAGAATTACGAGATTAATTTAGTCAAATCAATGAATGAACCGTCTACCACGTTCCAATGTTACATAAAGAAAATCGAAACATTAAAAGAAAGAAACAGACGGAGACATGAACAAAGTGAGAATTTGTAGTTGCAAGAATTTGCTGCCACATGTGGCTTTATGATCACTATGTGTTTTCCATTATAGCTGAATAATTCATCAATGCCTGGCAACAAGCTTGAGATGTTCAAGCGTGCCTGTACTTTCTATTTTAAGTCACATGAGAAATTCATGGCAGGGCCTCTGAAGTCCCATCAGCACTGTCTATTCTGACTTCGGCCTTGCCTAGATGGATGCATTGACATGGGGGTCATTATATTGCCTCCTCGAGACCCTGTGAGCATCCGAACGGCACGCAGACGCAGGAAGTCAAGTGTACGGAGGGTGTCACACCGAAAAGATAAGCTCCGCCCACCTTGGATGCTGTTGCTCGGGTCAGACCAGCAGCTCTGCAGGCATCCCGTCCATCACCGACAAACAAAATCAATTACCTTTAGTCGTTCTTTCTACATCATTCATCCATTTGACAACTAGTAAAACGATATCTGGCAAACTCTCTACAGAGCCGATCCATTTCCACAATGCACAAGAGAATGTTTTTTGGACGCCGCCCCAGTGCCGCTTTCTGAACGCCAGCATGAAGACACCTTGATATGCTGTGTAAACAAACTCTCTTGCTGATTCCACTTTGCTGTGTAGACTTGGAGCGTCATTACAAAACACATCTGATGAAATGATCCAGGTCTTTCTGACAGCTACCGCAGGGGACGGGAAGCAAAAGGGTGTGGGGTTTAAACCGATCTCTCTCACCATCTGTCGCCATATTGTCAAGGACGATCCAATAAAGGAACGTGAACAATTAAACCATCCTTGGGGAACCGGCTGTTTTGCTCACGATCGACATCAAAGCCTCTTCAAGTCCAAAAGTTTCTGGAACAACTATGGCACAGTTTCGTCTACAGAATAAATCGAAAAGATCAACCACGGCTTGTTTACACAGAGGAGACAGGCAGTGAATCTTCAAAAAAAAAACTGAAAAACTGGGACGAAAAAATATGAAATACTACTAAATATTTGATGAAACAGTGTACAAACTGTTCATGTTTCTAAAGTACACTGTAAAAAGTGATCAGTTGACTTGATATAAAGTGAGAAAAGCCGTTGCCTTAAAACGATCAAGTAATAAACTTCATGCGTAATTGAAAAATTTAAGTTATGTGAACTTGACAATTCCACATAACTTATTTTCTCTCGCTTTATTTAAGTCAAGTCAACTGATCACTTTTACAGTGTAGAATTGTCCAACAGCTAAACCAGCAGAAAAGTTTCAAAGAGAGGCAGATTTTTGATAAAATAAAGTTGTAATAAAAAAACTAACCCTCCCACCACGCAACGTCACGAGGGAAAAAAAACTGTAACGTTGTTGAGAATACAAATCTCAATGTTTTGAGAAAAAACATCAATGTTTGGAGAACAAAGTAATAAATTATCAATATTTTGTGAGTAAAGTCAACATTGAGAATAAAGTGGCAATATTTTGTGAATAAAGTTGAAATTAAGATATTATTTTTTGAGAATAATCAAAATAGAATAAAGTGGAAATGATGAGTCATATTTGGAGAACAGTAATATTTTGAAAATAAAGTGAATGTTATGAGAATAAACGAGTAATATTTTGAGAATAAAATGAAAATTTTGGGATTGACAGCAATATTTTGAAAAAAAAAGTCAAAATTAGGAAAAACTCATTTTGAAAAACTAGCAATACGATAACGATATTCGAAATTCTGTAAATAAAGTAGTTATTTTGAGAAAGATCAAAATGGAAAATAAAGACGTAGCATTACAATAGTTAGTAACCACTTAATTCCCTATTAAATTTCTAATTTAACCTCACAATGCTACGATTTCATTCTTGAGAATGTCATAAACGTATTGCTGTTTCATTTGCTTTCAACTCAGAAACCATGTAAGAGTTAAAAAAAAAAGTGTTACACAAAAAGAAAAAGAAAAAAAGAAAACGAAGGCACTACAAATTCACTCCCTGTCATTATCGCACTCATTCCTCCAGCGAATGGATATGAATTATGCTGAAGTGACAGCAGGCTAAACGGCTTTCTCTGCTTCCGTCTCAGCCAGTAAAATTGGCTGATGAAATGAGTCACGACTTTAATGCAGAACAGAGGGGAGATAGAAGTCTTTAAATTGATACTATGAGTCTCATGCGTGGAAATGAGCGGAATACAGTTATTAGACTCTACACATCATTACCCCTCATGACACCGAGCTCCGGGTTGTCTGGCAGAAACTTTGAGGCGCCGCGTTCAAAACGTGGCCTTAATATGTCATCGCTCGGGATTTATCAGATACGGCCAATTGTAGAGCGCAATGAATAATTGATTAAACGTCAACATCGAAGCGGTCAGGAAACATCTATTAATGCCATCTAACGTGAGATATCAGCCTCTTGTGTAACCTGTGGTTGGACTTCCAAACCAGTGGGGCTATTTTGGGGAATAACATTTTAAAAATTAATCAACCTCCATCTGCCAGCAACCGATGAGTGGAAATTAAGAGGACGGCTTATCGAATACCGTCCCATCAAATCAATCTCATCTTGATAGAAGAGGACAAACAGCTTTAGGGCTTGTTTGATGCGTAGGTTGTTAATTCAATTACATAATTAAAGAGCTGGCAGAAATAAAAGGCCCAATGCAGGGCGACACCGAAGACATGCAACCTGAGCCTCACCCTGAACATTAGAAAGTAGCAAAGGACAGTGAAAAGGTAATTCTAGTTCATGACTGAGCAGAGGAACAGCGCTACACGCCGTCCTCCGAACCCCGTGGAAGAAAGTCGAATGTCAAGGGGTTGGAAGAATAAGTCATGTTAAAAGCGAAGATATCGGGGAAAGCATTATGTGAGTCACATTTCCCCACATTGCGATTAAGCGGCACAGGCTGACCTGCCTCAAGCAATAACAGCAACAAAAAAGGGGCAAATGTGCCAGTACAAAGTGAACCAGGGACTATATTCTTGTGTACCATGTAAATACCATAACACATGAATTTAGCACTATAGTAGGCCTACTTTCTTCTGTGGAACACAAAAGGAGATATTTAAAGAACTGAACTGGCTGCTCTTTTCAATGCAGTTACAATCAGTAGCCTTCGGCCCATACGACTAATGCTCTATATTAAAAGCCTTCAGAAGACATATAACTCATTTTTTGTTAACAATCTTGACATCTGCCCTTGCTTTCATCAGCACAAATCAGACAATGTTAGCCTACTACTGTCATTTAGTCCACGCTAAAAAGAAATGCTGGGTTGTTTCAACCCATATTTAGGTCAAATATGGACAAACCCCACCAGTGGTTTAAATTAACGGTTAATTCATTTTTTTTGTGCTCCTCAGAAAAAAATAGTCATATTTGGAACAACATGAGGATGAGAAACTGAGTGGGAAATGGTGAACTAATCTTTTAATCAGGAGACTCACATGCAGCGATCTTTGAACAGAAATTGATATGCAAACCATAACATACTCGTGTGCGCCGCATGTAAAAAATGTTGTTGTACTCCATCGGGAGCCTCAGATATGCAAAATAAAGCCTTGTTCCAAAGCAATGAATAAAACATTAACGATTGACTCAAAACTGCTTTGTCCCCTTTTCATGATTTTTTAAAGTGTCCAATTACTGTACTTTGACTTGAAGGAGGCCCAGTCCTGCGATGATACAGAGGGATCTCAAGCTCATTAAATGTGATACCAAAGAAACTCAGCAGCAGTTTACAAGGGCTCAATGGAGAACACAAGGACTGGAAAAATAACATGAATGCAGACTTAAGTGAGTATGTGCAGTATTAAAGTCCCCATGAAATCAAAATGGACCCCTCTTACTTTATTACGGAATGATGCAGTATTTATTTTAAATGATTTATCCGTGCACGTCATTATTTTTTTTAAACTCATGTGCCCTCGTAATTTTGAATCCAAATCACTTTTTGCAGTAACATCTCTTCTCTTATGACGTGTTTACTGGTGTGAGGTTGCCCTACATTTTTTCTTGTTCGAGAAGCCGTTTCACTCGGATATACGTC